>NC_080690.1:5554409-5857448 GCF_030445035.2 Dasypus novemcinctus
GATGCCTGCCAACATCTGTGAGGGTTCAGGCTTCCTGGGTTCCTCCCTTCCAGGGTCTTGCTTTGCTCTGGGTTCAAGTTTCCTTTCTTCCTGGGGCTGATTTTTCTTTCCTCTGTGAGCTGACTTCCCGGGGCTCCAGCTTAGGTCTTCAGCATCAAACTCCAACATCAAAACTCGTCAGAAACCCTTACCTCTGTCGTTTGCCATGCTTTTTATCTGTGAGTCCCCATCCACCAAGGGATAGGGAGGCAACGTCCTAATCATAACTCAATCACACCCAGGTACAGATCAGATTACAAGCATAATCCAATATCTATTTTTGGAATTCATAACCATATCAAACTGCTATAAGCACCCAGTCAAGCATCTGAGACAAAATGGAGTTACTGGGGTGAGATCCAGGGAAGCTGCGGATGATACGGAGCTGGAACTGAGGTGGAGCTAGGGATGGCGGGGAGAGGATGAGAGAGGAGGTGAGGGAGTAGGAAGGGGGAGGGGAGAGGAGGAAATGAATATAAATGGGAGGAGGGCAGGGGAGAGAGGGAGAGCAGACAGAAAGACCAGACAAAGAGAAGAGCCAAGTTCAGGGAGAGAAGATGGGTGTGGGAGAGGGAGAGAGGGAGAGAGAGGAGAGAGCAGGGAGAGGCATGGGCAGAGCAAAGAAGAGACAGAGGGAAACAGACGCAAACAGGGACACACATGAAGACATGCGACTGCCTGCTTGTCTCTCTCTCGCTCTCTCTCTCTCTCACACACACACACACACACACACCCAGTACTTTGCAGGAGCGCGAAGCCCCCTGAAGTGCCGTCCCGGGGTCTCACGCCCTTCGAGTGCGAGCGGCTGGGCCAGCATCTTCTGGCCTGCGTCAGCTAAACCCAGAGCGCCCCTGACGTGAAAATGAGCATTTCAAACATGCGCAGGCTGCAGTCCTCCTCTCTACCAGCTGAGCTATCCAAGGGTGCAGCTGACAGGGAGGTGGGGAGGGTCAGCCTCCACAGCAGGGAACCGAGAGAGTCCACAGCTGCCAGCAGGAGCATCCCATCCATCAGCCGTGTGGGATCTAAGCCCCTTCTCAATTTAGAGGTGGAGTGGGCATCGCCATCCCAGGGTCCACAGAATGGAGGAATAAAACATGGACTAGAGTGGACTTACTGGTATTTTACTATGGAACTATTGTGACTCTGGCAATGGAAGAAATGGTAGCATTGATGTGGAGACAGTGGCCATGGGAGTTGCTGAAGGCAGGGGGAGGGAAGAAGAGGTGTGATACTGGGGCATTTTCGGGACTTGGAGTTCTCCTCAATGACATTGCAGGGAATCCAAGACATCACATATATATCCACAATAACCCATTGAATGGACTGGGGGAGAGTGTAAACTACAATGTAAACTAATCCATGCTTTGTAGCAGTGCTCCAAAATGTATTCACCAAATGCAACGAATGTGCCACAATGATGAAAGAAGTTGTCGACGTGGGAGGAGTGGGGGGTGTGGGGAGTGCGGTATACGGGAGCCTCTTATATTTTTTAATGTAACATTTTGTGTGATTCATGTATCTTAAAAAAAAAGATAATAATAAAAAACAAATAAAAAAAAGCATTCCCCGTGTTAAGCTCCTCCCTCTTTCTCTGCCCGCTCCCTGGAGAATCACTGAAACAACCGCAATAACACAACTCACAAGGTCATTGTGCCATCGAGCATTCCAGCGCAGTGGCTAGAAACCATTTCCCAGCCCGGCCCGCCCGCAGCCCTGCTCACCCCGCACACGCGGCCCCCGGGGACGCCGCTTCCAGGGTCCAGGAGCAAAGGCTGCAAGAAGTGAAGGCGCCTTTCCTCCTTGGCGTTCCCTGGCAAGAGCACTGCCTGTCAGCGATGCCGCCCGTCCCTCTCCTCCAAGCTCAGTTCAGCATCAGCAGAGGACAGCGGAGGGCGCGTTTGGGGAGGGGCCCGGCAGGCTGAGAAACGGGCACTTCCGGGTGCCTCCGGGCCCAGCAGGGAGGAATTAGGGCAGAGAGTGAAACAAAGGCTACAGGGACACATGCCCGCCTAGACAGTCACGTTGCGTCAAGGTTAGGAAGGGGTTTGTCAAGTGCTGGAACTCTCAGGTAAACCGGCCACAGGGAAATGCTTTCGCCCTGCGTACCGAGGGGACCCGCGACTCGGGAACAGTGGCCTGTGTTGCTCCGGACTCCTCGACATCCACTGCCTTCCTCTGGGAAGAGCCTCCTGGGTTTCTTTAGGGGAACCACCCTCAGAGTTCTCATGCCTGAGAAAGCGCATGAGAGGAAACCTCACGTAGTTTCCTCCTCTATGTGACTGTTTAGTACAGGGATGGGCAAGTGTCCCAAGTGAGCTCACTGAGGCTCGAACCTGGGACCTGGGCTGGAACCATAAATGCGAAAGAGGACACCCCTTTCTGCTGGCAGCGGGCAGACTGGTGTGGCTGGTGTCCCTCTTCCCACTTATGAGATGACCAACAGCCTGAGCACCTGCCTTCTGCCTCGCTGGACGTCTTGGTGCCCACGGACATGTCAATTATATGAGCCAACACCTGTGTTCTCTGGGTCTAAGGCTCTTGGCGTTAACAACTGGGATGACCAGACTTAGTGAGGAAATGTGAAGCTTTTCAGAACTTTCTGTGTTCTTGCTCATTACCATCCGTCTCACCTACCCAGTAATCTACAAATTACTTTCTCTGAACTTGTCCTTTTCTCTCCTTGACCTGCTCTCCTCCTGACTGTCACTCTGCCTGCTCATTTCTGCCTCTGTCTCTGGGAACAAATTTGTCCCCAGATGGGATTTTAGGAGCTCTAGCTCAACACTCAGGCACGGAGCCCCCCGGGCTGCCGGTGTAACTACGTGGCGCCTGGGCAGCGTCTTTGGTCTTGGGACGGAGTCTGTGCCTCTTGTCGTAGTTCTATTATGTTGTTCTCCATACTGGCCTTGATATCCCTGAATGTTCCTCTCCAGGCTGGAATCCCGTCACCATACTCAAGGACGGCCTTCATTTTGCCAGACAGGACGTCCTCCCCTTCCCAGCCGGCTACCTGCTGGGGTGGGTGGCCTAATCTGATGACACTGTTTTGGTGGATGGTCACTCCAGGTGCCCTGAGAGGGAAGGCTCGGCAAGCAGACTTACTCCTGGGAATTTTAACCTTGGGCAGAGTGACCCAGGGAAAGGAAAATGGTTGGAGTGGGATTATTCTCCCTGCGAGACCCTCAAGTGCCAGCCTGGCAGTTCCCATTCCCAAGAGCCTCAGTGACGCCCAGGTCCTGTCTCGCTCAGCCTGGTTCTTCAGATGTCCTTCAATTCCATAAACTACCTTCAGCATCTTCAGGGAGAATTTCCTTGATGCTTAAGGCAGCCAGAGCTGCTCTTAATCAAAGAGCCTGGACTGACCCACTGTCCCCCGCCTGGCTCTGGGTCCCAGGTGCCTCCTTCCAAGTCCCTCCCTTAGCCCTTTCATGCCTGGTGAGCACTACGAGTTACAACGGCGGTGGCAGAGACCCACACTCAGCAGCACCCACCCGTTTTAATTCATTTCATTCTCCCTGAGTCACCTCTTCCACCACCTATTTTAGAAGACAAAATTACAGTTAAGCTCCCCTAAAGACGTCCTAAATTTGTACAACTACCTTGCGGTCTGTTAAGCTATAGGCTTTTCCATCGAAGTACTTAAGGAGAGCTTTCTTTTTGATGTTTAAATTGCATGTTTCCTTTGTCAAGTACCAAGCAGGAAAAAGAAAAGGAGAAAAGGAAAAAAAAGAATGGCTATTTCAGATTCACATTATTATAGGATTTGCTATTATTTCATAACTTTTATCTAGTTCACCTGGTATTTCGGAAAGTTTTGCTGTAAAAATAAATCGACTTTGGGATTGGAAAATAACTTTCACTCCTCTCTGCCAGTCATGTCACTGTAACACGGCTGACAAGAGTCTGTACATTTTCAGGTGTTTCGAATCAGGAAAACAGGACACATGTTTATTATAAGTGTGTCTAATAGTTGATTATTTGTACCTCATTCAAGAAGATTAGATTTTGGAAGAGATGACTAATAAGTTTCTTTTTGCAGAGAGCAGCAGACATTTGGACATGCCTGCTGATTTAAGTTTATTGTGAAACACACATTAAGGACACCTCATGTTTGGTAGCATTAGATGCTCCGTTAGTAAAAACCTCATTAGAGAAATACCCTCATTCCAAGCATTGGGTGAATTTAAGAAATGAAGGTGGCAGATTTGGCCCAGTGGTTAGGGCGTCCATCTACCACATGGGAGGTCTGCGGTTCAAACCCCGGGCCTCCTTGACCCGTGTGGAGCTGCCCCACGTGCAGTGCTGATGTGTGCAAGGAGTGCCCTGCCACGCAGGGGTGCCCCCGCGTTGGGGAGCCCCACGCACAAGGAGTGCACCCTGGAAGGAGAGCCGCCCAGCGCGAAAGAAAGTGCAGCCTGCCCAAGAATGGCGCTGCGCACATGGAGAGCTGACCCAACAAGATGACGCAATAAAAAGAAACACAGATTCCCGTGCCGCTGATAAAAACAGAAGCGGGCAAAGAAGACACAGCAAATAGACACAGAGAACAGACAACCGGGGTGGGGGGTGGGAAGGGGAGAGAAATAAAATAAATAAATAAATCTTTAAAAATAAAAATAGGCTCTAAAATGGCATTAAAAAAAAAAAGAAATGAAGGCAGAAATTCATCAGGCTACCCTTCAACCCGAAGGGCCCATTTCTAGTTGCTGAGCAGCACCCCGTCCCTTCCCCTTCTGACAACTCAGAGGCAGCAGCACTTTGTGGAGAGAGCATGGACTTGGCCGTCACCCTGCCCTCAGTTCCAATCCTGACTCCTCTGCTAACAAGCCAGGTGGCCCTGCATAAATTACTGAACCACTCTGAATTAATAAGATTCTTATCTGCAAATGGGGCTAATCAACACCTTTCTCCTAAAGTTGTGATCAAGGTAAAGCAGGTCAAGTTTCTGGGCTGCAGGAGGTCAGAGATGGTGGCTGGTTTCTCTTTCCCTTTGGGGACTACGCTGGTGGCAGCACACCCATCTGATCCGCTGGGACACACCCTCAAAGTGGCTCAACACCCGTCGAGGTGCACCGCACCTGCCAAATAAGCCCCAGACCCCGGTTCCACCAGCCCCAATCTCTTTGCTGTGACCCAGGCTTCCCGCGCATCCACATCATGAACCAGTTTAATTAAGGTCTTTCACCCCTGACGACCTTCTGCAACCAGCCAAGCAGAGCAATTCCTCCCTGCCTCCCCGTCTCCGGGCTGGAGGTGCCCACTCACCGGATGGTTTGATGCTGCAGCGAGTCGGGGTCCGTGGCGTTGACCGTCAACAGCACGCTTCCCGCGGAGATGTTCTCCTGCTTGGTCACCATCATGGGGTCCGGGTAGAAAACCGGACCCTCGTTGACATCCAGCACGGTGATGTGGACGGTGGCCGTGGAGCTGGGGCCGTAGGAGACGTCGGGGACCAGGGGGTCCTCGTTTTCCACTTTGATCAGCAGGGTGTGAAAGGCGGAGATCTCATAATCCAGAGGCTGAAAAGCAGAGAGATGGGGGTTCAGGATGGGAAAGGCCAAGGCACAAGCCGAGGGGCGCGCACAGGCAGGTGTTCCGGCACAGTGCGGGGCGTCCAGGGATGGCCCGGGGCTTGTGGGGCTGAGCCTTCTGCAGTTTAGGGGCCCTCTCTAAAAAGTAAATACAAAACACATGAAGGCAAAGTTAGGCACAAAAGTGGTCATATTTTCAGAAGGAGAAATAAATCACAGCACACGACTTCAGCCTTAGACAGCTGGCCTCCTCTGCTCCGAGATCTCTGTGGGTAACCTACTGGCGATGTTGACAGAGAAGGGTTCCCTGCCTGCCGCCTGTCACTCTACGGTGCTGGCACTCCCAGGGCCCCGGGCAAGCGAGGGACCCCGAAGTCCATGCTCAAGCTTCCTCACCTTCAGGCCAGCCCTCCCCCGGCTACCCTGCCATAGATCAAATGGATAAGGACAAGCAAATGTTTCTCGCTCACTTGCCACCGAGCTGGGAGTTTGGGCTCTACCTCTCTTAAACATGGACGGCAATTCCTGCCACAGGGCTGGCACTTATCCTGTAGGGTGAGACACAGGGAAAAGGACTGGAGGGTACAAGAGGCCGGGGGTTAAGCCCCCAGGATCTTCCCCACCTGGAGACATTTTCACTTGTGACCATGGCTCAAGGGTCCTACTGCCATTTAGTGGGCAGAGGACAGGGATGCCGGTGCCATGGCCGTGCCCAGGAGAGAACCACTTAGTGCTGGGCTGTTTGTCCTCAGCCCTGATGAGGCCGAGTTTGCAAAGGGGATGGCAGTCGCCACCTCCCCAGGCTGCCGTGCAGACTAAATCAGACGATGCTAAGGAGACCACGTCGTAAATGCCAGCACTATGGTGGCCTGGCCCTGGGGAGCATGGCATGGGTGGCTTTTACTTGGCCACTCTCATTCCAAACCACGAGACTGGTATTTCCCAGGACGGGGCTCGTGTCCCTGTGGTCCAAGAAAAGACATTTAGTGAGACGAGGACAAGCTTTTATTTCAAAAGATATTTTCCTAACGTTTATTAGGAAAAACAAGCCACCAACTCATTAGACCCGGGCCATAATGGATATTCTTGCTAGGAAGGCAAGACTGAAGTAAATAAAGGGAGGTGATTTATGAACTCCACTGAGAGTAAGTCACTGACAGTATGAGTCATCAGAGGATTTGGGAAAGGGGTAATGGAGAGGAGATGGTAGGAGCTGGAAAACAGCTGCGCGGGACGAGCGTTGAGATCTGGAATCCGACAGGCTGAATCGGCATGATGTTGGGTGAATTACAGAACATCAGGCAGATTGTGAGAATTGCAGCTTACATTTATACAGTGCTTACTATGTGCTAGCAATATACACGCTTGCACCATGCACACATGTACCTATACATACAAGGTCACAAACACCCATGCATATGCACACATAGACACACCCATAGGTGTGCGCACATGTGAACACTCATGCATACGCATGCACTGCACACATGCACACTCACACACACATGCACACTTGCACACAGTGGAAATGCTAACGCTGTAGGTGGGCCCCTCTCCGCCATGCAGAACAACTCCCAGAAGGGCCAATATGAGGATTTCAAGAGGTAGCAGCTGCAGAGCTCCTGAGACCCAGCAGCTTCCCAGCTCTACTTTGGCTCCCTCCCTGAAACAGAATACTGCACCACTCCCTGCTCCTGCCTGCAGATTCTAACAACAGCCCTCTACCAGTCCCAGTGATGCCAATACCATGCTACCCCAATAAAGTAAATTTCCAGCCAGGGCCAGGGAGCCGCCATGCTTGGAAAGCAGAGTTTTCCATCCCAGTTAGGATACTGAGGGGACAGGGACATCTGGCTTGCTGGGTCGTGGCAACTCGGAACAGGCCTGAAACCCAGAGCTACTGAGAGCTGGTTGGGCAAAGCTGTGCAACACGATGCCTTCGTGTACGCCAGCACCCAGGCACACAATACAGAGCGAAAACGGCGATGCTTAGGTGGCAGATGTGTGTGAATGTGGGTGAGTGCGTGTGAGCTGGTCAGCTGCATGCACACGTGTGTTAGTGTGTGCGCGAGGTAGTGCAGGCTGGTTCCCCAGAAACAGAGCCTGAGCAGGAATTGGGGCCTGTGCTCTCCTGGGGGTGGGTGAGGAGGGGGAGTGAGGGGGCGGGAGGGGCCGGGCCAGGAGGTGGGCTGCGCTGGAGCCTGCATGTAGCCCCGGGAGCTGCAGTGCAGCCTCTGTCTTCTCCAGGCAGGGCGGCTGCAGGCGCACTCCTGCGGGGACACGGCGGCCCAGGCTGGCTGCCCACAAGTGTGGACTGGGGCCGGGGAGCTCCTACTTGGTAAAGCAGGCCTGGTGGACACCCACAGCTTCTGCACACATGCACACACACGTGCACACATTCATACATGTGCACTTACACTCACACATGCTGAGGTGTGCACACTCACAAGTAATTGTTCGTGCACATTTGCTTACACACTTACACACAAATGTTCTCGCACAAATCCACACACAAACCACAATCATATACAGTCACACACACTCTCACAATACACTCATCCTCATACACATATTTACACACACAACTCACACACAACCATTCACACAGGCACATGTGCAGACATACACACAAACATGTACACTGACACATCACACACTCACATACATATATTCACTCACACTTACCTCTCATACACACACACTCAAACACACACTATCACACACACACACCTTACAATGTAGACTGAACCCTCACCACACCCCTTCACTGTTTCACGTGTCATTATTGTCACTTACCACAGCCTGCCATGTGCCAGCAGTGCCCTGCGTGCTTTCATGCAACATCTCACCTAATCCTCCCCTCACCCACATAATGGGAGGTAGTTTTATTCCTATTTTACAGCTAAGGAAAAGCTCAGAGAGGCTAAGGAACTCGGCTGAAGTCACACAGCTACTGAGTGGCACAAGAGCTGAGATTTCAGCCAAGAGTCTGATGATAAAATCTGTACTGATAAGATCAACTGCTCTGCGTGTGGCATTTGCACAGGTGACACTGACTAGAAATCGCCCTCTCTGCCCTGTGGGGGGCTCGCAAGCAAAACGGCCCTGTGCTCCTTTGGGGACCCTGTGCTCCTTTGGAGACTCTGTGCTCCTAAAGACAGAGGGGAGGGGCTGAGTCCCGGCCCTGACGCTTAAGAACCACGGGACGTGGACAAGCCACGCTATAGCCCAGCGTCTCCATTTCCCCATCGATGGAATCCTCGTACAAAGAAAGGTTGTAAAGAGGAGGCGAGTAGATGCTGGGCGAGTCCGTCACACCCAGCATGGCCTGGAGGACGTTTTTAAAGAGGAAGAAAGACGTGAGATCCAAAGAGCCAAGAGCCCGTGCCTCAGCCCTGCTCCCCCGGGGTGCTCCCCCGGGGTGCTCCCAGGCTGAGCTGCATGCTGCCTTCCAAGGGAAGATGACATGAGGACATGGATGTGTCAGAGAGCAGGAGAGAGTGAGTGAGTGAGAGCAAGAGAGAGAGAGAGGGAGAGAGAGAGGCAGAGAAAGAGGGTAGGGAGAGAGAGAAGGTAGGAAGAGGGAGAGAGGGGGAGAGGGGGAGGGAAAGAGAGAGAGGGGGAGAGGGAGAGGGACAGAGAGGGGGAGAGGGGGAGGGAAAGAGGGAGAGGGGGAGGGAGAGAGCACGTATGAGAGAGAGAAGGAGAGAAAGAGGGAGAGAGAGAGGGAGAGAATGAGAGAGGGGGAGAGAGAGGAAGAGAGAGGGGGAGAGAGAGGGCAAAAGAGGACAAGCTGGGGGAGCAGAGAGAGCTAGGCACACATACTGAGCTGCCCTTTGCAGAGGGCAGAACTTCTCTTTTGCTTCCTCCCATTTGCATCATGCAGACGTCACAAGTCCAGTTGTACGGCCCGGGCCAGGCCCGCGGGACCCCATGCCAGGCCCTTCCGAGGCCCGCCCTGGCTCGTGCTTTGGATTGAGAAGCCTGCCGTTATCTTGGGCACACGACCTTATTAATGTGCTGTGTCTGGTTCTGGGTCTCTGTGTCAGGGAAGGGAGGAAATTGGAAATGGTTCTGATGGAAGCTACAGAGATTCCATTCAGTTAATATTTTATAAAGTGTCAAGAGACTTGTAGACCATTGCCCTGGAGACGTAGCGGCTGGAAAAGCTGATGCACATGGAAAGCCTAGCGGGCCAGGGACTTGTTGCTGAGAAGAGGGAAGATTCCGAGGCGACTCGATAGCCATATCCAAGACCACGGCAGGTCTGGGGATCAAGGATGCCTTCTGGATGTCTCCTTCTTTGAGGAAGAAGAGAAAATGCAGGGTGGATTATACTCAGCTGAAAGAAAAAGGCTTTGACGGTTTTGGAGGTTTCCAAAGCAACAAAGGGCGTTCCTGACCAGAAGCCTTTCAAGATGGAGGAGTGGGGCAAGTGGGGTGGGGAGTATATGGGGACCTCATATTTTTTTAACGTAACATTTAAAAAGAAAAATCAAGAGGGGGAAAGAAAAAGATGAAACAGGCAGTCCTTTGCCGAAAGTATTAGGATGGGGTCCTGTTGAGAGCCAGGATTCTGCTCATTCAGACAAAAAAGCCAGATTTGAGCTTTCTGAGCTTTCTTGCAGCCAAGGGCAGGTGGGCCTGAGTCATCTGGCTGACAAAGTGTCTTGGAAAGTCTGCTGGGGGACCCAGAGCAGGGATGTTTCTTCCCTGTTTAAAGGAGAAGGGTACACAAGGAGCACTCTCTCTCACTTGACTGGCTGCATCCTTGCTTCCTGCCTTGAGTCCTGCCTATGGTGGGGACATGATGCCTGGGGCTTGGCAGCCCTTTTATATCCATGAGGAAAACATCCCAAAGCATCACCTGAGGTTCCTTGACCTGTCAATTCTGAAACAGCCTCCTTTGTTAGTCATAGAGGTCATTGAGTTCTCTTTCTCGTTTAGCCACTATCAATCTGGAATTCTGTTACTTGCAGCTAAAAGCATTCCTAATAGACATACAGATAACTGGCCAAGTGGAGGACACCCTAGAGGGCGACTCAGGCAGGCAGACGCAGGGAGAGCTCAAGGCCCTTCCTGCTGATTGGTGTGGCAGGTGGCAGGTGGGGGAGGGGACATCTGCATCCCAATGCAAAGCAAAGTCAGTCCACTCACTAGAACCACTGCAGTGCCCTGACCCTCCCCAGCAATTTGCAGAGTGGCAGGTGTGCTGCTCGAGGCTCCTTCCTCTAAGGCAGGTTCTCCATGTGAGCTGTGCACACTGAGCCGCAGAGTCACCCAGGAGCCTGCCCTCTTATGCTGACTCAGCACGTGGGGGGCCCAGCCACCTGCCTTGCAGCCAGCACTCCAGGGGCCTCTTACATATTCTAGCAGTTGTCATATCATGGCCATGTGGTGTCATGGCCAATGTGGTGTCATGGCCAATGTGGGGACACGGTGTGTGTGGGGGGCCTCCTTCTGCAGGGCTAGTTCTGCTCGTATGTATTTTATTTTCCTCAAACTGTCATGAGCATGCACTGGGGAGAACTGGGCTCTTCCAAGGTTTACAGGGGGGCGGTATATTTACCCAAGTTTTGGGATTTGGGGGCAGGCTTGGAAAACTGCCTGGCGGCTTCTGTAGGTGGAGGCTAAGTGCAGGCGCCAGGGAGTGGCTGCTTTAGTTTATGGCTTTCACGGCTTTGGAACTGCAGTGATAGATGAGAGGGTAGTGGCAGGGTCTCCCAGCAACTGTGACAGTGCCTGTTTCATTAGACAAGAAGATTTGGGGAGGCACAGGGGCTGCTTTCCTCAGCCGGATGTTTACGGTTTAATTCAGATGAGGTCCTGCGAGAATAGGACTGGAGACAAGCTCAGGCCCCACCATCCCCTGGTGGAAGCTGGAATGGCTCTGAGAGTCGCCATTCCGGGGGCTCCAGGTACTGCCCCCAAGGGTGGCTTGGAGCCTTGCCTGAGCCCTGGATTTTATGGCTCTGTGTTAGGACAATGTCTCCCAAGATGCCCACGTCCTGACCCTCAGAACCTGCTAACATGTTACTGATATGGCAAAAGGGACTCTGCAGGTGTGTTTGGGTTAAGGGCCTGGAGATGGGGGTGACACGGGACTGGCCAAGTGTGCTCAGGATAATCGTAAGCCTCCTGGAAAGAGGGAGGCAGGGAGGTCAGGGTCAGAGAGGAGATGTGGCATTGGAGGTAGGGGCTGAAAGTCACAGAGATATCTGAGAATGCTGTACTGCTGGCTCTGAAGGTGGAGGAAGGGGTCATGAGCCAAGGCAGGCAGGTAGCCTAGGAAGCTGGGAGAGGCAAGGAAGCAGGCTCTCCCAGAGCCTCGCGGAGGACCCAACCCAGCCGACACCCTGGTCACTTTGTCCAGTGAGACCCAGTTTGACGTCTGACCTGCAGAACTGGGAGGTAATGAATTCCTGGTGGTGTAAGTCACCACATTTGTGGTGGTTTTGTTACAGCAGCAAGCGGAGACTAATACAAGCTCTAAGTCCCAGTCACTCCTCTAAACGTTTTATAGGTTAGCCCCATTAAATTCACACAACCCTAGGAGGTTGGTTACAATCATCATTCTCATTTTACAGATGAAAAGCAGGTGCAAAAAACATATTTAAGCATCTTGGCCAAGAGCACACAGTAGTAGACGGTAATATCACTGCTCTCCTCCCTAGAAAAAATATTAACATTACTCCCAGCTTTTGTGGCAAATGACTTCATCCACTAGAAAAAAAAGTGTTCTAAGGAATGCCCTGGTCTGTGGCAGAAATAGAACTGTGTGAAAATTCCTTCTCCTGGGCTACCCAGTCTGCCTGCATTAGGTCTCCTGCCCCCAGCCCTTCCCACTAAGAGCTCTGAGGCTCTACCATGTGCCAAGCATTTTTTACTCATTGTCACTTTTCTTCTTAATTCCCACAGAGCCAGAGAGCATGCCAGGGTGCTGGACAGCCATGCTCACAGGAGGTCTCACACCAAGAATTATTGCATGCCTATAATTATAGGCAAGGGTTAAGTTTAATTTTCACAAAGGGGAAGCCAGAGCAGGCTCTGTGGTTGAAGGAGAGAGGGAAAAGGGTTTTAGTGGCTTTGGTGTGCCAAGAATTTAAAAAGTGACTGCAAAGTGAGGGGGGGGGCAATGGTGAGAGGGGAGGGAGTGGCCAAAGCGAGAAGGGCCAATGGTGAGACATGAGGGTGGAGCTAAGGTGAGACGGGCCAATGGTGAGAGCAGGGGTGGGGCCAATAGTGAAAGTGGCACCATATTTGAAAAACACCAGGAATGAAAGCAGCTCTGAGCCCACCCAGGCCAGAGACATGTAGAGAGTGTGGAAGCTGGGAGTCAGAGCAGGACTCACTGAACTTAGACCTATCAGATAGGCTGTAACCCCTGAAGTACCCAATCAATGGGGAACAGGAGAGGGACCTGCATGCTAGGTTTAGAGTATAAATATAACTGTTTCTTGTGGTTTGGCCACCAGCAATTTTATCCAGATCATGAGCCTTTTCTTGCAAGATTGTTAATAAAATTCTTTTCTCCTCCACAAGTGGGTGAGCTTTTGTTCTCTTACAGGTGCAGCTCTCTTTCTAACATAATTAACCTGCTTTTAAGAATATATCTGAGCTTCTGCTAAGAAAGCTTAAGAAGTGTAATGATCCATATTTAGAGCACAGATCTTGGAAACACATCCAGATATTCCATTTTTGCATCTCTTTTGATCATTCATTATCAAGTGCATAGAGAAACTCATTTACAAACTAAGTGTGGTTTTCTTCAAGTTACTCCTAAGTTTGAGTTGTCTAGAACCTGCTTTATAGGCTGCTGGTCTGTGCTGCTCGGGACACAAGTGGGCCTCCAGCCAAAGGCCTTCCTGTTTTAATTCCCACGATCGACTTCTCTAGGACGTGGTGGCTGTCTGAGCCCCTGGAGGAGGAGCAGTTGGAAGCACTCTTACTTTGACAACAGAGAGCATGCCCTCGTTGGTCTGGGCATTGGTGTGGATTTCGAAGCTCTGTGCCGGGTTTCCGTTGATGATGGTGTAGGCAGCCCTCCACGCGCCCGTGGCGGGATCGTCCTTGTCTTCCACTGTCAAGTTGACGATCACTCCCACAGCCCCTTCCTCCACTGTGGCTTGAAACTGCAAAGAGAACAGATGGGAACTGCTTAGAACAAACGCAGCAAAGACCACTTACGGAGCTCCAGCCCAGTGCTTGCTATTGCTCAGGGCATTTTACCTCCATCAGGTCATTTAATGGGGAATGACCACATAGGAGAACCAGGGCCTGGCACACGCCACACCCCGCCTTCGGCCGCGAGATCCGCCTCTCTCCTACGGAGCGTGCACAGAGGGACATGCGCTCCGGGTGGGCTGGGCTGGGAGGTGATAAGCGCAGCAGAGCCACCTCTCCGCACACTTTCTCCTCCTGTCTCCTGAACATCAATGACCACGAGAAGACCTCTGGGGAGGCTGGAGCCAGTTGGGGAAGGGAATTGGGTCCCTGAGTTGTGCATGGAAGAGAGCAACCTGACGGACAGGAGTGCCTGTCCTGAACCGTCATCGGATGAGAAATAAACCTCCACTGAGACTGGGTTGTCACCAGATAACCAGATAGCCAGCTCGTAAGCGGAGGGGCTAGGATCTGACCCCAGAGCCTCTGCCAGACCCTGCCCCATCTTCTGTACTGAAAAAACAAAAGCACATTTCATCCTTCCCATCCCTTGCCCACAGCTAGTATGACTTTTTAAAAAACCATTTTCTAAAGAAACACATAAATCAATTGCTTGTGGCCTGGTTGTACCTGTGTTTTTATTGTAATACATCTCAAATACTTGTTGCAAGTAGGTGGGGTGAAAATAAATCAATAAATGAAAAATCGGCTTCCCACATGGATAGAGAATTTCATGAGCTATCATTAGCACATTCCTTTGAGCTGGGAAGCATAAAGTATTGTTTTGGTACTTACCTCTGACACACTACAGGTGAATAGTAATCTGTTTGCAAATATTTTATCAACAAGTCATACCAATAAGCTGACAAGAAGAAGAAGTATCTTGGAATTTTAATTAGTAGGAAAGTGAATCTAGAGACAGTAAGGCGGTGTCAAAAAACCCTCGTGTTCTAAGAGAAGCGATTTGGGAAATGAGGTTTCAAAAGCAGGGGCTGATTAATTGACTTGCAAATCATTAATCATAAGGCTTAATCGTGATGCCTTGCCCGGTGCAGGGCGGACAGAAACGAATTTGTCTCTCACACCTCAGCAACTCTGCACCGGCTGTTTCTCTTCTGCAAAAGGGGTGCTAGAAAATGTTTAGAACATGCATGCAGGGGGGAAAGGAGCTGGGACCAGAGCTAGTGCTGGAGGGACGTGAGCAAGCTCTTTCACGGCTACGTGCGAGGAGCTAAACCCTTTTGACCCGATTCCTCCGATTCTTGTTAAATAAAGCCGACCAGTCCTAACTTCCATCTTTCCCTCATTCCCACAAAAATCACAGGATTGCCGAGCTGGCCATCGGACCAGTGGCTCCCAGCCCCGCCTCCTCATCAGGATCTCCTTTGAAAAACACAGCACCGCATCCTACCCCAAATCAGATGGTCGGGGGAAGGCCTGGCACTTGGTGTTTTTGAGCCTCCCCAGGGAATTCGGATGTGTGCGTGGCCAGGGCAGGGAGCACGACTGAGGCCAAGGGTGCAAGCAGCTCCCAGCTCGGTGCCCACCCTGCCGGGTGGGTGAGGCTGCGGGCGCAGTGCCGAGCAGGCAGGAGCGCTGACCCGCTTCTGCGCAGGGTGCGTGCACGGGAGGGGGTTTCGTGGCACGGGCCTCCTCTCATCCCTTCGGGTGGCAGGTGAGGAAACAGGCACACGGAGGGATGGGGCTCGTCCAGAGCCGCTCAGTGAATCGTGGTCCAGTGGACTCTTGGGTCCCAGGACTCTCTGCTTTCGGCCAGTTCTGCTCCTCACGTCCAGCATCTGCATGAGCTCGGCCCATGCCTCCCCCTCGCCTTGGTCCAGAGCCAGCAGATTAGCTCCCTGTCCGTACCGGTCACAGCGGACATCAGTTCACACCTGCCCTGGTGACTGTTGTGGCACTCGTGCCTGAGCAAACCAGGAGGACGGGTGCCGGGCTGGGAAGCTAGAGGCTCCATGTGCGACAGTCTTATCCTCAGCTCTGCCCCATCCTTTGCGTGGTGTGGGGCGTTTTGGGAAATACTTGCTGAATAGTGAAAGGTCTGAAATGTTGGAAGCAGAAAATGTGGATGAAGTCACACAGGAGCGAGACGAAGAGGGACTGACTGGTCTGATTCTGCCGCTTTCCAGAATGTTCTAGAAGGGCAGGGGCTGACTGACCTGCCTTGCTCTTCACAACATGCCCATCAGGG
This sequence comes from Dasypus novemcinctus, assembly GCF_030445035.2. Taxonomy (NCBI): domain Eukaryota; kingdom Metazoa; phylum Chordata; class Mammalia; order Cingulata; family Dasypodidae; genus Dasypus; species Dasypus novemcinctus. The sequence goes on from NC_080690.1 coordinate 5,570,355, forward strand.
CAAGATTATGACTTCTGTAGGCCTTAGGCATTTTTGCTTTCGTTGACCCCTCCTACCATAACAGGTTTTCATGGAATTTAAAAGTTATATTTTTTTTCTGGCAAAAAACTTTTTTTTTAAACCCTGAAAGTTCATCCTTCTTCCTTCCAGTTTTAGGGTGCAGGCACTGTGCCACGGAGCCTGATGGATGAGGTGGCTCTGGTTGCAGGTGCCTAGGCCAGGCCCTACACGTGACGGGGTCTCAAGATCTGACGGATGAACGAACGAATGAGTGAAATTGATATTTAGGACATGTCGAACGGACATAAGCCTGAGCACCTTCTCCCAGAACTCTGGGAGTTTTGTGTCTGCAGCACCCACCAAAGGGGTTGGAACAAAAATCAGTGTTCAGTAGATTCCAGGTACAGTGGGAGGGAGGTGATGTCAAAGGGATTCTCAGAATCGTGCCTTGTGGCCTCACAGGGCCTTAGGTTTGGTGGTGCATCTGTCCCTGCCACATTTTCCTCCCTTCTTTCCATCCATCTATCCTCCATCCATCCTCCAGACAGCCATTATGTGTTGCATGCTTTCATTCCGTGTGCCAGGCATGGTATGGTACTAGCCTCTAGGGATACACATGGGAAACAAAGACTCGGTATATTTTCTCATTGGGATTACAAACTGAAAGGATAGACAGTGATGAAATAAACGTGTAATTATAAAAATGTGCTAAGTGCAGGAAAGAAATTGCAGGGTTCCCAGAGAGCTTGTGGTGGGGTAACTGACCCAGGCTGAGAGGGTCATCAGAGGGGAATTTCCTGATAACAGAAGGAAGAGGGGGAGTCAGTGGGGCGAAGCGGGAGAGCAGTGGTGGCTCCAGAAGCAGCGTGAGCCGAGGCGGGTAGCAGGAGTGTTCCAGGAAGATGGGGAAGGCCTGAGGTTGTGCAGGAGGGGCTGGGGCTTGTCTGTTACTGGACACCAAGGCAGCTCAGGTCAGATGGCCCAGGGCCTTGGGAGCCCCGCAAAGGCCTGTGAACTTACTTTGAAAGCAAACAAGAGCCAAATCAAGGAAATGGGCTCTGTTTAAATGTACTCCTGAGAGAATTCAGGAAAACCTTTAAATAAGAAAACATTCAACGCAGTTATTACAGTCTTCGTTAAGACCGTTATCTGATTCCGGCATAAACTATAAAGCCAGTTTATCCGAGCATCCATTTAGAAACTCATTACTGCTTAATTAAATACTCATTCTATTAATTCTATTCAATGTTTCAACCCCATTATATAAACCAAGAATATAAAATTAAATAGGTTCAAATGAAATTGTACCACTTTACATTTCTATAGCAATGTTCACTTGATGATTTAAAAACAATAGACAGACATTAATTTACCACACCAGACCGGGAGGAATTATTGATAGGAACATTACTTCCTTTAACTGGGAAAAATAGTCACTTTTCTGGGAAACTGTTTGGCTAATCGAATACCAGAGGCAAAAGGTACCTGCACAAAATGGGCAAGTGGTTTGGTTCCAAAAGAGCTCCTTAGCGCTTTCCTCCAAATTCAGAGAGAAGTTATCTTATTCTGCTTTTCTTGAAAAGGTGGGGAGGGTTTGGGGATGGACATTTAGGATGAGGCTGTCTAGACTTGCCACAAAGGTCATAAGAGGAGAGGAGAAGGGCGTGTAGGTTATTATACATCCAGAACCAACTCTCTTCCTCACAGAAGAACTTGAGGTTAACTTGGACGAGGAAAAGAAGGCTGGATCTCTGGACTGACCATGTGATAGCCAGGCCCTGAGCCTCAACAGACTTCAGCTCCTACACTCTGGTTTATTGGACTTACCCCACTCAGCTAACATGGAGGTGAAGAAGGTCAACCACCAAGAGTGCCTACAACTGAAAGCAGGAGAATTGCATCCAGCATACATGTGGAATCTAAGGCCCCTCTTGATATAGATGTGGAGTGGACACAACCATTCTAAGGTCCACAGGATGGAGGAATAGAGAATGGATTAGAGTGGACTTACTGATATTCTATTCATGAACTATTGTGATTAGTAATTGAAGAAAATGTGGCATTGGTGTGGAGAAAGTGGCCATGGTGGCTGCTGGGGGTAAGGAGTGGGAGGAAGAGATGTGATGTGGGGGCATTTTGCGGGGGTTGGAGTTGTCCTGGGTGATGCTGCAGGGACAGTTACCAGACATTGTATGTCCTCCCATGGCCCACTGGGTGGACTGTGGGAGAGTGTGGGCTATGGTGTGGACCATTGACCGTGAGGTGCAGCAGTGCTAAGAGATGTATTCACCAAATGCAGTGAATGTCTCATGATGATGGAGGAGGTTGTTGTTATGGGGAGAGGAGTGGGATGAGGGGTTGGGGGGTATATGGGGACCTCATATTTTTTGAATGTAACATTAAAAAAAAATAAAGACAAACAAACAAACAAAAACAAAACAAAACAAAAAGAAGGCTGGATAGCCAAGTCAGAGGTGGGGAAAAGGTGACCAGATTTTAAGGGATAGATGGATAGATACATAGACACCTGCGTGCTTGATGGCCAGGATCTCAGGTTCATGGTTGCCAACCCCAGGTTTCCATGGAGGCCTGAGAGTGAACTGGAAAAGCTGGGACACATAATCATCTGGGCCCCGGCTTTGGCAAATTAAAAGATAACGTCTCAGAAATTTCTGCTTGTGAGGGAAAAGGTATGAGGCAAGATCATCAGAAATTTAACTTGCAACCACTTTTACGCATCTATGTTTACATAAAGGATCCAGCTTAATGGAGAAATTCTAATCTCTTGCTGCGAGTATAATGGGGTAGAAACTCTGCTGGATACAAATAAGATTAAGGAGGTTGGCACTTTGCCTGGCATATGGCAAGGAGTCAGTATTTGTTAGTGATGATGATGATGGATTTCAATTCATCACATGAAATTCTTGCTAATAAATTAGAGAATACGGCTCAACTCCGTGACTCTTTCCATTCTGCGCAGTCTGCCTTGGGCTGCTGTTATCTGTGTATATATCCTATCTCCTAGGATTAGCCAAGAGGCAGCTATTTTCTTTTCTGCTGCATGTCCCTGACAGTGACATACTTGCTCCCCCTTGTCCTGTATTAACAAGCCCTTCATTGCCAAGGTGAATGACACTGATCTGGACACCCACACTTAGAAGGAGATGCTGCCTCAGACATCTGGCTTCTTTGATCTGTGGTTAGGATTCGTACCAACATGGGAAGATGTAAGAATTCGTTTTTATAAATATTCCTTAAGAGTTCATTGCATGCTGAGGACTCTACCAGGTCAGGGAATACTGCAGCAGATGAGATGGATACTGCTACCTCCCCTCAGAGAGCTTACAGTTTAGTAGACGGACAGTCTCTTCTGGTCACCCTCTTCTTTTTGTGTTTGGCTCACCTAAGGCATATCCAGCCCAAGTGATTTTCTACCATTTCTGAAATCTTTTTCTCCATTGTGATACTTCCAAGGCTGCACCTGTGGCCAATATGGATACTTTCATGTTTGGACATGACTTAGTTTCCCAATAATTGTCATTTCAATAAATGGTGTTAGGTCAATTAGATAGCCACATGGGAGAAAAAAAGAATCTTGAGCCCTACCTCACACCATATACAAAATGTGAAATGTAGGACAAATAGGCTTTTAGGGGAAAAAAACCAGGAAAACATTTTTATTTAACTTATACTTAAAGTTTATGTGCACTTATATATATTATATGTAATATAACATAAAATATTCAAATATAAGTATTTAAAATATAAAACAAGAAATATGTTTACATATGTAGTATGTATAATATAGCCTGTGTAATATTTACACAAATTTTTGAATTCTGAATAAAGTTAATGCAGTATCTTAAGAAAAAAACTCTTATATCTCAGAAGTGATTAAAAACTGAGAGACACCAGGACCTCAGCTCGACTGAGAACCATTTTCTGAATGTTGGCCAGCCTTCAAGAGTTCTGGAAACTTCAGAGACATTCCTTGGCCCCAGCCCAGTAGGACAGGCCCAGCCAGGCCCTGAAAGAACTGCTGGCTTAGGAGGGAAGGAGAGCATTCCGGACCTGCCAAAGCATCATGGCCCCAGACAAAGCTGAGCATCTTTTACTCTTCTCCTGGCCTGGTTCAAATGCTGGGGATTGATGCTCTCTCTGAAAACACGGGATAGTGTCAGAGCCTTCATGCTTGACACGCAGAGGAGACAGCCTGCGCAGTGGGGACAAGCATCAGTGCCAGATCCAGCACTTCCAGTGACAATGGGCAGAGGACCTGGCACAGGCTCCTGGTCCTCTTAGGCTGGGACAGGCTGGGACAGGCCTCCCCCAGCCCCCAACAGTGAACTCCTTGAGGGTGCTGCACCTGCGTGCACTTCACCACAACGCCCACAGCTTTCAGAGGGTGAGGGCACTGAAAACATATTATATGCTGGGATCCCTATTTGAGGGCCTCACAGTGAGAAGCATGACCAGATCTTCTCTATTCTCACTGGGAAAAGTGAAAGTGGACCGTAATGTTCAAGTGGTAGAGAGGATAGAAAGTATTTCTAAACGGTAAATGAGAGCCATCCCTTTTGGAAGACCACTAAGTGTATGGAGTAGATAAATTCCAGGGTGCCAGCATAATCCAGAAACTCTTTCTGCGGGAACTAACCCCACCCCACCCCCTGCTGAAAGGAGCCTTACCAGGAGGCTACTTTTTGTATCCTGTGACCCCATCTTTCTTGGCCATACTTGTTTAGATTGACCAGCTGACTCAGGGCTAACTAATTCATTCGCTAGTTCATGAACAATCAGATGATTTCTCTTCAGGTTTTGAACTCAGAGAAGTAGGGCTACAATCAGACAGTGAAGGTCCTTGAATCTAAATCTTTGAGTAGATGAGAATGGGGTAGTCGGTTTTTCCATTTGTACTTTCTTGCATTATGGGAGAAATCCAATGAACATGGGGAAGAGAAAAACGGAGATATTCCGAGACCAACTGTGATGCTCTTGTGGCATTCAAAGACAAAAGACACCGGAAGCCGTCTCAGTGGTCAGCTGGGTTTCCTGCTCCTGCGCCGCCTCCCAAGAGGCCCACTACCTTTCTTGTCTGAGGATGCTTCTGTGCCTGTCAGCAACTTCATCTTCAGTCCAGCCTGCCTGGGTGGGTTTCTGCTCCACCGGAAACACAGCCTTGGGGACAACAACCTGGGGTGTTGGCGTCCTTAGCAGGGAAGTGTGGTCCTGCTGACAACACCCAATTCCAGAGGTACTCAAGTCTTTTTTTTTTCCCTATCTTTTTCTGTTCTACTTTTTGCAATGGAAAATTTCAAACATTCATAAAAGTAGACAGAAGAGAAAAATGAACCCCATCTACACATCATCAAGCTTCAGGTACCTCCAGCTCCTGGCCATTGTGTTTCATCTACACACCTACCCCTTCCCACTCCTTTATTATTTGGAACAAATCTCAGACATATCACACTACATCCCTAAACATTTCCATGTGTATTTCTAAAAGATAGTCTTTAAGAAAAGATAATCAAAGCACCCTCTAGATAAAATTAATATTTATTTCATCTAGTGGCAAAGACAGTGCCTCTTTTTTATGCTAGATGCTTTGCTGAAAATATTTGCATGTTATCTCTATTGTGCAGAGAGAAAATACCTACGAGCCATAGTGAGGAACACCAAAGGGCCTATTGAACAACTCCAGTTTTTTCCCAGTCCAATATTGTTTTACACCTCCTCTGTCATAAAGTCATGAGGAAATGCAAAATGTGAGATGGTTCCACAATAATAAATAAGGCATAGCAGCTCAACCAGAAAGAAACTTGCCCCTGAGTGAAGATGACTCCTCAAGTTCAACTAGCATCCCTGGCAGGTGTTTCTGGATTGAGGCAAGCAATGCAGACATGCCCCTCGTCTGTGTTATGTGCTACCTTCCAACACAGGTAGCACCGGGTTGGAAGGACAGTGACATTCCTAGATGGCGGCCATCCGTGGGTTCCCTCCCATTGTGGGGCTTTTCAGGTGCAGGGGATGAGCCAATGGGCACAAGAGGGAAACAATATTCACAGCCTGCTCAGGCAGGATTTGCTCCCTTTTCCCGTCATGCTTCTCTGTCAATTCATTTCCTATGATGAGTTTCTGTGTGTTGGCTGCAGACACATGGAGGTGCCAGGTAAATAATTTCTCTGGAAGATGCAAGACTGGGTTTGTCTATTCTGGTTCTGTGAGGGCCCCACAGCCCACCCTCTAACAACTGCCTTTTCCCTTTACATGACCCTGCCTACGAAATCTCCTTAAATCTGCCAAATATGGAAATACACTTTTGCAACCAACTAAAAAAAACTGTGCTTTGGGGCAGGCGAGGCTCAAAGAGCAAAACAAAATTTAAACACATAGCCACCCAAAATTGAAAGCAAAATAATGTTGTAGGGCAGTGGTTTTCAAACTGTGTCCTGGGAGCCAGGAGGGACTGAGCAATGGCTCAGGAGTCCAGCCAATGTATGGGGTTCTCTTTTTTAAATGAGGATTTCTATCACTGGAGGAATCAGTTAGGTGTGTCTTCTCTGTTCTGTATATTGTAGTTTCTGCCTAAGATTTCAATTGGGGAAAAAAGAGTTTGCTGCTCAAAAGCAGTTTGAAAACCTCTATCCTAAGGAACTGATAAAATAGATATTACATTAGATGGTGAGAGAAAAATAAAAACCTAGGAGCAAATATGTCTACTGTTTTTTCCTCTAAATACCAGGCTTGACCATTTTATTATATGACAATAGCATCTCCCTTTGTGCTTAGTTTCTCTGAAAACTTAAAGAAAAAAAAACATTTGTACATTTGATGAGAAAATTGAAAATAATTTAATTTAAAAATTAATTTATTGAAGTATACCACTCATACATAAACATACATAAGCAATAAGTGTATAATAATAATTATAAACTTACAAAACAAACATATATAACATCATACAGGACTCTCACAACTCACCCTACTACCAATAACTTGCACTGTTAAACCTTTTTAACTAATGATTAAAAAGCATTGGGAAGTGGACTTGGCCCAATGGATAGGGCATCCACCTACCACATGGGAGGTCCGGGGTTCAAACCCTGGGCCTCCTTGACCCATGTGGAGCTGGCCCATGCACAGTGCTGATGTGCTGCAGAGGTGTCCCCCGTGTAGGGAAGCCCCACACACAAGGAGTGCACCCCGTAAGGAGAGCCGCCCAGCACGAAAGAAAGTGCAGCCTGCCCAAGAATGGTGCCGCACACACGGAGAGCTGACACAACAACAAATTGATGCAACAAAAAGAAACACAGATTCCCAGAGCCGCTGATAAGGATAGAAGTGGTCACAGAAGAACACACAGCAAATGGATACAGAGAGTAGACAACTGGGGAGGGGGAAGGGGAGAGAAATCAATAAAAAAAATAAAAATCATTGTCAAAATATTACTACTAACCAAAGTATTTTCCCCTAACCAACCCTATTATTATCTTTATATCATTTATATATGAATGTACATAAACAGTTAAGTGTATAGTAAAAGTTGTGAACTTACAAAGCAAACATGCATAAAATTATACAGGGGTCCCATACATCTACCCTCCACCAACATCTTGCATTGTTGTGAGATGTTTTTACAAATTATGAAAGACTATTGTCAAAATCTTACTACTAATCATAGTCCTTATCTTACATTTGGTGAGTTTTTTCCCAAACCCACTCTATTATTATGTTTAAAATATATTTTTTATGACAGAAGTTGTAAACTTATAAAACAATCATGCACATGTGCAGAATTCTCAAACAACACCCCTCCATCAACACACCACAGTGTGGTGGAACATTTACTACAGATAAAATAATATCATCTGATTGTTACCATGTCCATAGTGTACATTTTGCTCACATTTTCCATACTGCCTCATTATCAATACAGGGCATCTTTCGCATATATGCAAGATTATATTATTACTACTAACCACAGTCCATAGGTCACTCCAGCTGTATTTTTCCCCTGCTTCTCCACATTCCCAACACCATGCAGTAGTGATATATATTTGCTCTAGCTCATAAAGGACACTCTTGCACCTGTACCATCAACCACAATTCTCATCCACCTCTTGGTTTATTGTGCTATTCAGTTCCTAGATTATTCTCTAGCATTCTGTCAATTGGCATTTACATACCCAGACTACCATTTTCAGTCACATCCCCATTTATAAACTAGCTGTTATTCACTGTATATTACCATCCACTCCATACATTTCCACACTTTTATAGTAAAGCTAATTAAAACTTCTACATACATTAAACCTCAGTAGTCCATCTCAGTCCTCCTCTTAACTCCTTTAAGAATCCATCACCTACCATCAGGTCTTGAATATATTTTCCTATAATTTCTCCTAGAAGTTTTACGGTTCTTGCTTTTATTTTTAGGTTTTTGATCCATTTTGAGTTAATTTTTTGGATAGGGTGTGAGATAGGGGTATTCTTTCCTTCTTTCTGCTTTGGATATCCTTTTCTTTCAGCACCATTTGTCGAATGGGTTGTTCTGCCTGAGCTGTGTGCATTTGACAGGCTAGTCAAAAATCACTTGACGATACACGTGTCTGTTTCTGAACCATAAATTTGGTTCCTTTGGTCTATTGTGTCTGTCTTTAGGCCAGTCCCATGCTGTTTTTACCACTATAGCTAGGTAATATGACTTAAAGTCTGGAGATGAGAGTTTGCTTTTCTTTTTTATGCTGTTTCTGGCTATTCAGGACCCCTTACCCTTCCAAATAAATTTGATGACCACATTTTCAATTTTTTCTTTAATGCTGCTGGAATTTTTATTGGGATTGCATTAAAACTGTGTATCAATTTGAGTAGAATTGACATCTTAATGATATTTTAGTCTTCCCCTCCATGAGCAAGGAATGTTCTTCCAGTTATTTAGGCCTTTTTAAAATTTCTTTTAACATTGACTTGCAGTTTTCTGAATACAAGTGCTTTGTATTGTTGGTTAAGTTTATTCCTGACTATTTGAGTTTTATCTGTCATATTTTATTTTCACCACTCTTTTGACAATTTTTGTTACTTTTATTGATATAATCTTCATTTCTAGACTCTCTTCCAGGTTCCTCTCTCCTGTCTTTTCAGGCTCTAGCACACCCTTTAGTATTTACTGAAAATTTGGTCTCTTACTTAGAAATTCTCTCAGTTTCTGTTAATCTGTGAATATTCTAATCTTACCCCCATTTTTGAAAGACAGTCTTGCTGGGTGTAAGATTCTTGGCTGGAAGTTTTTCTCTTGTAGTATCTTAAATATATCAGACCACTGTCTTCTTGCCTCCATGGTTTCTGGTGAGAAATCAGCACTTAATCTTATTGGATATCCCTTATATGTTTTGCTTTTCTCATGCTGCTCTCAGAATTCTCTCTTTGTCTGTGGCATTTGACATTCTGATGAGTATGTGACTTCGAGTTGGTCTATTTGGATTTTTTTGGATGGGAGTTCCTTGTGCTTCTAGGACATGGATATCTATGTCCTTCAATAGGGTTGGGAGATTTTCTACCATTATCTCTTCAAACATTCCTTCTGCCCCTTTTCCCTTCTCTTCTCTTTCTGGGACACCCATGACACATGTGTTTGCATGCCTTTTGCTGTCATTTATTTCCCTGAGTCCTTGTTCAATTTTTTCCATTCTTTTCTTCATCTGTTCTTTTTTACATTCACTTTCAGAGGCCATTTCTTCCAGCTCACCAATCCTTTCTTCTGCCTCCTCAAATCTGCTATTATATGATTCCAATGTTTTTAAAATTTCATTTATTGCACCTTTCATTCCCATAAGAGCTGCTATTTTTCTATGTATGCTTTCAAATTCTTCTTTGTGCTCATCCAGTGTCTTCTTAATATCCTTAATCTCTTTAGCCATTTCATTGAATTTATTACGGAGATTTGTTTGAACATCTATTATTAGTTGTCTCAACTCCTTTATGTCATCTGGAGGCTTATCTTATTTCTTTAACTGGGCCATAGCTTCCTGTTTCTTGGTGTGGATTGTAATTTTTTGTTGGTGTCTTCGCATCTGATTTACTAGAGTATTTATTCTGGGTGCAGTTTTTCTCTTTAGTTTAGGGTTTTCTGCCCTTTCTCCCTTGCTGGTTGTGCAGGAGGAGCCAAGCATGTAGTTGATGCTGTTAGCTGTGGAGGCTCAAGTTGCCCTCATTGCTCCAGGGACCAGTGAAGCTTCTTCCAACTTTCTCCTTTGCCAGGGGTAGGGACTGAGTCACAGCGGTGTGGAATAATCCAAGTGCAGGCCTAGATTACCTGCCCAGAGAGACTGATGAAGCTTCATGCCCCTTTCTCCCTTGCCTGTGGTAGGGGTGGAGTTGCAGGTGTGGGCAGCAATCTGTGCAGTACAGGTCCAAGATGACTGCAGTTGCCCTAGCAGACTTCTGATTTTCAGTTTGTGCCAGTCAGTGTCACCTGCAGTTACCTGGAAAGGCTGGTGCAGGGTCCACTAGCCTCCTCCCTGACAGAGGTGGGGCTGAAGCTTAGGCTAGGGCTGCAGGCTGATCTGGGTGAAAGAAACTGGTTCCCCTGTCACTGTGATTTTTGGTCAGCCCGGCTTCCCCTCGGGCTGGGGGCTGAGTCACAGTGGTGGCCACTGGCCTCTTTCCAACTTGGGCTGGTTCTCATCCCAGTTGTTCCTTGGGTTATATCTTAGTCAGTCAAGTCTGCCAATCAGTAGCCAAAATCGGCAGCCAGCTGTCTCCTCCTCTCCTGTTTCTGGGAAATGGAGGTTCCAATTCCAGCAATAAAATAGCTCCTGGGGTGGCTTATGCCACCAGAGTAAGATAATCACCAGCCTCCACAGCTTGACTGGTAATTTCCTGGAGAGGCTGGCACAGGTTCCCACAGCCTCCTCCCTCTGGGAGGTGGCACTGGGTCTTAGGCTAGACCTGGATGGAAAGAAGCTGTTCCCACCAGCACTGTGATCCTCAGTCCACCCCACTTCCTCTCGTGCCATGTGTGGAGTTAAGATGGCAGTTCCTCTCCCCTTTCTGACTTGGACAGGCTCAAACTTTAGCTATTCTCAGGATTATACTGTAGCCAACCAAATTTACTCACCAGTAGCTGAAGTTGGTGCTCAACCATCTCTTCCTCCCCATTTTTGGGAAGTGGAGCTTTCAATTCTAGCTGTGGAACAGCTCCCCTCCCGAGGCAACTTGTGCCTCCAGTGGAGGATGGGCACCAGCCTCCGGGGCGTGGAGCACTCTACTCATGAGTCTTCTCTGCAGATGGGCAGTCTCTTCCTTCCATTCCTTTAAGGATGCTGCAGGATGCTCTTCTGGTCTCCTGGAGCCCCCAAACCGGTGCTCCAGAGAGCTCTGGGTGATTACTAACTGCCCTGCAGCAGGAGCCCACTCTAGGAGCTCCTTACTCTGCTGCCATCTTGCTGGTTCTCTCGAAAACAATTTAGTTTTGAGAGGCAAAGAGATTTTCTGAAGATACATGCATTTGACCATAAACATTGGAACCTGAATGAAGAAGAAAAGTTTTCTTAACAATAGCAGGCTCTGTTAGTTTGCCAGGGCTGTGGTATCCGAGGACCACTGACTTGTCGGCTTAAACAACAGCTCATTGTCTCCATTTGGGAGGCGAGAAGTCCAAAATCAAAATGCCAGCAGGATCATACTTCGTCTAAGGTCTGGTGCAGGCTTGCCAGCAACCCGTAATTCAGTTTCTGCCTCTGTCACCTGGCCCTCTCACTCTCTCATCTGTCTCCTACTGTGGCCAAATTTCCTCTGCTTGTAACAAGTCCAGTCACATTGAATTAAGGCCTCACCTTAACCAATAACACTGGCAAAGATCCTATTTATAATTAGTTCCCATCCACGGGCCTGGGAGTTAGGACTTGAACGTGTCTTTGGGGGGGATCATGAATCAATTCGTAATAGTCTGCTATAAAGACCTGAGAGTTTGGTTGAGACAATTCTGTCACAAGAGTGGGAAATTCACAGAAGCAGGGGAAAGTTCTAGTCTGCCGTTAGCACATGATGTGCTCCTGGGTAAGCTACTAAACTCCTCAGTTCTTCTGAGAACTGGACAAGTCCCAGTTGACTTATCTGAGACTCAAAGTGTCTGGCTAGAATAGTGGTTCTTAACCCCTGACTATATGTTTGAGTCACCTGAAATCCCTCAAAAAATACTGATGATCTGAGGCCTCACTTTCAGAGATTTTTCTTGAGAGACCCAGGTACCTATATTTGTACAAGCTCCTCAGATGATTCTAGGGAACATCTAGGGCTAAGAACACTGCTCAAGGCAGCAGCGAAGGCCCCCTCCTAGTTTTATCATCAAAAGTTAACATCTTGGGAAGCGGATTTGCCTGAATGGATACAGCGTCTGCCTACCACATGGGAGGTCCAGGGTTCAAACCCAGGGCCTCCTGACCCATGTAGTGAGCTGGCCCACATGTAGTGCTGATGTGTGCAAGGAGTGCCCTACCACATAGGGATATACCCTGTGTAGGAGAGCTCCACATGCAAGGAGTGCGCCCCATGAGGAGAGCCGTCCAGTGCGAAAAATGTGCAGCCCACCCAGGAGTGGCACCGCACATGGAGAGCTGATGCAGCAAGATGACAAAACAAAAAGAGATACTGATTCCCGGTGCTGCTGACAAGAATGCAAGCAGACACAGAAGAACACACAGCGAATGGACACAGAGCAGACAATGGGAGGGGGGGTGGGGAGGGGAGAGAAATAAATAAATAAATAAATCTTAAAAAAAAAAAGTTAAGATCTCCACGACCTGTTCTAACTTGTGTGGGGTCCTTGAAAGTAAAGACACAAAGCACCAGAAGGTCCAAAAGAGGCAACCCTTGGTGACCTTGAGAATTCTTAGAGTTCTGTGCTGCCAGGTGCTTGTTGGAGTGGCTGAGCAGGCCAATGAAGTACATTGCACAGAATTACTGCACTGCCTTCTGGAGGCCATCTCTCTCTCTGTGACTGTTTTATTCCTGTGGCTGCTTCTCCTTCATAAATGATGCAACTCATTGGCCAGGGACCTAGAGGCCAGGGGACCTGGCTCAGGAACAACAGCAGTTATGAAATGGAACTGAAGGTCCACTGTCCCTTATTGAGGGAATCAACACACTTCAAAATTACCCATATGAAATGAGCTGCACTCAAACCTGTTGGGAAAGTTTTTTTCATAGGCATCTATACCCTGTTCAGTTTGCCATTTTCTATGCAGGGCTGATGCCTTGCTCAGTGTGAGAGTTCAATGTCTTATTCAGTGTGAGATCAGTCTTTCCTAAGAATCTGGAAGAACAAATCCTGAGCTCCCTAAGTTTATTTACCTGTAATTCCAAGTTTCATCCTCTGTAAATTCTGGCATTAGACCTGTCCTTGAGTCACTTCTTCTGGATCCCAGATAGCTGGGGTTCCCAGAATGGATCACAAGCCATTAGTATTACCAATCTATAAGGAAAGAGTTTCTTCTAGAAATCACTTAAGATCCCACACTGTCTTGATCATATTACAGGCAGTGCCTAACTGGGAAAGGTTTGCATTTCGGTCGGTTCTAATAGCGTTAAGACTGGAGAGAAGAATGGAAAGGGCCAGGTTTCTCTGCAGAATCTTTCAAGGAGGTCTAGTGTCCCACAGAAAATGACCCAGGAGTCTTGGTTAGAATGCCTTGATCTGGTTAACTTTTTCTCAACAGGGCTCAGATGCTTCATACCCTAACTCTAGCGGCTGCAGATTTGCATTGGTTCCCAACCAGATCAGGACTTCTAGGCACCACCTCTCCACTGAGAGCTCCATCCTCACATCTCCAGCCCCGAGCTCTTGACTTCACACCAGGGTCACACCAGGTGCTACGTGACCTCTCCACCTGGGTGTCTTATGGAAAGCTCAAACATAACATGATCACAATAAAGACCTTTCCATCTTTCTACCTCCACAGAAAACAAACTTCTCTTTCCCTTGCCTCCCCGCTCTTGGCAAATTTGGCACCACATTCAGTTGTTGAGGTTGAAAAGCCAGGAATCATCTTTTTTTTTTTTAAAGATTTATTTATTTATTTCTCTCCCTCCCCCCCCCTCCCCCCCGGTTTTCTGTTCTCTGTGTCTCTTTGCTGCATCTTCTTTGTCCTATTCTGTTGTTGTCAGCGGCACGGGAATCTGTGTTTCTTTTTGTTGTGTCATCTTGTTGTGCCAGCTCTCTGTGTGTGCCGCACCATTCCTGGGCAGGCTGCACTTTCTTTCATGCTGGGTGGCTCTCCTTACGGGGAGCATTCCCTGCGCGTGGGGCTCCCCTATGTGGGGGACACCCCTGCATGGCATGGCACTTCTTGCACGCATCAGCACTGCGCATGGGCCGGCTGCACATGGGTCAAGGAGGCCCAGGGTTTGAACTGTGGACCTCCCATGTAGTAGATGGACGCCCTAACCACTGCATTCCTTTCTTTTCTCACCTCCTGCAGACATCAGCACAACCCTTGGGATGAGCTCCAAAATCACATGATTTCATTTATACGGAGTGTCAAGTCAAGGCATATCCATTAAAAAAGAAAACAGATTAGTGGTTTCCAGAGCCTGGGGGAAGGGGTAAATGGGGAGTGACTAAGGGATACTAAGTTTCCTTTTGGGGTGATATACAAGCTCTGGAAGTAGCTAGTGAGGATGGTGGCCCAAAACTGTGAATGTACTTAATGCCAGAATTGTACACTTTAAAATGGTTAAAATGGTAAATTTTGTGCATGTATATTTTACCAAGTATTAGTTTGCTAAAGGGCTGCTGATGGAAAGTATCAGAAATCTGTTGACTTTTACAAAAGGTATTTATTTGGAGTAAATACAGTTCCAAGGCCATGAAAAGTCCAAATGGAGGCACCATCGAAGATGCTTTCTCATCAAAGTCAGGTGTTGGTTGAGAGTAAAATGCTGAGAAAATCGTATCAAAATATAATTAAGAGGGTTACCCGTTTAGGATGCTCGGAAGGGATGGTCTGATGCGGGACAGGCTCCTGGGGAATGTCTGAATGCTCATTTTGCCAGAGTGGGTGATACCATTGGGTAGAGACCCAAGTAGTGAGAGTGGGGGTGGACCCACATCCTGGGGAGGACTAACGCCATCAAATAGAGGGAACTGTATCTCTCGAGAGAAAGGGTGGCTCCCAGGGCATTGGGGCAGCTGAGCAAGTTAGGACCTGAACACTGTTACAAGTATCTCTGGACGTGGCTCCTCAGGAAACGGAGGTTGGCTGTCAATGTGGGCACCAAGGGGATGGGAAAATGGATGTTAAATGTGTGGAACCAAGGTAAATGTGGGGTAAGAGAGGAGTTTCGTGAGAGTACACAAGGATGGATATAAAACATATAATATTACATCATAAACAAATAGGGGACGACAGAATGATAATGTAAACCATAATGTAAAACATAGGATAACTAAAAATGTTAGAAAACTGTGTGTCCTAAAGTATGCACCACAATGTAAGCACAGATGTCACCTGGTTTGAAAGCTATTGTCTCAGACTCTGTACATCACTTTAAGTAAATATGTTGTGAATAGGTTGTAAGAGTATCGCTGTGGAAGGGAAAAGGTTTTGTGGTGGATGTGTGGGAGTGCTATATATTGTATACATGAATTGCTGTGGTCTAGGGCTCTTGTGAAGAGAAGTTCAATAATTAGGGAAAAAAAAAAAAGGAAAAGAAAAAGATAGGATGTAGAATTTTTCCAAGTCAACACATATTCTATATCTAACCTTTAAACCCATCGCTATATCCCATTTTGCTAGTAAGAGATCCTGACATTATATTGGGGCTTCAATTTTCAGGAAGTTCTGGATCACAGAGTGGTCCAACAATGGCAGTAGAGGAATACTGGTATAGGATACTACTGACAGGTGATATATGGCTGACAGGGAGCTATACAGGGCATATGTCCAGGGTGCATGGTAATGTTTGGATATACTCGTAGTGGCAACAATTAAAAACTACAGCTGGGGTGGTACTGGGTCCCTGGCCGGGGGTGCTGTGTCGTGGTCCCTAGGGGAGCAGCGGCAGTCCCCCAGGTGCAGCAGCAAGGATTGAGAAGGAATGAGGGTCCAACAGTGAGCCCCTGATACTAATGACTATGCTTGTGAGCCTATATGCCTGAAATAAGAATAAGGCCTAGAGCAGCACTGTGCCTGAGAATTTCCTCCTGACAGCCTTCATGTTACTCAAATGTGGCCAGTCTCGAAGCCTAACTCAGCATCTAAATGCAATGCCTTCCCCCCAGCGTGGGACGTGACATCCAGGGATGAGCCTCCCTGGCACCAAGGGATCACTATTAACTAACAACGGATAATGCAACTGGAAAATGACCTTGAATTGAAGGTTCGATGCAGATCAGTAGAATATCCCTGTCTACATAGAATAATATGACTTTAAAATGCTGTTTGACCTAATGTAAGGGGGAAATAGAAAGGAGAAATGAGTTTATATGGCTATGAGTCTCTAAAAAAAAACAGTCTGGAGGCTGTCAGAAGGATTGTCCTTATGCACAACTGAGCAGAGTCTAAGAGACAGATAAAGTAGATACAATCCCCAAGTATTGGTTCCTTTGAGGGCTAAAGGGACCCACGGGTTCTATGGTCATGGCAGATAGGGTTCACTGCCATGTCAGATGGCCCTTCTTTGGAGCTGGTGTTTCTGCATGATGAAACTGGACCCAGAGGGGATCTCTTTTCATAAGACTATCATGCTACTTTACTGGAATTGTAGTTGCTATTGGGGTTTAAGATATATTTAGGGGATTGAATCTTTTTACTGACAATATGATAGCCAGGCCCTGAGCCTCAACAGACTCCAGCTCCTACAATCTGATTTATTGGACTCACCTCACTCAGCTAAGATGGAGTTGAAGAAGGACAACCACCACACCATGGAGCCTAGAGTGCTACAACTGAAAGCAGGAGGATTGCATCCAGTAACCATGTGGAATCTGAGCCTCCTCTTGACATAGAGGTGCAACGGACACAACCAATCCAAGGTCCACAGAGAAAAGGTGGCATTGGAGTGGGAAAAGTGGACATGGTGGCTGATGGGTATGGGGAATGGCAGGAAGAGATGAGATGTGGAGGCGCCTTTGGGACTTGGAGTTGCCCTGGATGGTGCTTCAGGGGCAATCACCGGACATTGTAAATCCTCCCAGGGCCCACTGGATGGAATGGGGGAGAGTGTGGGCCATGATGTGGACCAATGACCATGAGGTGCAGAGATGCCCAGAGATGTACTTACCAAATGCAATGGATGTGTCATGATGATGGGAGTGAGTGTTGCTGGGGGGGGGGAGGGGTGCGGTGGGGGTGGTGGGGTTGAATGGGACCTCATATTTTTTTTAATGTACTATTTTTACAAAATCAATAAAAAATAAATTAAAAAAAAAAAGTCAGCTACTGCTGATCCTGGCATGTTGCCACATGGTGAAGCAAGACAGCTGCTGCTCTCTGCCCAGGTTTCAGCCCTCCCCTCCGGGCTCACTCTTTCCTCGAGACCTCCAAGGACCCAGCCTCTTGGGGCTTTGCTCTTAAGCCATCCTGTGGTCCTCTCCCTCCTGGCAGAGCACTTGTTTCTTTCCAGGCCTCCTGTATCAGTCTCGGCTGTTCTGCTTGCTTCCCAATTTCAGCTGTAAGCTAGCAGGCAAATGGCTCAGCTCTCCCGGGGCCTCTGCTGTTTGAGCCTCATCACATGGCTGGATCAAAAATGGCAGAGCTTTCTCTTCCTCTAAGTCCGTTACATCAGATGCAGCAAGGGGGCGGGATACTACCTGAATTCTGCCTCACTGATGTAGTCCAATAAAAAGCCCTGCAGCAATCTTAACAGGTCGTCTAATCAATGGCCCCTCAGCTGAATTTAATGTAATCAAAGGGTACCACACCCAGAGGAATAGATTAGTTTACAAACAGAATAGTTCTGTTTTTGGAATTCATGAAATAATCTCAAATTGCCACATGCAACATAAAATACCTGTCTCTTCATGACTGTGCCCTGGGCTCGCCCTCCCCACCCCCACGTTGGGATCCCTCCACAGGCTGACTCATCACCTCTCACATGAGCATCCTGCTTTCACACATGCCCCCTGTAGCAGTTTGATATGGTTATGAATTCCAAAAATAGATATTGGATTATGTTTCTAATCTGATCTGTACCTGAGTCTGATCGAGTTATGATTAGGGCTTTAATTGGGCCACATCATTAGGGCACTGAGTCCCCACACCTTGGTGGATGGGGATTCACAGATAAAAGGCATGGCAAAGGACAGAGCTGTGGGTTTCTGATGTTGGAGTTTGATGCTGAAGCTGGAGCCCCAGGGAGAGAGACAGAGCCATTCGCCTGATGGTCTACATATGACCTTGTGGAGAGAAGCAAAGCCTAGAGAGCCTCATAGTCTACAGATGACCTTGTGGAGGAAACAGAGGAGCTGAGTCCAGAAGAACCCAGAAAGCCTTAACCCTTGCAGACATCAGCAGCCATCTTGCTCCAACATGTGGAAATAGACTTTGGTGAGGGAAGTAACTTACGGTTTATGACCTGGTAACTGTAAGCTCCTACCCCAAATAAATACCCTTTATAATGCCCAGCAGATTTCTGGTATTTTGCATTAGCACCCCTTTGGCTAATACAGAATTTGGTACTGAGGAGTAGGGAAGTGCTCTTGCAATTATCAGAATGCTGAAACGGTTTTATAAATGGGTAAGGGGTATTTTTTGGAGGAATTGTGAGATGCTTGGAAGTAAAGGCCTACAATGCTTTAAAGAGACTGTTGATAGCAAATATGGATGCTCAAGAGACTTTTTTTTGCCTTAGAAGTAAATGATGAAACTATTTTTGGAAACTGGAGGAAAGGTGATCCATGTTTTCAAGTTGCACAGAACTTATTAGCAAGATTAACTCCTGGTGTTTTATGGAAGACAGAATTTGAAAATGGCAAGCCTGGGCATTTAGCTGAAGAAATTTCCAAAGTAAACCTGGAGAATGTAGCTTGGCTTCTGCTTGCGGCTTATAGCAAAATGCTAGATGAGAGAGATATGCTGAGGACTGAACTGTCAGGCACAAAGAAAGCAGCAACTGATCTGGAAATTCTAAGCCTCTAGAAAGTACCCCATTGGAGGACTTAACTAAACTTGGAACTGTAAATCAAGATTGAAGATGGAGTTATCTAGGAAAGACTTGGGGAAAGCCTTACTGTCTGATGGCTTGGACCCTTGCTTCCTGCATGCTAAACCAACAAGGTTTTTGTATAAACAAAACCACTCTCAGTCTGGAATATAAAGGACATGGAAAGGAGAGATTGAAGGAGAAACAGCTTTAAGAGGAAAGTCATAGAAACTGAGATCTGGAATTAGGACATCACCTTGGGCCAAGAGAGGAACCCCACCTATGGGTACAGAGAGGGTGAGTTTGCCCCAGAAGTTGAAGAGGGTGGATGTTCCTGTCTGATGTTCTGGGAGAATTTTGCTGCCCCAGGGTACAGAAAGGGTGGCACACATTTCCCAAGGATTAGGGTGGTTAAGGTCAGCACCTCATAGGTCTGAGAGGGGTGGACCTGTCCCCCAAAGGTTAGGGAAGGCCAGGTGGTCAACTCATTGTTCTGAGAGGGTTGAGTTTGTATGCCAAAGGTTAGGGGAACGTTGTCTTCACAGCACTGTAGCAGGGGGCTTAAGATTCTAACCCAAAGATTGGGTAAGGTGTGGCAATCACCCCAACACTCTTGGAGGGAGAGGTCTGGAGCTTGGTCGACACCCAGATGCTCGATGAGGGTGGAACTAAGAAAATGGCCATTGGGCATGCCTGTGGAAATGGTGGGTTTCCATAAGGCATCAAGAAAAACCATCATCTTAAGAGTGACTCTCAGACTAAAATCAAATGGAGGATGCATTGAAGGTTTACGGAACTGTAGAGAAACCGTGACTCATGTTTCTCTTCCAATTTCTCCTTATTGTAATGAGAAGGTTTATCCTTTGTCTGTCCATTTGTGCACTGGAAGCAGATGAATTGTTTTATAAGTTTCAGAGGTCTATAATAGACAGGACTTTGCCCCAAGACAACCTGTATTTCTTTCAATTGATTGTGATATGATTTAGTACTTGCATTGTTACTGATTGAAGGTTTTTTTTCGAATATTGTAATCTCTTTTTGGAATTCAGAGGGTGGAGTGTAGCAGCTTGATATGGTTATGAATTCCAAAAATAGATACCAGATTATGTTTACAATCTGATCTTGTACCTGGGCCTGATTGAGTTATGATTAGGGCTTTAATTGGGCCACGTCATTAGCGCATTGAGTCCCCACCCCTTAGTGGGTGGGGATTCACAGATAAAAGGCATGGCAAAGGACAGAGCTGTGGGTTTCTGATGTTGGAGTTTTGATGTTGGAGTTTGATGCCAAAGCTGGAGCCCCAGGGAGAGAGACAGAGCCATTCGCCTGATAGTCTACATATGACCTTGTGGAGAGAGGCAAAGCCTAGAGAGCCTCATAGTCTACAGCTGACCTTGTGGAGGAAACAGAGGAGCTGAACCCAGAGGAACCCAGAAAGCTTAAGCCGTCACAGACATCAGCAGCCATCTTGCTCCAACATGTGGAAATAGACTTCGGTGAGGGAAGTAACTTAGGGCTTATGGCCTGCTAACTGTAAGCTCCTACCCCAAATAAATACCCTTTATAACACCCAGCAGATTTCTGGTATTTTGCATCAGCACTCCTTTGGCTAACATACCCCCTGGAGTCTATGCTTTGCACAGAGCAACCTGCCATCTTATTACAAGTGTAAATGGGACGCATTGATTCAGTTCACATCATGGAACATCTACCCTGTGGTGGACTTGAATCTGGGTGCATGGGATTCTTCATGGAACAAAGAGGACATCCCTGTCCTTGTGGCGCTGACCTCCCTCCTCTGATCACAAACCTGCAATGGCTCCTCATTGCAGTTAACACAAAATCCAGAGTCTTCAAAATCTATGATATGACACTTCACACTGAGGATAACTAACACTGAAAAAAAAATAACAAGTGTTGGGAGGATGCAGGAAAACAGGAACACTTGGTCCTCTGGTGGGAATATAAAATGGCACCGCTCTTGTGGAAAACAACACAGGGTCTCCTCCAAAGATTACACACAGAACTGCCATGTGCCCTAGCAATTCCACTGCAGGAATCTACTCAAGAGAACTGAAAACAAATACCCGTACAGGAATGTCCCCAATAGCCAAGAGGAAAAAGCAAACCAAGTGCCCATCACCGATGAATGGGTAAACAAAATGTGGTATAAGTACACGGTGAAGTATTACTCAGCTATAAAAAGGGATGAAGTTCTGATACATGGATGAATCCTGAAGACATGTTGAGTGAAATAAGCCAGCCACAAAGGAAAAATATTTTGATTCCATGTATATGACACATCTAGAAGGCAAATCCATGCAGACAAGAGTAGATTGCAGGGTACAAGGAGCTGGGGAGCTGGGGTTGGGGATTTATTGCTAGAGTCTTCCCAGGTTGCCAGGCCTTCCATGACCTGCCCTCTCTGGTCACTGTCCCCTCGGCTGGCTCTGCCTTGCTGGCTTATATGTGGTTTTGCAAACATTGGGGCTTCATGCGAGCTATTCCCTCTGCCATGCTCTGCCCTCAGATCCTCTCGCGTTGGCGCCAGCACGTCTTTTGGTCTTCAGGTCAGCGCCCCTCCTCGGGGGGCTTTCCCGACGGCCTGCTCCATCTCATATTAGCCGAGTGCCCTGGTGCAGAGGGCCCTACCCCTCTAAGTCCCCGTGTTCCCTCTTCTGTAAAACAGCAATGTGGCCATTGTTCACCCGATAATGATTATTTTAATGAATATGTGAACTAGCGCACATAAGACCCTTACACGGGGCCTGGTCCATAAAAAGTGGACACTGCTTGTGTTAAATGTGCATGCTGGAAGCATCAGGTATGCACTAGGATGCTCTCAGGCGATTGCTAGAGGAGCTCTGCCAACGAGATCTTCCCGGTTCCTCATCACCCAATAGTTCAACGACGTCAGTCTGTCCTACACAATCCTTAACTGGCGAGATCTCAGGCCTTGCCTGGTCTGACTCGATTCTGGTCTTCGGGCACTGGGGTATGTTCTGGATGCTGCTGTGACCCTCGTGTTGGGAAGGTAGATGGCTGCTCAGCATTGGCCACGGTGCCCTAGGAAGGCGAGGCCTGGCTGGAGGAGCAGCGTTTGTAGCATGCAGCCTGGACCACCTGGCAGTGCTCTTTCCCCTGTCAGGAACCCAGAGTCAGAGTTGGTCCTAAATCCTCCAGGGCCACCCGGGCTGCTCAGTGCTAGCACCCATGAACCCACTGGTATAATACAGAGAGGGACAAACGATGAAGCCGGGGGGCGGGGGCGATATGTCAGCGTTAGAGGATTAATATGTGAGACTGCAGGCACAGGGAGAGTGGTTTTGTAGCAATAAAGGTCTGTTTGGAAAATCCTGATATAGTTAGTCTTTAATTCTTCAATTGAACAGATGAGCTTCTGGGGCCTCTTTCCCCGTCCCCTGGCGGGTGACCTGCCTCTGGCCCTGAGCTCCTGGCGAGGCTCCCCCTGATGCCTTGCTCACCTCCTTGGCAGCTGCCCCCGTGCCCAGCTGCCTGGCGCAGGTGGCCTCCTGCACGTCGCCTCGGGTGGGACCTCTGCCTCCAACCTGGCCCGCTCCCCTGCCCCGCCGTCTCTCTCTGCTGACCCCTGGGGGTGCCCCTGACTATGGGCCACAGCCTGATGTTCAGATAAACCCCACCATGGGGAGACGCCACCCCCCAAAGGAGCCCCAAACCCATTAGCCGTTGCCCCCCATTTCCCCATCACAATCCCAGACCCCGGCAATCAGAAATCTACTTTCTGTCTCTATGGATTTGTCTATTCTAGATGTTTCCCATAAGTGGAATCACGAACTGTTTGTCCTTTCGTGTCTGGCTTATTTCACTTACATACTGTTTTCAAGTTTCTTCTAGATTGTAGTGTGTATGTGGACTTGACTCATTTTCATTGCTAAATAGCAGTCCACTGTGTGGATGTGCCATGCTTTGTTAACTCGTTCATCAGCTGACGGGCGTTTGGGTTGTTCCCACTCTTTGGCTATTAGGAATCACGCTGCTTTGAACGTGTGTGCCCACATTTGTGCGTGGAGTCACGTTCTATTCCTCTTGGGTAGAGCCTTGGGAGTGGAGTCCCTGGGCCAGATGCCAGCTCTGCATCGGAGGCTGCGTGGTTTAAACCCTTCACTGGCGTGGAGGTGGCGCTTGTGCTTCACCTCGGAAGTACTTGAGGCCGTGTACTTTTTGTGTCAGGGTCCCAGGCCCCACCGCCTCTGGGCTCCCAGGGAAGGAAGGGCGATATGAAGCACAGAGTCTCCCGCCCTTAGTGATATGAGGCCTAGGGGAGGTTTCAAAGGTTTCAAAACCTGGGAAGCAGATTTGGATCAATGGATAGAGCGTCCACCTACCACATGGGAGGTCTGCGGTTCGAACCCCAGGCCTCCTGACCCGTGTGGAGCTGGCCCATGCGCAGTGCTGATGGGCGCAAGGAGTGCCGTGCCATGCAGGGGTGTCCCCCGCGTAGGGGAGCCCCATGCGCAAGGAGTGTGCCCCGTAAGGAGAGCCGCCCACGCAAAAAAAGTGCAGCCCACCCAGGAGTGGCGCTGCACGCACGGAGAGCTGACGCAGCAAAATGACGCAATAAAAAGAGACACAGATTCCCAGTGCCACTGACAAGAATACAAGTAGGAGAAGCAGACTTGGCCCAGTGGTTAGGGCATCCGTCTACCACATGGGAGGTCCGTGGTTCAAATTCCGGGTCTCCAAGACCCGTGTGGAGCTGGCCCATGCGCAATGCTGATGCGCGCAAGGAGTGCCCTGCCACGCAGGGGTGTCCCCCATGCAGGGGAGCCCCACGTGCAAAGAGTGCACCCTGTAAAGAGAGCCGCCCAGCGCGAAACAGTTTATCCTGCCCAGGAGTGGTGCCGCACACATGGAGAGCTGACACAGCAAGATGACACAACAAAAAGAAACACAGATTCCAGTGCCGCTGACAACAACAGAAGCGGACAAAGAACACGAAGCAAATAGACACAGAGAACAGACAACTGGCGGGGGGGGGGGACCCTGGGGAGGGGGAGAGAAATAAAAAAAAGAAAGATTCCAAAACCTTTATCTACACTATTCTCTACTATTCTCGGAGCCCCCTTCTTCCCAGTTGGCATGGGGTACAGCTCAGGTTGACGCAGAAACTAGAGGGGCCTGTGGGACCCAGAGAAGAAGCCCTCCCACGCCGCGGGCCGCTCGCCGCCGTTTCTAACTAGAGAGCTAGCGTCTTTAACCTCCGGAGCCACGGGGAAATCAGCACACCTGGCTCGGCTCCTGGTGCCAGCACCCCATACAGAGGAGGACAAGAGAACCCGTCTGCTCTCATTACAAGGGATTTGTACAGATTCATACAGGAAACTGAGTTGCAGCTCCTAATTTATATTTAAATCCCAAATGTCTTAGTCAGAAGGAACTACTCTAAATCCATTGTCTGTCGCATCATTGATTCCTGCTTCAAACAGACCCCAAGGGCCCTGTTGTAATTCCCATCTGCACATCCAGAGATTTCTTTCCAGAGGGGGCTTATTGCGTTTCTGAGATCATCCAAGTCCCACTGGGGAAAGAGATGGCGAGAGTCATTCCCTTGGGAATCAGGCTGAGAGAGGGAGGATTTGGAAAATCATTCTCTGTTCCTTCTATGCTTTGATTCCAGAGTGGAGAAACTCAACGGAAATCTCCGCGGGGAGAGAGGTGGCCCAACGATACTGTTTCACATCAAATGAGGGAAAGCTACCTGTGTTTAGTGCTATCACCTATTGGCTGTGTGGCCTTGGGCAAATCACTTAACCTCTCTGTGCCTCACTTTTCTCACCTGTATAGTGCCTATCCTCCAGGATCGTTATGAGAATTAAATCAGAATATTTATAAAATGCTTAGATGAGTGCCTGACACATAATGACCAACACAATACCTACTTTTATACTGGACTTGGATGACGTGAACATGAACAAGAAGTGGAGTTTGTGACAGTGACTGTCCCTACAGAGTTGGTGCGTTTTGTTAGGGTAACCTCTTTTCTCCCTAAACACTATTCCTCGCTAATTTAAAGTTCCCTTCTTGTGTGAACAACTTAGGGCTGGATACAACCAGAAGCGTGCCGGCCAATCTTTTTAATGTCCTCGTTGTACTCTTCATCTAATGCAGGGATTCTCAACCTCAGCACCACTGGCATTTTGGACGAGAGTTATTTACTGTGGGGGGTACCCTGTAGCTTGAAGGACATGCAGCAGCATCCCTTGTCTCCACCTACCAGATGCCTGGACCCCCCCTCCCCAAGGTATGACAACCAAAAATGTCTGACATTGCCAGGCGTTCCAGGAGAAGGACTGGGAGAGGGTGCAAAACTGTCCCCACTGAGAATCACTAACCTAGCTGAATCACGCCGGGGGCTGTCCGGGCACAGCAGCCCACATGCACCTCCAGACAAGCTGTGTGAGCTTTGAGTTGGTCCTAGCCTCAAACATCAGAGGAAAACATTGAAAGAGCATAATAACATTTTCCGGAGTAATTGAATCAGACTTTGCCAGAAAAACATTCAAGGGTAAAAGTAAAGACTGTAATTATTATGAAAATTATTGATGTCGTTTTCATTACTCTACAATTTTTGAATTAGCCACTGATAATCCCTTTTATAAAAGAAAAAAGGTGGTTTCTCTTGCTTTCTGCCCGCCTTGCCATTTGCCGGCCTCTCACTTTGCGGTAACTACGTTTCGGCCCGGGTGTGTGGCTTGGGCTTTCTAGAGGGGGCTCAGCAGGCGAGCGGGTCTCTGTTTCAGAGGACTTGAAACCTAGACCGGCCGCCTCCCTGTGGCCAGGCCCCAGCTCACTAGGCAAGGAAGAAGGGCGCTTCCTTCTCTCCGTCCTCTAAGCCCGGCCCCCCAAGTGCGCTTCCTGGACTCGCAGCATTAGCATCACCTCCGGCAGCACCTCCCAGCTGGCCTGAAATGTAGCCCCTCGGGCCCCACCCAGACCTTCAGGATCAGACCCCCAGGCGAGTGGCCGGGCCAGGCTCCAGACCCTCCCGCCGCTCTCAGCTGGCCTCGCTGCCCCACGCCATCTCATACTCGGGGCTCTCTCCCCGTCCACGGGGCGGGTTGGAGGGGTCCCTGGCCGTGGACCCCTCCTCTACCAGCTCCTCAAGGCCTGGCCCCTTCCCTTTTGAGGCATCCCTATTCTCAAAGCTCCCTGATTTGAAACACAAAACAAGCCATCTCATTGCCGCCACTCCCCACCTCCTCCTGGGCCTGTGAAGAGTTTCAAACACTCTGAAAGACTGGCCAGGAAGCTTAGGGATCACGGAAACAATCCCTGTGAAGTTATTTGCAATTAGGGAAGAAGAAAGTGGTCCTTGCTGAGATGGAATTACCGGAGTATGTATCTTTAAAAAAAATACAATTCACAAAAATAATGGGGTGGGGGGGTGGGGAGCGGGATATATGAGAACAACTTATGTTTTTCATGTTTTTTAAAGTAACGTTCTTTATGATCTATTACCTTTAATTAAAAAAAGTGTAAAAAAAAAGAAATAATGACTTAGAGTAAAGGTACTCTATTTTTGGGTAATTATTTGTCAGTAATTATCAATTTGGGTAATTATAAATGTCAGTATTATTGTAAAAAAAGAGAAAACAATAGAGTTTATAAATTTTATAAAAAGTGTATAAAATCTCATAAAAGCTAAAATCTACCAATATATATTAAAGAACTTAGTAACTGAAAAAAAAAAAGAATCCCTCCTGAGTGGCTGGACAGGTGCTAGGGCTGCTTCTGTGAAGCTGCACGGAAGCAGCAGGAGCCTGGGAAAGCACCTGCCGCTGCTTCAGCCTCACCTGCGGCACCTGTGTAGGGGCAGACCATGGGAAACAGGAAGACTCAGAGTGGAGGGCTTTTAAGGAGACAGGTGAGCTCCTGCAGTTTGATTTTCCCCTCCCTCGTGAGAGGGTGTCCTGCCCAGGTAGAGTGGGCGTCACAGGCAGCAGAGGAGAGAGAGAGAGGAGAAAAGGGACAAAGAGACAGGGGGTCACGAAGGCAGGCTGTTGGGGGGGTGGGCAGGCAGAGCCACACAGGGAAAGAGGTGTGGAGAGGGCCTGGGACCTGGGGGGAGGGGGACAGCAGCTGACGGGGGACAGCAGAGGGAGGAGGGGCCGTGGGGGGAGGGAGTACCGGGTACCGGGGAGGGAGGAAGGGTGCTGGTGCCTAGGGGAAAAGACAGGAAGAGTCAGGGAGAAAAGGTTGAAAGCACAGAGAGGGGAAGTTGATGGGGTAGAGAGGGACAGAGTCAGAGACAAAAAAGAAACATGAGAGAGACAGAGAGATAGAGAGAGGGAAGGAGGGAGAGACAGAGAGAGGGGAGAAAGAGAGCGGGGCTCGTTGTTTGCACACGCGTTTTTAAAAAAGGAAATCCAGGCAAAGGGAGAGCCGTGTTCCAGCCTTTTCAGCATTCCCAGGCGCCTGCCTTTAAAAGCCAAGAGCAGCAATTTCCATATCAATAGGAACCTACTGGAAGCCTCAGTCCAACTAGCCTAGGAGCCGCTGCAGACCGCAGGGCCTAAGCCAGGGCCCTTGGACGGGAAGGGACACCGTGGCCAGCGACCGCCCCCAGGAACGCGGCTGGCAGGCCACTGGGCGCTGCGGCGACACCAGCTGCCACGGAGTCCCCTCTTCCTGCTGTGGCCGCTACAGCCAGGGCAGCAGGCAACTCGGCCCATCTGCAAAATGGCCGTGAGAAGTGCCCTGGGGCCTCGTGGACACCTGGGCTGCCCGTGGGAAGGGCTGCTTTCTGCAGGGCCACCTGCCTGCTGGCTCCTGGGGCCACCTTGTAGGAAAACTTCATAGGACCCCAAGAACTCCGATGAGCTGGTGTAAGGGAAAAGGCCCCTGGGTGTGAAGCCTGCATTTTGTCCTCCGTGAGGCCCTCCAGCTGGGGGCTGGGGGCTGGGGTCCCCTTGACCCACCCTTCTGTTCCCTTGACGAAATCCTTCACAAAGCGCTCTCGGAGGGAATAGTAAGAGGAGGTTCTGCGCCAGGGGACTGACCAGTATATGTGAAAACCCGGGGTAAGGGCACCTGTTGTAAGGGCTGCTGGGGGGCTTAGGGGTGTTTAGAGCCTCTCCGGGGGCCAGCCATGGCAGGCGACCCTAACAGAGACAGGGGTTGTCCCTGTTCTGGGCCCAGGTGGGGCTGACCAGGCACTGCCCACACAGTGTGGGGGTCCCTGCGTACACCCCCCGGAAGGGGCGGTTGTTTCTCACATGCCACAGACGTTATGGCTGTTGACGATGAAACTGGCCCTTCATGGGAGATGCCCATTCTAGAAATCCCTGCACGTGGGAAAAAGTCATTAGTTTTTCCTTCTCTGTCGACAATAACAACTGCTGAATGGAGACAAAGACAGCCTCTGGATCACGGAGCTTAAGTGAGCCCAGCTCCTAAATGCACGTGCATATGCACACGCATGCACACACACATGCTTGCACACACACACATGCATGCACACACAGCGCCCACCCCCCCTTACAGGAAGTAAAAGTTTCCAAAGGGAGTCACCCTCTAGAGTGGTTTCTGCTGTACCGAAAGGAGAAGAAATCTTCACAAACAAAATAATAAAGCAAGTTTTATTCCCTGTGACTTGTGTGCAACCTCATATTTTCTACACAGGGTTGGGATCCAAGGCTGGTATAATTAAACCCCAAGGAGGAGAGTCACAGCTCTGTGGCACGACCTCCAGGGAGAAAAGAAATATGCCTGGGGCAGCTAGTTCCAGGACTCCTTAGCAGGTAAAGGTGACAGGTGGGGGCTGCCTTCTTCCAGTAGCTAGAAAAGGGGCTACCAGAGGAGGTTACAAAGCTCCAAGCTGCTGGAACAGGCTGTAGGACGGGACTTGCCTCAGAGCAGGGACATGAACAGGAGTGGTTTCCAAAGAAAGCTCCGCTCGGCAGAATAACCACCAAAGGAGCACTGTCCCCAGACTGCTAGTGGAATGGTGATGTAACAGCTGGCATCTGCACGCCTCGCATGTGCCAGGGAGTGGGCTAACTGCCCACTGGAGCTAGGTTCTATTATTAACTCCAACTTATGGGTGAGGAAACCGAGGCACAGAGAAGGCACATTGCTTGTCCAGGAAAGCACCAGTAGGAAGCAGAGAGCTGGGACTCACACCCGGGCCTGAGGGCAGAGCTGTGCCCACCTGCCCAGGTGGCTGTGCCCGCCTGGGGTACCATAGTGTGTGGGAACGAAAACATCCACGCTGCTCCGACTTGCACAGCAACAGGGCTTCCCAGGGGAGGCCCAGGTGGCCAGGCCCCGGGCAGAGCACGGTGACGGGTCGTGGCCCCACCTCGGGGCTATGGCGTAGGAGACGCTTGCACTTCCCCCACGCGATGGCTGAGACGGCTGGCTGGGTTTCGCCGCCTTCCCCTGTGTGCGTGGGGGGCGCCTGTCCTGTGGCCAAGCCTGTGCTGAACGGACAGGAACTAGTGTCTCCCCTCCGGCTGCCTTCCCGACCCCTGCTGCACCTCTGCCCTCCCCTCTGCAGACCACCTGCGGGGACCACCTTCCGGGGAGGCTGGGGTGGCAGGGAGGGGACTGCCTACCCCCAAGAGTGGCAGGGAGAGGACTGTCCGCCCCCATGAGGCAGAGCCTGGCCGCGGTGTCTGAGAACCCGCACCCAAGGGTGCGAGGCCTGAAGCCTACAGGTGGGTGGGAAGAGACCAAAGATCAGGGACGGTGTTAGGTTCCAGGGTGGGGAGTTGGGGGTTGGGGTCCAAAATGGCGGAGGGCCCGGAATATTCCACGCTCTCCCCACAATCTCCAGCCCCTGGTTGCTGCAAGCCAGGAGGCCTGTGTGGTATGGGCGCCTGCCTCCCTCCTGCTGCATCCTGACCTTCCCTGCCACCCGCGGAGCCTCCCGCGCAGCCTCAGGTCCCCTCCCGCTTCTAGGCCTATTTCCACCGCGGCGCGAGGCATGCTGGTCGCCGTCCAAGACCTGTGGCTTTGGGGTCCACGCTGTGGGCCAGGACTCTTCCCTAGCACAGCTGCTGGCCCTCGGCAGGTCGGGAATTCCACCTCTCCTCCCGTGCCGGAGCCTCGCCCGCACCCTGAGCCCAGCCTCTGCGTGTCGGGAGCCCGTTTGCAGAAGAAGCGGCCGTGCTCCACCGTCAGCGAGGACAGAAGCTAGTGTGAAGGTAATTTGAGAGTCCTCGGTGGTATTAGAAAAGGGGCTCTAGGCTGCAATTTAAAATGCCCAGAGTTTCGGGGCCAGGAATGGCACTTGTGAGAGTTTATCCTACAAAATTCCTCCTAGGTGTGCATGAAGGATTTCCATTGCTACCTTTTTATGAAAGGAGAAGCCAGGGGCGCCAACATGTCTATCAACAGGGAGCAGTGCTCCATTCAACAGAGCCAGCGCTGGGCCATTAAAATGAGGGAGGCAGTTAATTGTGGGGCATTATGGATCAGAAGGGAAAGCTGTTGTCTTGGACAATGGAACTGCCTTGGGTTTACTCAGTTGAAATAAAAGACGTGAAGTTAATGGAATCGGGAGAGCACAGGCCATTCGGGGCCCGACTTGGAGGCAGAGCTGAGATGAAGAGAAGGAGATCATGGGACTTCAAGTCCTTAGACTGCAGGGACCAAGGATACAGTCGGAGTCCCCAGCGGGGGGGCGGGGCTGACTGGGTATGCTCTACTGGCGGTTGCCCTGGTTACAGCCTCTACTTAACGATATTGAAATGAGATAAGCCACATGCAAGTGCAGCAAATACTCTCTAGGGGCACAGCACCATGGATTTGGGGGCTCCCCCTTAGAGGAGGGACTGGATAGAGTTTCCCGGGCGGTGGGTGGTTGTACCATGGAAAGGGACAAGGTCAGGAGGAGCTTAACTTGGGTTGTATATAAAGGCTTTGGAACCTCTGGGCCACGGCTGTCATGCTCAAAATCATCATATGATGTGTCAGCTAAGATGTTGTGTCGCATCCGTTCCACCCAGGGGGAGACTTGCCCTGGGAAGTGGTGGAGGAGGCCCATTTTCCTGATGGTGTCTGCAAATTGTCTTGGATTACTAAAATTACAGCAGCTTTCTCCTGCCCTTTGCAGCCCAAGGAACAAGAAAGATCATTCAAAGCAGGCAGCAAAGGCAAATTGGGAAAAATAAAATGAACAGCAAAAACGGCCTGTGTTTACTGAGGGATTATCATCTGCCAAGCACTAGGCTAAAATCGCCACATCCAGGAGGTCACTTGATCCTTCGTATGGCCCTGGGAAAGAGGTAGAAGCATTTCTCCCAGTTTATAGATAAGTAAAAAGATAGACATCCTGCCAATGATGGCAGCATAGCATTGAGATTATGAGCCCCTGTTGCTAACTGAAAAAGCAGGACATGATTCACACAAAGGGAAAATCCCTCTGGACAAGTTTAACCAGGGGCTAACAGGGGTTATCCCTTGGGCAAGTGGAGGAAAAAGGGCTGCCTTCTCCTATCATATATTGATAAGACCTTTTAAAGGTTTTGTAATGAAAACAAATGATGTTTTCATCAGGGAAAAATAATATTTGGGGGCAGGGGAATGAGAGTACTAATGCATTTAAAAAAATTCTAAAATTAAGTTGTTTCCTAAGACACTTGAAAAAGAAGAAAGTATCACTGTGATGTTGAGACTCACCAAAAAGCTACTGTAAATGAGACAGGGCTGTATTGGTGGAGGGACAGACGCACAGATCAATGGACCAGAAGACAGAACCTAGGAATAGACCTACACAATATATACCCAACAACTTTTGACAAAGGCACATAACCAATTTAATGGAATTCACGTCTTTTCAACAAATGGTGCTTGAGCTAATTTCCCACCAAACTGAACACTCACAGACCAAAAAAAAAATGAGCCAGTCTAACCCTCACACCTTATACAAAATTGAATTCAAAATTGATCATAGACCAAGACGTAAAACATAAAATGATAAGACTTTTGGAAGAAAACACAGGAGATGAGACTTAGGGCTAGGCAACATGTTATTAGATTAACAGCAAATTGATAAATTGGAATTTATCATAACTAAAATTTTTTGCTCTATGAAGGAGCTTATAAGGAGGTAAAAAGTCAAGCTGCAGACTGGGAGGAAGAGTTGCAAACCACATTTCTGAGAAAGGACCTGTATATAGAACAGATAATGCATTTTGGAAACTACATTAAAGACAATCCAATTAGAAAATAGGCCAAAGATGTGATCAGACATTTACCCAAAGAGAATATTCAGATGGAAAATAAGCACAGGAGAAGATGTTTAATATTATTAGTCTTTAGGAAAGAGCAAATGAAAATCCCACAAGATATCACCGCCCACCTCTCAGAATGACAGAAATAAAAAGTAGTGAAAACATAGATTGCTGGTGGAGAAATGGGATTTCTTGCGTATGGTTGATGGGAATATAAAATGGAACAGCTACTCTGGAAATAATTTGACAGTTTTGAAAAAATATATAAAACTAACATGTAGTGACCATATGACCCAGCAGTTGCATTCATGGGCGATTATCTCAGAGAAGTAAAAACTTACATTCATACAAAAACTTGTACACAAATGGTCAGAGGAGCTTTATTTGCAATAGCCTCATACCGGAAGCAAGCCCAATGTCCTTCAATGGGTGAGCGTTAAATACATGCTGGTACATCCATGCAATGGACTACTACACAGCCATGAAAAGGAATGGACTACAGATACATGTGACAACTTGGATGGAGCACACGGCATTCTGCTTACTGAAAGAAGCCAACCTCAAAAAGTTTCTTACTGCAAGAGTCAATTTATCACCATGCTCAAAATGACAAAACTACAGAGATGGAGAGCAGCTTAGTGGTTGTCAGGAGACAGGGCTGGGGGTGGCGGGAGGGCAGGTACCACTGCCAAGCAGTGCCTGGGAGCCTCCTCTGAGGTGAAGTATCCCGATGGTGGTGGAGGTGACCTCTTGATCTCTACATGAGAGCAAATGGTTACAACCTCTCTCTGTCTCACACACACAGAGACATGTAAGTGCTCGTATGAACTGGATGAAAATGAATATTGTGTTTTTGGGCCTGTGTCAATTTCCTGGTCTTGGGACTGTACTACAATTATGTGTCACCTTTGGGGAGGCTGAGCGAGAGGCTCCGGGGGTTCTACGTAATACGTTTACAATTTCTTAAGCACCTGTAATCATTTCAAAACTAAATGTTAAAAAAAGCGTGCTAAGTTGTTTTTCTTTGCAAGCAAGAAATGGTGCCCTTTGGGGCTTCCTGCATGTCCTCTTTGATGGTTAACTTGGAGGACCGCCTTGCTGAGGGTGAACCTGCCTTTCATTTGGGCTTCCACATGCAGTGCAGGCCTAGAACCCTCATTGGAGTGCACCCAGCATCGAGGGGCAACAGAGACAGGTTTGTAAATAGAAAGGAAATGGTCGAAAGTGCTACAGAAAGTCAGCGTGTCTCCTCATTAAAACCAAGGCTCTGCTGTATGAGAAGCTCAACAAGATACCGTTTTCCTGCTGAATAAACCAGACCATAATGACAAGTGAAACAAGAAAACGTTTCAATGGAGAAATGATCCCCAATAAGAAAACCATCCATCCAACATTAAAACAAACTTTTTCCAAGTCTGGCTAACGTGGCCCTTGTCCGGCTAATTGGAGAGGCTGTTAGTGTGGTGGGGAGTTTTGGAAGACTTACGTCAGCGTGGCCGAAGCAGTCTTGGTGCACCCTGGCGGCCAGTAGGGTGAACACTGCCCTAGCCTGCGTTCACCCAGTGGTGAAGGGAGGTGTCTTAATGGGCCTCAGCAGGGCCAGCTCACAGGAGAGGAGCTACCACGTACCTCCTGGTGACCTGGGTTTGTCCTACTGAATGCCAGCTTCTCTCCTGGCCAGCTGTAACCTGGCCCTGTGACCTAACCTCTCAACCCTTAGCTACTAGCTACTTAGCTACTTGATCCGCAATGGGGCCTACTGGTGCCTACTTCATGAAGAGTTCATGAGAATTACACGTGATAATGCACAGAAAGTACATTGTCCCACCAGAGCTAAAGGCCAATGAGCAGTCCCCTTTGCTATCAACACC
Source organism: Dasypus novemcinctus (assembly GCF_030445035.2). Taxonomy (NCBI): domain Eukaryota; kingdom Metazoa; phylum Chordata; class Mammalia; order Cingulata; family Dasypodidae; genus Dasypus; species Dasypus novemcinctus. Next base: position 5,604,586 of record NC_080690.1, read on the forward strand.
TCCATTTTACAGGTGAGAACACTGAAGCCAAAAGTGTCTCAGGCATTTGCCTAATGTCCCAGGGCCAGAGAACGATGGATTAGTCTTTAGGTACTGGACCTAAGAGATGTCCAGTACCCAAGCCATCTCCTTGACATCCCTTCCTGCCTTACGAAACAAAAGAAGCGAGCCCTTCTCATCACACCAACTGAATGGAGAGGCAACCGGAACCAGGCAAATTAAGCTCCTCTTCCCTGCCTGTTGTCTCCTCCCTGGATTTTACTTTCTGAGCCTCCATGGATCAAAATAATGGGGTTAAAAAATAATGGGGTTCATTAGTTTTTAAAAAATCCTGTCCTCTCAAACCAGTGCTTTCCTGTCAGCAGTGTTTACTTCCTTGCTGGAATTTCACAGCCCGAAAGCATCCTGGTCATATGGACAGCTTATCTTATTACTTTGCCCAGCTGGCAAATGATACTTTTGGATCTTTTTTTTTTGGTGTGGGGGGGTGTCTCATGACCTTGACACATGACTTGGTCAAACAAAGGAAAGGAATTGCCTGGGGTCCTATATCCCCCAACTGCACACTCATGGGCTGCTACCCAAGCTGCTTTATTCAGGGGACTGTTGACAATGCTCACAGATATAGCTCTACCAGGCACTGTTATGGGTCATCACGGCTGGCTCCCTGCGCCAATATTTTATTGGGCAGACGCTGATAGACGGCACTCCAGTGGTCCCTGAGGAGTCATCTCGCAGGTCCATCTTAACATGACTTTCCTCTTTCCTTTCCTCCCAAAGCATTACTGCTCTTCAGGGGCACTTGCCCTGTTGACACTGTCCACGCGAAGACACATCTGCTAAATGAAAGAACTCCATCATTTTTATGCCCATCTTCCAGAGTCCAGGAAAACCTACCTTCCCCTACCAACATATTAAGCAGGAAAAAGACAAGCTGTGTTTGAAATTACTGGATGGCCACTGAGCTTGAGCAAATGAAGTTAACATGATGTTTTTCTCCAAGCAACAGGGCCATGGAAACAAAACAAAGCAAACCTCAGGATCTTATTAAAGTACCAAACCGTAGATACAGGCAGATTTCCATGCCAACCTAGAAACTCAGGCAAGTTTTACTGCCCAGTTATGGCAGATCATAAATAGAATTTCTCAGGGAGCAAAATTCTGCCATATAACCTGAGGGGGTTCTTTCTGTATCCTTTCTGAGTTATACTCATTGATTGTGCTTGCTGACTACAAAATGCCTTCCTTACGTTTCCCTTAACCATGCTAGCAAACATTCAAAATGAAGGAAGGGAGCTCCTTTGTCATTCCAGCACAACTGTTTCCAGGGTGGGGATGTGTCTCTAGGATGCTATAATCATCACCATGGCCCCTTTACTGAACCATGTGCCAGGCACTGTGTTTATGCCATCTGTTATTGAACTTGGCATTGAAATGCTCTACTATAATTCTTATAACAAGGTTATGTGTATCTCCATTTTACTAATAAATATCTATATTAGATCTCAGAGAGGTTAAGCAATATGCCTAAGCTTACCCAGTCAGAAAGTGATGGTGTAGAGATCTGAACCAGATCTGAAAGCAACATGTGGCTCGTCACGGCTTGGTTACATGTCCATTACCACAGGATGAACCTGTTAATTGCCTTCCACTGCCAGTCTACCACCAGGCAACAGATAGCACATGGGGAAAAAAAGGTGGTTGGAAGTTCTATTATAGGTAGAAGCTAGAACACATTCCAGTTACTGATACTAATTTTTTTTTTGTTGTCCCAGAATTGTCTTGTCCTCAACAGATTCAAGGTTGTGGCAAACCCTTTCCTCTCTCTTCTAGAAAGGTGTAAGCTCATGTGACTTAGCTTATCAGTCTTCGACATAGATGACCATGGAGTTTTCCAATTGGATGCAGGGTGTTCCACTACCTTGCTCTCACTGAGTAGCCTTGAAGAGATGGGATTTAAATTGTGTCGCGGATATTAGTCTAAAGTGAATGAAGTGGAGAGTAGACTTCTCGTTTATGTCCCCAGAGTGATAAATGAGGGAGTGTAATTTTTTTTCTAAGGCAAAGAAAATGGGAAACCAACGTGGATTTCAGACACATGAGAAATAGCTTATGAATTTAGATGATAGCTTGGCGGAAATAAATTGTACATCTGTTCATTCATTTTAATAAAGTGGAGAGATGGCATGCTGCTGGAGCCCTTGGAGAACTCTAGGTTTTTAAAATTATGCTCCTATAATAGTAGTATTACAATTTGTAATGCAGCCAGCAGTTTCTGAATTGGAGGGAAAATTCATTTATGAAATACAAGTTCAGATTTTGGAATGTAAATGGGAAAATGCAATTTTTCTTGACCAGATAGGAATTAATCCTGGGAGGATACTGCAACATCTTGACCATAAAATATATTTTAAAAACCTTATGAGAAAGTTTTTGGACCACTGACAAAACTTCCTTGGGCAATCTCTATTTAGGTAAATTGTGCAGGTATGAAACATATGGTTAACTGGCTGTTATTTCTGCCTTGAACTTGGTGTTTCTTGTACAAGGGCAATCACAGATTAATATTTCCATTTGAAATGAGTCTAGTCTGTTGCACACAAAAATCATTTCTACTCAATAGCGGAAACATAAGGGAGAGAATTTTTATAGACCAGCAATTATCAGTTGCCATCAAAATTTACTCATTCAACAGTGTTGAGTTTCTTATTATGCGTAGGCTCTAGGCTAGATTCTGGGGAAAATACAGCAGTCCTGATTGTAGGTTTCCTGCTGACTTTAAAGCCCAGAAGCATTATTCAAATTGCTCTAAAAAAAAAAAAAAGGTAAGTATTAAGCCCCATAGAAAGCTTTTAGACAGAGTGAGCAATTTCAATTTCATTTCACAAAGCAGCCACTCAAGTTTTCAGGTGGGAGAGAAGAACGTAGAAACCAGTAGTTCTGGTCGATCACACATAACACAGGCCCAGCTGGCATGAGCCCCAAGATGGCCTGAGATACCTCATCTGCCTCCTGAATGGATCTAGGGACATACTTTGGCCCATAATCTCACAAACAAAAAATACAGATTGTGAAGAGGTTGAGTTTAATCTCAGAATTGAAGACCATTGACTTTTGCCTTAAATCGCATGTTGCCCAAGGGAGTGATGTCTCCCCAGGTTGGCTGGCAGTCGAGTCTCTCAAGGGAAAGGGGTCTGGGCTATGACTTACAAGTGAGGACAGACAACAGGAATGGGCAAAGGGCAAAACAAACTGTTATAAACCCCACGGACAGGTGTATCGTGTGGACACTGAGCAATCAAAGGATGATCCAAGAACCCAGAAAGTTTTACAACAAACCTCTTTTTCACACAAGGCCTAGAGTTGAAACTCTTCGGATCAGAGGCCTGCTGGGAATTTTTTTTTTTTTTCTGTATCTCTATAGCTTCTGTCTAGTTTCTTAGGCTCTGTTCCTGGAAGTAGGATTCCTGGATGAATGGATAGGAACTTTCTTAAGGTTCTTGATCCATAATGCTGTATGTCTTGTTGGGTCCATTCCTAAGCATTTTAGACTTCTAAAATTTATTTTACCCTTTGTGAATGTAAGTTTCCCTCCCATCAGGTTTTTTGTCTTCGGTTGTTGGTATGTCAGAAAATGATTCTTTTTCTATTCACATCTGAGATCTATTTCCTCTGCTGGACTCTTCACTAGAATTTAATATTTTCCACTGATTCCCTTGGCCTTCTTAAGCGATATTAATTGTATGTTTTCCAAGCAGCTTGTAAATCTCTCTTATCCTGTCTAAGACTTCTACACCTCAGTTGTGGTCCCGGTCTTACTGCATTGGCCAGAACGTGCTGTGTAAGGAGACTAATCAAGGATTACATGACCACAGATAGGCCTGGAGGAGCGAGACCAGTTAAGAAGCCACAGAAATAGTTCAGGCAAAATGGAGCAGCTCAAAAAAGGAAGTGGTTGTGGGAAGGAGACTATTTGAGAGGACTCTGAGAGGTGATCATGGTCTCTGGCTGAATGAGGGGTGTGAGACGGGGTGTAAGCAAGCGTGGCAGTCCATTGGCTAATGGTGTATCTGGCGTAGGACGGGAGCAGGCACAGCAGAGCAGGGGGTGAAGCGGCTTACGTCCATCTTAGATATGTTCAAGTTTACTTGTCTGTGGGAGATTTGGGGAGAGGTAGCCAGTGGGGAGGCAGAAGTTCTCAAGTTAAAGGGGGCGGGTGGGGACTAGAGTTGTGGACTTGAGAGGTGCTGGTATGTTGAAGGCACAGGAGGAAAGAGGGTCAAGAAGAGAAGGTGGGCAGCGGCAGAGCCCTGGGCAAGGCCAACGGGCAGGGAGAAGGCAGGGAATGGGAGCCCAGGGCAGGGAGTGAGGAGCAGCTGGAAGAACTGGGAAAGGGCCAGAGAGGATGGACCATGGTGACGCCACGGAGGACAATCTCAGGGGTGTTTTGTTATGGCGGGTGGAGGTAGGGCGACTGCATGGATGAAGGACGGCATTTAGTGAAAGTGAAGACTTGGCAGCCTGGACCCAAAGTCTACTCTCAATCATGGCTCGGCTGCCTCTTCCAGTGGGATCTATTTTGAACCAGAAATGGGTGGTAAAGCCATCAGCTGAGAAAGAGAGGGGTGGGACAAAAGAGAGACCTTGAGGGGAATGGTGAAGGTTGAGAGTAGCCGTGGAGTAAAGCAACACTGTGGACTGGTTAGAGTTAACTAGAAAGAATGGCAGACCCCTCCCTGGGTTTGGAAACTGTGTATTGATGACTTGCATTCAAGTATTTATTGCTTAGTCATCTTTAGAGCCTGTAGCAAAGTGCCTGGCTCATGGTAGGTGCTTAATTGTGCCTGTGGAATGAATGAGTGCCAACTATGTCCTAAGCGCTTTTGGATCCCACATCTCAGTATCCCTCACAGTATCCTGAAAACTGCATGAAGTGCATCAGGTGCAGAAAGCCCCCTGGATGCCTCCATTTCTTAGCACATCCAGAGGTCTGGGGTCTTCCCGGCATTCCTTGGGCTTTCTGGCATCGAGTCTGACCCCTCAGGCTCTCCAGAGATGGAGAATCCCAAACAGCCACGCGCTGCGTGGCAAAATCAGGACTAAAAAGCGCACCTGTCTCCTCACATTTTCCCTGTGGCAGCGTTGCTCGGTGGAAAGGCCCTGGAGGGACCTGGTGTTGAGATGCCTGCGCCTTCTGCCCCACCTTGGCGTCCTGCAGTCGTGTGCATGTGTTTCCGCTACCCTGCAGGGTGCGAGCAAGTGCAGGCTGGCCTTGCCTTCTTGGGCTCACAGACCTTGGGCCGAGGTGCCTCCTGGAGAAAGCTCCCATCCTCCCTCTTGGAGCAGGAGGCGGGGGATGGAGTCGACTCTTCCTGAGCTACCAGCAAACCCCCCTCCCCCAGGGAGAACGGAGCCAGCCTGTCCCAGCTTCATGACAAACGAATGACACTCACCACTTTTCAAAGCAAAAAGCATGAGGAATAAAAGCAGTGAACATTGCAAAGAGAAAAATAACTTATTTTCTACAGGTCTGAGAGGTAAATAACAAACTCCAGAAGCGGTAGAGGAAGCCGGACAGCCCTGTCGTGGTGAAAGCCTGGTAGCAGGCTCCTCTCGCGGCACGGAATCCTGTGGGTGACACTCAGTGGCACGGGGAAGCAGGGAATAAAGGGAGTCAATCTACGGAAAATGAACCACGGGGCGATGCCCTGGCACTGCAGGCTGCTAAGGTGCTCCTTTAAGCAGGTGCACGTCTGGAGTCTAAGAACAGAGAAGCCCATAACCCCACCCAGAAGGACTGGCATCCTCTGGGACGGTGGGTCTCAGAAGGGAACACGGAGGCACACGACTTTGGCTTAAATGATACATTCTCACACATGCCTCTTTTTTTTTTTTTAAGGTGGGAAAACCTGACAACTGACACAGTAACATGCTGATAAATGCTTAGCAACCCTCACTGCAGGAAAAAGAAAGTTCTCTTTTATAGTATTTTCCAATTTTCGTGGTGTAAATACTTCTACAGTGGTTAATTTCAAGCTAACATGATGTCACCACACGGAGAATTGGGAAGAGAGACATTCAAGTAGCTCCTGTAAACAGTTGGCTTCAACCTATGGCTACATTTCAACAGTGACAAGGCTAAAAGGCAACTTCAGGTGGCCTTATCAGCGTGCCCCCCCTTTCTTTGGTGAAGCACCTTGCCCCGCCCCGCCCCTTGGAATCCATTAGAGCTGTCCATCACAGCCTTTGCTTTTCTTCCTTAGTCTCCCACAGGCAGGCCTGGGGCCTGGGGCGGGTCGGTGATCACCTGCTCCTTGAGACCCAGCAACTGAACAAAGCCAAAGTCTCCCCATGAGATTCAGTGTTTGGATTTCTGGGGAGAGGGTGTGTTTTCTTTGCAGATAAACCATGAGGATGTAAGCTCTGGCCAGTGGGGGCCTTCTGTCCTGCCACGAGGAGAAAGCCTACCAGAGAATAGAGCCAGCATGGAGACAAGCGGAGCCGAGAGTGTGAAAGAGCATCCTGACGCCACTGACTGAGCCCCTGGATGAAGCCACACCTGAAGTTGGAAAAGCCCTTGGATTTCCCCAGTGATGAATACGAGTGCATTTCAGGTTGTGCTTGAGCTAGTTCAAAATGGGCTTCTTCCCCTGGCAATAAAATGAACTCTAAAAGAGGATCCCTGCCTCGCTGGAGAAACTAAAAGCAAATTTTCTTGAAGAGGGAGCCTCTAGTCTCAGCCTTACTTTAATTGCTTTGTCCTTTCAATTTCCCAGAGCTGAAGGAAAAGAGGTATTCTGGCCATTTCCATATGAGGCTGGTAAGAGAGGCCGATTCAGTTTGCCGTGGTTTCCTGAGACTTCCCGCTGAGGGACACTGCTCAGGTGCCATCACCTGGGAGGCCGGTGCTGGTTATTATAAACCAGGTGGCTATCTGGTTCTGGCTCTGATATACAGATTTGTAGCTCCAAGTTGAACCTGCGTTAAACCATGCAGTCAGGGGTGATTAGCAAAAACATGTTTTGATTTGCAGAACTGCCAGGAAAGTGCGCAGTTTGTTAGATTTGATTTAATGTAACAAATATCCTTTGCATTTCCCCTCTGCACATGGCGCTGTGACTGAAGGGCAGACTGTGGTAAATGGAACTCAGTCTGTCCTTAAGGAGCTCCAATCTGGGAAGAATGCTGCGACTGAGGCAGGAACAGGAAACTGGGGAAGCACAGGTGAGGGAGAGGCAGCGCATACTGACTGGGGGTTTTGGGGCGAGCTTAAGGGAAACGCGTGGCCTCTTGAAGACCGTCACTGAAGTTTGTCACTGAGGGTGGGCCACCTCCCTGCCCATCCCTTCTACTATACCAGCTCCAGCACCTTCTCTCAGCCCCTCCCACAGCTCTTGCATGCCTCAGGGCATTTGCACATGCTGTTTGCTCTGCCCAGAATCAGGTCTCCTAGCACCTCTGCCCCTCATTTGATTTAGCAGAGACTTAAAGGATAAGGAATACTTAATAGCCTCACCTTCAGATCCCAGACTGGGTTGGTTTCTCTTAGGTCATGTTCCTGGTGCCTTCTGAATTTGTCTGTAAGATCCACCCATCTCAGAAAGTTTTCATGTCTGTCTTCCCTGCTAAAGTCTTGCAAAGGCAAGGATTTGCCTGTCTTCTTTAAACTGCTAGCCTTGAGCACACTTCCCATATTTGATGAGCATGTGGTGAGCAAAGGCATGAAAGAGCTGAGGCAACTTCCTGCCCCGCCAACTCACGACAAATACATCTAATTCACAAAGATGGGTGAACTTGAGGCAGCACGTTATTTCATTAATGACTATGTAATTGTGGTAACGACGACCATAAATTAAAGAGATATAAAAATTGTTAAGCACAAATATCAGACTAATATAAAATGACCCTAGCTAATGGACTAAGGTTTCTCTTGCTTTATGTGCCTTTGCCCAGTTTTTCCAGTGAGTTAAATCTGGATTTCAATCATGATGTCTAATAATTGGTGAATCGATGATAAGCTACTGACAGGGATGCAGGAAGAAATCAAGTTCATTATGCAGGTGAATGTACAACAAGTGGGAATGTTAATATCTTTTCAAGACTGTTGCAGTGTTAATAGGCTCCGTGCCTTGGCTGCTACTGCCTCCTCATGGAAGGCTAGCTTGTCTGGTAGATTACTCAGCCAAAGGCGTGCTGATGCAAAATACCAGAATTAGGCTGTTTTTTAATAAAGGGAATTTATTTTGGTTAGGAGCTTACAGATACCAGGCCATAAAGCATAAGTTACTTCCCTCACCAAAGTCTATTTCCCCATGTTGGAGCAAGGTGTCGGCTGATGTCTGCTAGGGTTCAGGCTTCCTGGGTCCTCTCTTTCCAGGTCCTGCTTCTCTCCAGGCTCAGGTTTCCTTTCTTCCCGGGACTTGCTTCTTTCCAGGAACAGGGTTCCTCTCTTCCTGGGGCTTGCTTCTCTTTCCTCTGTATGCTTACATCGCAGGGCTCTAGCTTAACATTTCAGCATTAAACTCCAACATTAAAAACTCTCAACCCTGTTCTTTGCCATGTCTTTTATCTTTCATCTCAACTCCCTACTGGCATAAGAGGTTTACTTGAAAACTTAATATAATCTATGAATCCAATATAATCTAATATGCCCAGAAGAAAAGACCAGTTTACAAATATAATCCAATATTTCTTTTGGAATTCATCAATAATATCAAACTGCTACATCCGGGGTCTGGCTTCTTGCATTTCTGCATTCTGCAGAGCCCAGAACACCATGTATAAACACACAGGGGGTCAAGCAGCAGCAGAGAGCTGGGCTCTTGAACCAGAGTGGTCTCGCATCTCCCTCCGCCACTCTATAATCTTGGACAAGTTTCTTACCTTCCTGTGCCTCAGTTTCCTCATCTGATAATGGGGATAATAGGAGTACCTGTAGCCACATGGCATTGACAATGGTACCTCACACAGGTAAGGGCTTCATAACTCTCCGTTTTTATATGGATAAAAATGGTTTTCATTTTTTTTTTTTTGCATAAGAAATTATATTTTCCCTAGTAGACCTGTCAAAATAAAGATACAAAGCTGATAATGAAAGTCATTGGTCATTAAAAGACTTTTTTTTTTCTGAAGAAAGAACAAAGGGCAGGGAGTCCTCTTAGAGCTTTCCTGTTGATCCCAGGAGAGAATTATTTTGTGTGTATGCTCTATTTACATCCAGGCCTTGCACTAAACATTGTCCTGATTTGCAAATTCACGTCCAGCTGACCACGGAGGTTACGAACCTGGGGTTCTTCATTAGCCCCTGGTGCCCACGTGTAACAAGAAAAGCTGGGTGCAAGTTCTCTGAGGAATAACCCTGGCAAGGAATCCTGGAGGCCAGTCAGAAGGACCCGATCCCAGAGCATCACGGTCACAGCTGAAGCAGGCAGAAATGTTCTGACAGTCGGGCCTGCTGTGAGGAGCAGGGAAGTTGCTAACTGTCTCCTGGCACAGAGGCAGCTTAGCAGAGGCTTTGAGGGCCTGGGTCCATGGTCTGGGATCAAGTTCTTCAGCAACCTCTTGTCTCTACAGCCGCACCTTCTCTTAAGGCTGGTATAGACGCTGGCTGGCACAAAGCGATACTTTCAGACATTCACCTTGGCCATTAGCTGTCAACTTATCCTCAAAAAGCACAAATGAGCGACTCCAGGGATTGTTGGACGGGCTGAACTTCTGCCAGCATCTCGAACCCCCACTGCTCCAACCACACGGCCTCATTCTCAGCAACTCAAGCAAGCTGAGCTCTTTCCCGCCTCGGACCCTCTGCAGCCTTTGCAGGCTCAACCTGAAGGTCACCTCCTCAGAGGAGACCTCCTGAGCTCATGGCAGGGTCCACACAGCTGCCAACTCCTCCTCAGTGGCCATTACATATCTCTTTCCTGCTGTGCTGTGTCCCCTCCCCACCTTACCCTGTCACTTCAAAGAGGAGGTGTGGATGCAGGTCTGGTGGGTGGATGGAAGGACGGACGTATTTTGGAAACCAGCAGTGGAATGTTTAATACACAAAACACAAGCACACTCAGGTCAGACAGGATGAAGAAGACATGTCTCAACAAGTCCTATCTTTGCAGACTTGGGCAGATCATTACCAAAATAAAATAGTGCCAATGCTGGGAAACTTGACCTTTAATTCAATTCTGCTTTGAGGCAAATTTAGTTTAGAAACAAATTAAAATCAAATTGGGATAATTTTATTAAATCCCCCTCAGAAGAATAAATCCGTATAGAACTTTACAGCCATGGAATATTTCCTTCCTTCTCTTTTTTTTTTCCTTTTAAAAACTTGGGGTATTAAGTGTGAGGTTGTTTCTACTCTAATGATTCCTTTATTTATTAATATTGAGTTTCCTTGAGTTTTTATTACTTGACTGAAATGGAAGTAGATTAGAATTCTCTGCAGTTTTTGTAGATTAGTTTATTTATGTCTGGAAAGGAATTTAATTCCAACCATATTAAGATACCAGAGTCAGCTGATGAATCTCAGGATCTCTCCTGACTGGTTGTGCTAGTGTAAGGAAAGGGTTAAGTTTAATTTTCACATAAAGGTGAAGCCAGAGCCCACCCTGCACTTGAAGGAGGGAGGGAAAGGGGTTCTAGTGGCTTTGGTGCCAAGAATTGGAAAAATGGTGCCAAAGCGAGGGCGGGCCAAGGTGAGGGGAGCCAATGGTGAGAAGTGAGGGCGGGGCCAAAGCAAAGGGGGGCCAATCATGAGAAGTGAGTGTGGGCCAATAGTGAAAGAGCCCCAAATTTGAAAAGCGGCGCCAGGAGTGAAAGTGGCACAGAGCCCGCCCAGCCCACCAAAATGTAGGGAAAGGGGAGCGGTGACTCAGAACGGAAATGGGTAAGTTAATTAGACCCCTCTGATAGGCTGTAGCCCCTGTAGTGCCCAATCAATGGGGAACAGGGGAGGGACCTGGGTATTAGGTTTAGGGTATAAATGTCAGTGTTTCTTGCTGTTTCATGTGCTGGCCATTTTATCCAGGTCACGCACCCATTCTTGCAAGGTCGTTAATGAAATTCTTTCTCCTCCACAATTGGGTGAGCATTTGTTCTCTTCCAAGTGCAGCTTTCTTTCTAACAAATTTGGAGTCTCATCTGGGATCTGAAGCTCTGGAGGAGGACTCTGGGGCAGATGAGGGGAAGGTGTGCCCTGCTGATTGAGCGGTCTCAGACTCCGCCGTAGGAGGCCTGCCTTTGACAGCTTGAAGGGCCCAAGACCAGACACTTAGATCTGCCAATTGTGGATGAGAAAAGGGGAAGGAAAACATGCCTTTCATTGACCAGGCAACCCTGTGCACAGGCCAAGGTAAGAAAAGGGACTATTAAATATTGCCTTGGTGGTGGGGAAATTCTGGTGAATGTAGGTTTGAAAGAAACCCAGACAAGACTCAGAATGGGCAATAGAGGCAGTCGGTCAACCAGGGAGGGGGTATCTGTAAGATCCCCCAGGGACATTCCTACAGATAGTACATTAGGGAGGATGTTGGAACGTTGGACTGATAATGATTGGACCAAGGGAAAGGAAATGATCATCTGATGTATTCTGGGCAAAATACAGGGCAGATGTGGATTGGCTCTGTGCTGAACTTTCTTTCATAATTCTTTTTGTGTTTGTCTGTCTGTTCAGTGTATGTTTTAATACTTCTGGGTGATAATATTGACAGTGAAAATTCTTAAAAGAGCTCTATTCAAATGGCTAAAAATCAAAAAAGAACTTACATTAATAAAGTATAGAAATCTTTGAAATGCCTAAATTGAGATGATTAGTTTATTCTTTTATCACAGAACAGAATGAGGGATATGAGACTTAAGTAGATATAGAAAGACATAAAAGGTTTGTGGGAGTGCCAACTAAAATTTGGTAAGTTTGTTTAAAGGAATGTGTTTATTCCTAAGATAAGATACCTGGTTTTCATAAAATCAGAATGGAAGTATATGGGACAAAACTTTAATGCATATGGCAAGTTGTAGAAGGTATTGTAGAAGATAGCATTAAGTAAGGGAATATGTTTTGTGAAGGTAGAATTTGTCTTGAGATGAAGCAACTATTGTCTATGCAGTTATAGATATAAGAAGTTTGTAGAAGCAATGTTTAAACCGAAATATTTGAATGGCTAATTCCAGTAAGTCATTATTAAACAGAAACAATTGATTTTAATAACAAAAAGTAGTTTCATAACAGGGAGAACTGTCAGAGGCCACTTCAATCTACATATTAAAGTGGTGGTAAAGGAAGATAATCTTGATTCCATTGGGCATCTGTATTGCTGAAGTAAAATACTTGTTAATTAATGTTGTCACAGTGAAGGTGTAGAAGTAAAAATCTCCGTGGTGCTGAAGGGCGCTGTGCACCAGGCCAGTCAAATACTGGAGCCTACCTTCCTAGCTTCTCTCTAGGGTCAACGCTGCTGCAGAATGCTGGCTATATGAAGGACTTGCTAAGTGGAGCAGTGATATACCAGAGTGCTGTGAGTAGAACTTAAACATAATTGAGATAATGGCCTGTTCCCATGTAGAGAGAACTTGTATGGTGTTGTAAACGTGGAGCTTAGATCTATTAATTGTACCTCAAAAAGAAACACATTCGTTAGTGCATTGTTTGGTATTAAGTACTGTACCTATATCTCTCCTATTCTAGAAATATGCTTGATTATGGTGATATCTTTTCTAGATCATATGCAAAGGGATATTGGACATGTTAAAAGGTCCTAGTAAACTTCATTTTCTAAGTAGTTAATGAACATGCTTAATCCATTCTCCCTCCTGGCCCTTATTCTAAAACCTGTCCTACTCCTATCCTGTGGGGGACTGGCAAACCCACATACCATCCTGCCAGGGCTAAGCATTTTCCCACCAGGAAGGAAACAGTAAATAAGGTGGCTGAGATCCACTGCAGCTTAACCGTGTCAAGATAGTCTATGGGTAACCTTTCCTCATCTAGGACCTGGAAACCAATTTCTGATGAAAACGTGCAAAATACAGCCCATCGACTTTGAGAAGATGTAGCCTTTAGGCACCTGGCCTTTTCTATTTTTGTGGCCCAGTAGCCTTTCAGTGAAACCCTATATCCTCAAAATTCTAATTAAGTTTATTTCTTCCATCTTGTTATTCATATAGGGATTTCATCCAGTTTCACCCAGGCCGCCATAGTCATCTTCCTCCAACCATTATAGAATAGCAGGAGGGTTTTACACCTTGTCAGGTAAGGCCTACTGCCCCTAGCCAGTGGGAAGCAAAACCTTAAAAAGGAATGACCATCATTCTTCAGCACCCCTTTAAGAATGAAGATATACGCTCTCGGGGAGATAGAGGCTTTGGAGGGACTCAAATGGGCACTGGTGCAGGCCCCTGTTCTAGCCCTCCCTTCCCTTGAGAAACCTTTCCACCTGTTTGTTACGGTAGATAAAGGGACAACCTTGGGGGTTCTGATCCAAATCTGGGGTGGTCCAAGGAGACCTGTAGCCTTCCTTTCCAAAATCCTGGATCCTGTCTCCAGGGGATGGCCTGGATGCGTTCGAGCTGTGGCAGGAGCCGCACTCCTGGTAGAAGAGAGCAGGAAGCTGATTTTTGGAGGAGCCTTAGTCGTTAGCACCCCTCATCAGGTCAGAACTATTTTGTCTCAGAAAGTGGGAAGGTGGCTGAATGATTCCCAAATTCTGAAGTATGAGGCTATCCTAATAGAAAAATGGCTTGGTATTGACAATAGACCATAGCCTAAACCCGGCCTCCTTCCTTTGGAAGGGATCTGACAAATGGAGGCTCCTAAGCATGATTGTTTAGACCTGACAGAGTATCAGATCTGAGTCCAGTCCAACCTAGGGAAACTTCCCCTGCACTTGGAGGAAAAATTGTTCATAGACAGGTCCTCCAGGGTCCTAGACGGAAGGAGGCACAATGGCTATGTAATTGTAGATGGACTAACTTATAAAGTGAGAGAAGCTGGCCGATTGCCCAATGACTGGTGAGCTCAAATTTGTGAATTGTATGCATTAAATCAAGCCCTTAAATTATTAGAGGAAAAGGATGAAACAGTTTTCACCGATTCTAAGAATGCCTTTGGAGTAGTTCACATCTTTGGAAAAATTTGGGAAGAGAGGGGATTGATTAATAGCAAAGGAAAAGGGCTAATCCATGGGGACTTAATAAAACAAGTATTGGCCAATCTACTCTTACCCAGGCAAATATCAGTGGTGGCATGTAAACAGACACCAGAAAGGTCACACGTTTGAAGCAAAGGGCAATAGGTTAGCAGATGAAGGGGCTTGCGAAGCTTCCCTTAGTTCCCCTTTGAAGTTCATGATCCTGAAACCCTCCATTCCTGAAGAGTTCGGGGTCCCCACATTCTCTGAAAAGGATGTGAAAGAGCTGGAGCAGTTAGGAGCAACCCTGGATGATCAAGGGAGTTGGCTTCTCCTGGATGGCAGGCAAATGTTGAATAAACCAGTGATGAGAGGGTTATATGGGAACCTCTTATGTTTTTTAAATGTAACATTCTATGTGATCTATTAACTTTAATAAAAAACAGTGTTATTAAAAAAGAGAAAAAAACCAAAAAACCAAGAAACAAGTGATAAGAGAGGTATTAGCAGTCTTACACCGGGGGAGACATTGAGGGGCACAGGCCATGTGTGATCTGGTTCTTAAGCATTTTGGATGTGTGGACCTTTATACTGTAGCTAAACAAATAAGTGAACGATGTATAATTTGCCAAAAGGTCAATTAGAAAGTCTTAAGGAAGCAAGAACAAGAGGGAAGGGAGCTGGGCCTCAGGCCATCCCAGAATATTCAGGTTGATTACACTGAAATGCCCCCAACTGGTCAGCTGAAGTATGTTCTGGTTATTGTAGATCACCTGACAGGATGGGTGGAGGCATAGTCTCTGGCCTCAGCTACAACATCAGAATCTTCTAAAATTATCCGTGAACAAATCATTCCTCATTATAGGTTAGTGGAAAATACAGACTCAGACAATGGTAGCCAATTTATCACCCATGTACTCCAGAATATTATGCGAACCCTGGGTGTCACATGGAACACCTTGGCACCCGCCGTCTTCAGGGAGAGTGGAGAGAATGAATCAGACTTTAAAGAAGCGTCTTTCTAAGTTGGTCTTAGAAACCAAGTTACCCTGGATTAAGTGCTTACCCATAGCCCTACTGAGGATTAGAACTGCCCCTAGGAAAGAACTGGGAATCTCTCCTTACCAAATGCTTTTGGCTTACCTTTTCCTAGGAGGACTGGAGACCTTCCTTCCTTAGAGTCAAAGGATCTCTTCCTTAAGATTTATATACTGGCATTGTCCTCTACTTTGTCATTCCTCAGGCATCATGGTTTGCTGGCCCAGACCCCACCTCTAGAATTCACTGTCCATCAACACCAACCCAACAGTTAGGTCCTAATCAAGTTGTGGAAGGAGTCCAAACTTCAGCCAATCTGGGAAGGACCCTATCAAGTTTTGTTGACAACTGAAACTGCAGTCCGGACAGCAGAAAGAGGCTGGACCTACTACTCTCGAGTAAAAGGACCAGTACCCAACCTGGGTGATAAGTACCCAACAATACCATCCAAGTCCCGGGAAATAACTCCAACTTCAGATCCCTTAAGGATCACTCTGAGGAGGCAATAGTTGGGAGGGCATATCAGAAAGGGGGAAGGACTGGTCAGATTCTCTATCAGTGAACTTTGTGGGAAGATATCCCTCCACTTGGAGGGAAGGCTATTATCTATATCCACCTTGTCTCATGCCTTAAGAGTCTAGCAGATGAAGGATTTAAAGTTTTTGAAAATGAGAATAATTATACTGACTATGATGTTTCAGATTCAGGTCATGACAAACCCCACTAAATTGATAGGAAATATAACCGAAAGCCTGGAGTCTCCGACTGTGCAGTTTGATGCCTGCCATGTGATAAAATATATGGGGATTTAGGATATCAGTGGTGGCTGAGTGGGCAAAATAAATACCTATGCCCAGAGTCACCAAGAGGTTATCTCAATGCTCCCTGTCTTGATTAGAACTTTGTGTAGTAGGCTACCTAGTACAAGGAGTGGCCTGCTGGGAATGGCAGAGGCCGAACTCACTGCAAACCGCTGAAGGATAAAATAGCCTTTTATAAAGGCTTTTATAAAGATGCAAAAACCTCCAGTGTAACCCAGTGGTAATAACTATTAGAAAGGCAGACAAATTCAGCAACAACCATTATTCTTCCCCTGACAGAGTCTATGGGATGGGGGTGGATGTTACAGGTAAAGATCCTCTGGGGAGATTCCATATTTGAGTCCTTCCTCACCCTGTGGATATGATGTCAACAACACCCTTCCAGCTAACCCTTCAGAGATCCCAAGGGAAATCCAAAGGCCAGTTCCCCTATGCAGAATGATCCCAAAGTGGTCAGGATACTTATGATAGAGGATTTAAAGCAGACCATAGAAATAGAGACAGGATATGGAGATGCAAATACCTGGGTAGAATGGGTCAAATATACAGTCCAGAGTCTGAACAAAAGTAACTGTTATGCTTGTGTAACAGCCCGGCCCACTGCTCAAATCGTGCCCTTTTTGTTTGCTATGGAAGAGCATGTAAAGGAGTTTAAGTGCATGGTGCTCCTCTTCCACAATGCTACCCCTGGTGAAAATTGTAGTACATTGTCCTCTCCCCTCCTGTCAAAAAGGGAAACATCATGGGAGGACATAGAATGTCTGGTAATTGTCCCTGCAGCACCACCCAGGACAACTCCAAGTCCCTAAAACACCTCCACATCTCATCTCTTCCTCCCATTCCCTACACCCAGCCACCATGGCCACTTTCTCCACACCAATGCCACATTTTCTTTGATTACTAATCACAATAGTTCATGAATAGAATATCAGTAAGTCCACTCTAATCCATATTCTATTCCTCCATCCTGTGGATCTTGGATTGGTTGTGTCCACTCCACATCTATATCAAGAGGGGGCTTAGATTCCACATGGATGCTGGATGCAATCCTCCTGCTTTCAGTTGTAGGCACTCTTGACTCCATGATATGGTGGTTGACCTTCTTCAACTCCATGTTGGCTGAGTGGGGTAAGTCCAATAAACCAGAGTGTAGGAGCTGAAGTCTGTTGAGGCTCAGGGCCTGGCTATCATATGGTCAGTCCTGAGATTCAGATCCTCTGGGTATATATTATAACCCAGCACCAACTACAGTTCTGGTAAACGTAACAGGAGAGGCTTGTGAAAAAAGATCACATCTGAGTCCAGCTCCATCACACAGAAGCACAAACTCCAAAGAAGGGCCAACTGACATGGCACTGAACTCCATCTGCCATGACCATAGAACCTGTGGGTCTCTGTAGCCCTCAGAAGAACCAGTACCCAGGGTTGTATCTACTTTATCTGTCTCTGGGACTCTGCTGAGGTGTGCATAAGGGCAACCCCTCTGATAACCTCCAGGCTCTTTTTTGGAGACTCATAGCCATATTAACTCATTTGTCCTTTCCATTTCCCCCTTGATTGAGGAAAAAAAGCATTTTTAACTCCTGGTATTACATGTAGACTGAGATATTCTGCTGGTTCAAGTTGAACCTTGTATTAAAGGTCATTTTCTAGTTACATCATCAGCTGGTACTTGGTAGTAATCCCTTGGCACCAGGGAGGCTAATCCCCGGGAGTCATGTCCCAAGTTGCGGGGAAGGCAATGCATTTAGATGCTGAGTTTGGCTTCAAGACTGGCCACATTTGAGCAACACAGAGGCTCTCAGGAGGTAACTCTTAGGCACCCTGTAGCTCTAGGCCTTGTTCTTATTTCAGGTGCACAGGATGGCCCACTGGATGGAACATGGGAAAGTGTGGGCTATGATGTGGACCATTGACCATGAGGTGCAGCAGTGCTCAGAGATGTATTCACCAAATGCAATGAATGTCTCATGATAATGGAGGAGATTGTTGCTATGGGGGGAGGAGTGGGGCGAGGGGGTGGGGGGTATATGGGAACCTCATATTTTCTGAATGTAATAAAAAAAAAAGGGAAACATCGAAGCCATACCGGCTTCCTGCCTGGGCCCAGGAAGTCACTCTGCCTGTCTCTCTAGATGGGGAAAAGGACTCCAGGGCCTTGGGACCATGGCCTTGTGTACACGAGTATGGACCACGAGTGAGGATAGTACTGGCAATTTCTCCAGGTTGGCCATACTCTGAGCAGACCTTTGGTGGTACTATGGAAAGGGCGTCCTTTGACTGGTGCTACCTGAGAACTGGGGCAGAACCTGTGCTCTGGTTCAATTGTCCATCCCATTTACCCTCACATTTGAAAAAGAGGAAGAAACACAAAACCAGGGAAAGAATGAAAAGAACTTTACCTGGTTCCTTTGATGACCAAATTTATGTAGATAGTATAGGAGTTTCCTGGGGAGTCCCTAATGAATTTAAAGCTAGAAATCAGCTGCAGGATTTGAGTCATTCTTGTTCTGGTGGATCACCGTTAACAAAAATATGGATTGGATTAACTATATATATCATAATCAACAAAGATTTATCAATTACACTAGGGATGCAGTTAAGGGAATAGCAGAACAGTTGGATGCTACTAGCTGAATGGCATGGGAAAATTGGATAGCCCTGGACATGATGCTAGCAGGAAAAGGAGACATCTGTATTATGGTTGGAGGTAGTTGCTGTAACTTCATCCCAAAAAATATGGCCCCAGATGGGACTATCACCAAGGCCTTGTAAGGCTTAACAGCCTTATCTGAAGTGTTAGCAGGTTTGGAAAATGGAAGGGCGTGGCACTGTCTGTCCTGACGTCCCTTACCCTCTTGGCTGGGGTACCCACAGCAGTTGGATGTTACATCATTCCATATGCCCAAGGGTTAGCTCAAAAACTCACTGAAACAGCCCTAACCAAACAGATGCCCGTATAGTATAAGCAAAGCAACTTGTACCCCCTTAAAGAGGAAGATCTCTATGATCCAGAATGTGAGGAGGCCCTGAGCAGATTTGAGAAACTAAACTGTGAAAACTAAAAACAGTCTAAAAGAAAGAGGGGGGATTTGTAAGGAAAGGGTTACATTTAATTTTCACATAAAGGGGAAGTTGAAGCTGGTTGTACAGTTGGAGGAGGGAGGGAAAGGGCCTTCTAGTGACTTTGGCGCCAAGAATTTGAAAAGTGGCACCAAAGCAAGGGTGGGGCCAAAGCGAGGGGGGCTAATGATGAGAAGGGAGGGTGGGGCCAAGGGAAGGTGGGGCCAATAGTGAAAGTGGCACCAAATTTGAAAAGCGGCACCAGGAGAGAAATCGGTGCAGAGCCCACCCAGCCCACTGGAGTATGGAGAGCAGTGACTCAGAGCAGGAACCAGGTAAGTAGTTAGATGTCTCGGATAGGTTGTAACCCCTGAAGTACCCAAACAGTGGGGAACAAAGGGAATGACCTGCATGTTAGGTTTAGGGTATAAATGTCAGTGTTTCTAGCTGTTTCCCGCGTTGGCCATTTTATCCAGTTTGTGCACTCATTCTTGCAAAATTGTTAATAAAATTTTTTTTTCTCTTCCACAATCAGGGGAGCTTTTGTCTTTTCTCTTACAGGTGCAGCTTTCTTTCTAACACTACTGTAGAGTTTTGCTTTTTTCATCCTAGCAGCAATATTTTATGTTAGCAAGAGACTGGCCTGGGGCCGAGATTTGCCATCTCTAGCCATGTGCCTTGGGCAGGGTCCCACATTTATAAAATGGATTGGTGGCATAATAGTCTTTCTAAAATCCTTTCCAAAAATATGGATTGTTAAAAAGGTCAATTTACTAAGGTATGATTAATATACACTGAAATTCATCCTTTTACGGGTTGATGAGTGTTAACAAATATGTGGCCATGTAACAAGATATAGATCATTACACTCAAGATACGAAATATTTCTGTTACCCCCAAAGTATTCTGTACCCTGGTTATGACATAAGAAACTGTAAAAATATTGCAGAGAGAAACAGTGTGACTCTTTCATTTAACTTTTTGATTGCCTCTGTTTACTGTCAAATATTTATAATTCAGTCAATCATTCACCAATTATTTGAACTTATACCACATGCCAGGATGGGTGCTGTAGCCACGGCAGAGAATGAAAGAGACCAGGTTTCTTTTCTGCTGGAGCTTACATTCTAGTATGCGGAGAGTGACAATGAGTAACAATTATACCTCACGTTAGAAGAGAAGTACTACAAAGAACAGTGTATCTATAACATAAGTAATGCAGAATGGGATAATATATAATAGAATTTTAGAAGCTGAAATGCATAGCAGGTCCATCATAAGTATTTGCAGAATGAATAATAAATTTATGTCTAATTGAAACTTTGATGCTACGCTGTGCTTGACCTTAGAAAGGGCAATACAAAGGACCTGCCCCGTATGATGAAGGCATTCAAAGAGGACTGTGGAGACAGATTCTGAGGACAGGAGGAAAAGCAGTGTGGCGGCACTGCACTAGGGGGATGTCTTGTGTGTGGAGAGGAAGTAACAAGCTGCCGGGAGGTTTATAATTTGGGCATTGAAGGATAAATTGGAGTTTTCCAGCTACAAAAGAAGGGGAAGGCATCCCAAGGAAAGGGGACAGGGTGTGCAGCAGCATCCAGGCTCACCAGAGCTTGGTATGTTTGGGGATTAAACAGAGCTCAGGTGGCCCGAGATGCAGGCAGGCTGTGGCCTGGTGGACAGCGTTTAAGACCACCCACGCGTAAGACCCTATGATCCTACTTTAAACTTGTTCAGTACAAAATGGGTTCCAGTTGCAGTGTGGGCTTGGGTATTTCATTTTCTAACCTGCTTCGCATTTGTTGCTCTTGGCTTTTTAAATTCTGTACTCTTAAGCTCTTACTCTGTAGACTGAATTATGGAGGTGCACTAACATTACATTCTTAGAGTAAAAACATGGAGGTGTCATAGCCTTGTGGTTGCTGCTCTTAGTGTGATGAGATTGTCTTTGGATAGAAGCAGATGGACGAAGTCTTCAGGGGCCACTGTGCTGTGGAGGGGCTCAGTGGTGAGACCACCAGCTGCAGTAAAAATTGCTTTTATTGCCATTGAGCTGCTGCTGACCCTTTGAGCATAACCAGAGGGTTAGCGGAAGCACAGAATTTGCATAGAGGTTCGCACAGGGATGATAAGGGTCAACACATAATGAATATAATTATGAAAGAGTGATTAATGCAATAAATTATCTGGCTGTCTGGTCTACCTTGAGGAGCTACTTTATGACTCTGCCTCAGGATAGACTGCATTTTTTACTGGAATTCCAGATGTTTTGACATCATACACATCATTTATATTTGTCATTGGCACTTTCAACAGTGCAAGATTTCTCACCTTGCTGTGTCTAAACAATTAAACCCAGGAAAGCTTGCTCCACTCCTTCCCTCAGCTGGAAGTATACTGTTTGGATGATGACTTCTATTTATAGAACACTGCTTACATTTGTATAAATGTATCCTTCTATTCTCTTTTAGTCAAGAAAGGCAGTTGTAGACCTGCTGTTTCCAGTGCCTGTGAAATTTGAACACTAGGAGATTTAGTTGATAATTTCATGTTTTTAATGACCTTGGTGCAGGAGACGAAAGTAATTAACTCATTTTTTCCAAGTGAAGATGAATGTGGAACCTGAGTGTTGGCTGTTTTGCAGCTAACCCCTCTTCAATTATGTGATGGGAAGCAGGGGAGGCAGTTTACAATAGATGGCTCCCTGGAGTCCTTGGACATGTGTTGCCCTGGACACGACCTGACCTATTATAATTAGGAAAGGTGCTACTGTTTGGGGAGTTGGAAATTGGTTGGTGCCCATGTACCAGAATTGCCCTTTCCTACTCTCTTTAAATATTCCACTTGTTTACATATTGGAATTTTCCCATTACTCTGTACAAAGCATGGAATAAAGGTCCCAATAGTGTATGTTTGGTTTTATTTACAACCTCAGCAACATAGAAAACTGTCAGATATGATTTCACAGTATCACAGAAAACAAATCTCACATAGTTCACTATAATGGCTATAATAAGCTTCATGGAAAGAGGGAGCCTGGACAATTTAGTATAATTAAAGAATTATCTAATTTTTAAAATGTCTTGGACTCCACCCTCCAGAAAAGTTACTTGAGTTAGATAGTTGAAATGGGTTTGATTTTCTAAGAAATATGCAATTTGCTTTCTGGGTTTATCTCTATTGAGCAAGCAGAATGTGTAATTGTGTGGTCATTGTTTAGACATAATCCCATCTGAATTTAAAGGACTCTACCAAGGGAAATAAATGCATATGGAAGTAGGAAAGTATTAGGGATTGAATCATGTCCTCCACAGAAGGCAGGTCCAGTTCTCAAGCCTTGGGCCTGGGGGTGGGAACCCATCCGTGCGCCTCTGAAGATGTGTTCAGTTAAGGTGTGCCCAGACCGAATGAGGGTGGGCCTTAGTCCAATATGGCTAAAGACCTGATAAACAGAGCACATTTCACACAGAAAGAGAAGCTACGGGAAGCAGCCAGAAGCTGTAAGTCAAGGGAACCAGAAAAGAAAGGAGAAGGTGCCACTGTGGGCACTGCTATTTGGTGGGGAAAAAAAAGGAATCCACCAAATGGCTGGCCAGCCAGAAGACACCCTGGGAGGAAGCAAGCCATCTCGCTTCTGACACCAATAAACTCCTGTTGTTAAGCCAAGCCATTGCATGGTGCTGGTTTTAGTAGCTGGGAAACTAGGACAAGATTTTCATTGAAAGCACTCAAATTAAGAGGGAGTTCGCTAGACCCCAGGACCTGGGTTTTTAGTGTGAAAACAGGAGTTATTCAGTCATTATTTGTTGAGCGTCAACTATGTTCTAGGCCGAAATCAGAGTCTTTTGATAAAAATATAACTTTAGAGAGAGGAAGGAACAAGTTACTTTGCTTTAATTGGGACTGAAGTTCTAGTCCATAAATCAAACCCTGGACTTGGGGAGTTTAGCTAGATTGTCTCAGATCATTTCAAAATAGCTTATCTAGGAAGCTCACAACTAACATGTGCTGAGGACATTTGTATAAGCAATTAGGGAAACACGCAGAAGACACTTTCCACTGGGGGAATAGTTCAGCCAACCCAAATTTGCATGAAAGTCAATGACCAAAAACTGATTTACTGTATCAGCAGCAATTTTAAGTATGACCTTGGTTCATCATATCCAGTAACACACTGTTCTCAAGTTAAAATTGTCTTCAAGACCCAGTCAGGAAATACGTTTTGAACACCCACTGGGACTGTAACCGAGAACAAGACAGAAATAGTCTTGCAGCTCAACAAGCTTATAGTCAGTGTAAACAAACACAAAGACACTGAATTATATATTCAAATGCGGTTAAAAGGGGGATTTTTAGGTTGCTCATGTATGTTACTATAATAAAATCAACAAAAAACAAAGGACTGTACAACACAGTGAACCCTATTGTAGATGATGGACTACAGTTAACAATACAATTATAGAAATATTCTTTCATGAATTGTAACAAATATAGCACACTAATGCAAGGTGTTAATAACAGGGTGGTCTTTGGGAAATCTTAATTTTTATGCATGATTTTTTCACAAACTTACAACTTCTCTAGTAAAACCCATACACACACAGAATGAGCAAATGAGCATATTTTCCACCAAGAATTTGTTATTTTAAACATAGTTTAGAATATTAAAATATATGCATACAAAAAAAACCCCCATAGTTTAAAAATATGTCCTCTTTCTTCACTAACAACCCCTCATTTTTCTTTTTTTTTTTTTTCGGTTTTAATGTAACC
Source organism: Dasypus novemcinctus (assembly GCF_030445035.2). Taxonomy (NCBI): domain Eukaryota; kingdom Metazoa; phylum Chordata; class Mammalia; order Cingulata; family Dasypodidae; genus Dasypus; species Dasypus novemcinctus. Next base: position 5,628,401 of record NC_080690.1, read on the forward strand.
AACTGAAAAGATAACATTTATTTCTCAGTCTCTGTTATGGATAAAGGAGGCTAAGTAGATGCAAGCAGATGTCTCTGGGAAAGCTCCTAAAATGAAGTTTACTTAGATGCCCTTCTCATGTCCCGCTTCTTTCTTTCTGTAATATGGACAGCGACCCTATTGTACCATGGGGCAGCCTTGATATACACAAAAATAAGAGGAGTCTGGGAAACTGATGACATCATGGTACTGGCATATGGGCTGTAGTCTTCTCTGTGAGAGAAAAAAATATATATCTTGTTTAACACAGTGTTATTTCCAGGCTCTGTTATTTGCAGTCAATCATAACTCCTCTTTTAAACATATCTTTGAAACAGGTAAAAAGATACATTCCCCTTTGGAGGTAGAAGACCATGCCAAACAGAATTATGTTAATGCAAAATCACTATATATTTCTATGAACTTCCTAAGAAATGTCTTAATGTATGTTGAAACTTCTATAAAACAACATCTTCTTGGACAGCCTACTGGACACCCTCTACCCTGAATGACTGCCTTTTCCATTCTGAAATAACCAGACCTTGACCTGAATCTCTAAAATTATTTCAGCATCAAGAATGCAAGCTCCATGTTTCCTTTCTCTTCCTATGACATCCCATTTTCTATCTCTTCCACACCCTAGAGACCACTGCATTTGGACTTAGTCCTCATCTGGTGCTCTTCTTCTCTCTCCAACAGTTTTCTCTTGGACTTTCTTGCTTTCTTCTCCAGCCATGAGTCCACAGTGAGACATTTTATAGATTCTTTCCCTTGTCTTCCAGGGACAACCCTAGGCTCTGTCTTAACCATATATTTTGATATGCTCAAGTAGACTTAAAGGAAAATACTACCCTTTCAACATGGAGGGGAGAGGATTCTCTGGGTAAGGATGCCAGTCAGCTTCATAAAGTTTGGAAGCACCGCCACCATCTTCCTCACCACTGCCCTTATCACCAGCACTTGTAGAGAATACTAGGTGATGGGCAGTATCTACATGGTTTTTCATTGGCTCATTTAACATTCACAAGAACCTAATAAAGAAGGTGCTATTATCAGTTCCATTCATGAATGAAGAAACTAGGATGTACAGCGAATAATATGACATGGCTGCTGAGTGGGATTTGAATCCAGTTCTTGTTCCAGAGCCCACTTCTTCACTTCTCTGCTATACTGCTCCTGGCAATTCTGGTATCTAAAATATATGCATTCCTCTTTAAAAGAAAAAGCAACATCAGCCTTTCAGGAACATGTCAGAAAATCTAACTACAAAATTAATTTATCTAACATTGGACAAGGACTCCTTTGGGGCCTCTAATATCCAAGAGAGACACCAATGTACATGCTAACCATTCACGCTTTGCATTCTCTTCCTTATACTTCTACATGCATTTAGACACAGCCACGCTCTAGGGAAATCCAAGCTTATTGTCCAATGGTCATTTAACAAAAGTTTTGTGTTTATGCCAATATCTACAGGTGAATAAATTTTCCATTATGCTACTCATCGTCTCTTATTTAACTTTCTATGTAAAATTCTTCCTTGAATTCATTGGTATTAATGACCAAAAAAAGTTTCTTACACTGTTTAAACCTTAACTGAGCATACATTTCTTCAAGTGTAGGTTGTAGGAGCTAATGGCAGAGCAGCACTGAAGTGATTAATTAATCTTTCACACCTGGGAACATTGACAAGCAGTCTTATTTTGGGTTGGGGTAATTCTATTTTTATTTACTATGCTTATATTGCATATTACAAAGTACCTCATTTCTTTAAAAAAAAAATAGATTGAATAGAAATTGTACAGATAAGCCAATGCCCCCAGTGAACATTCCAGAGGATACCAGTTCAATGAGGCATGATTAGGTGGTCCATGAACTGGACCTACAGACCATACCTCCTCTTAAGAACCAAGCATTTAATAAGTACTAAGAAGTCATTCAGTAAAAACAATTGTTAAGCAATGCAATTCAGTGTTCTCTACTTGACCCTGAAATCTTTTTATTTTGGGGGTGTAACTTATGGAACGAATTTCCTAGAAGGTGTTTGGGAACATGGAGAGAATGAGCAGTCCTGTGTTGACAGTTACAGTAATGCCTTTATGAGGAGCAACAGAATCGAGGCCGTAGCAAGGTACTGTGGACTTGCTGATTTGAGGCTGGAACCCTGAGTCCCCAAGACACCACAGGGAAAGGGGGCGAGTCCCAGTTCCATAATGCGCCATGCCAGGCTTCTCAGTGGGAGCGGTCACTACAGAGCCCATCTGACCTGAGCCCCCTGGGGTAGTCCTGGGAGTCCTGAGAGAGGGATGGAGCACCTGCAGCTTCCCACGTGGTTCTCTTCTCCCAGTGCCCTGGAGCTCAACGGCGGGTGGGAACGCAGAGCAGCACAGTTAAGAGCAAAGCTTCGGTGTCTCAGGGACTTGTGGTCACATCCTGTTTTGGCCACTTACTACACCCATGACCTTGAAGCAGTTATCTAGCATCGCCAGCCCTGAGCATCACAAGAAGCTCCCTCATTTGTAAAAGGGTAAATGAGACCAACTTCACACAGTCAAATGAGGCCAAGGGTCTAAGGTGGTGAGCGCCATGGTAGATGCACCCTCAAGGCTCAGCAAACTGCAGGGCTGTCATTAATATTTCTATCCTGTCCATTTGGTTAGTAGGGGGGGCATCAGTGTTTTAGACCTGCTGCTGTTCCCCAAAGAAGCCGTGATCTCAGCACATTTTCAACAGATGTATCCTGCAAGTGATTTCCTATTAGGGTACAGATTCAGCAACTGAAGGTAATCTTGTGTTCTCAGCCCTTCCCCAAACATCCTGCCATTGGAATAAATGGGAAATGACAACCATGATCCATAATCATGAAAGCACAGGAGCTGAGAATAAATAATGCCTCTCCTCAACAAGCTAACTCGGTTATTATTTATAAGCTCCTGGGCCACCTTGTTCTTGGCAAGAAAATCTGCTTTACCTCCTTGCTACTGTTCCGTCTGGCCTCTCAATCTGTACTTGCTGAAAAACTAGTGATTGTTATGCTAAAATCACAAGGGGACCCACATCATTCAGCATTAAATAACACCAATAAAACTATAAAAATGGCACTTTGGCATTAAAAGTTATTTTCTTATGGACTTTAACAAGATTCAGTGCTTTTGTTCTCATGGCACTCTGGTATTCCCAGCTTCACAAAGAAAATAAGATAAACATGTGAAAAAATATTCTGGAGAAACACCATCCTCTCTCCCACAAAGGAATATTTTGATTTTGCAAAGAGGGAGCCAGCAGGGGCTGCCATGCCACACCTTTAACACTGATGGGCAGTCATGGCCTGGCCAGGATGCCATGGTGGTGCTCAGCAGGGCTTACCTCTTTCTTGGTGAATTTTGGTGAGTGATCATTTTTGTCATCAATCATGATTGTTGCGGTAGCAGTGCCTGTTAATCCAACGTCCAGTCCAGCCATGTCCTGGGCCTCGATGATTAATTCATACTTGGGATTTTCCAGGGTCTAGGAAAACAAAACACAGCAAAGAAGATGGCATTTAGATTTGGGTTAGTGTTTTGGACAGTTGGCAGTCGTGTTGCTCGGGCTGCCTCTCTCCTCTCCATCTGGGACAGGCACTTCCCATCTGGCATTGCACACTCACCTGCCATGCCTTTAGGCCTCTTTGGAATCTCTTTCAAGACAAGACTGTTTATAGATTGGAGTTGGCCAGGGGATGGAATCTATTTTCTGTCCTGGTTTAAGGAGACAGGTTTCATTTCCTGGGTTTGGGTGTCCTATGTGTGTCTGATATTGATACATATCTATGTAATTTCACAGTGACCTCAGAAACTGATCTGGAAATGAGGCTAACCTTAATGATGAGATTAGGACAAAAAAGGTAGCTGTAGGAAGTCACATTTATGGAGCGTTTCGATGGGCCAGGCATTGAGTGACATTACTTTACAGTAATCATTACAGTTAATCTTTCCAACAACCATGTCAGTCTGCAATAATTGTTCTCATTTTTCAGGCAAAAAACAAAAAACGATACTTGAGATTTAGAGTCATTTGCATGGCATTCCTTTTGTGTCATTTGGTCTCACAGGATGTTAAATCTGAAAGTTGCATTTATTCTATGATCCGATAAATTCAACAAAGCAATAGTATGCTACTGCCTCTCTTAATATACATAAATTTTTCATTTGAATATTTGACATATTCTGCTACCATGTTTAAACATTCAAAACAACCAAGCCAGTGGCCCCGATCTCAAGGTGAAGAATGATGCAGTGGATGGTAAATAACAAACTCTGCATTTATATGGCTTCTGTAGCAGATTGGCTTGTCTTGTTGTATAACAAAGAACTTGGCTGGTTTTTATCTCCAGTTCTTGTGAGACACCCTCTAAATCTTTGGAATTTCCCATATAGGAGTGTCCTATTATTCATGGTAGGCCCTAGACAGCACCTGGGAATGTATGCTAATGAGGCGACAGGGTGGGCTGGCAACACCATGTAGACCAACCACATGGTTAGGGGGTTGGGCTTTGAGCCTCATTATATCACCTGACTTCAGGGAGTGCTAGAGGGCTGGAGCTCAAGTTCAGCCATGTGGGAAATGATTCCGTCAGTCATGCCTATGTAATGAAACCTCAACAAAAACTCCAGATATTGAAGTACTGGTGGGCTTCCTTGAATGCTAATATATATCAGTGTGCCAGAAAGGTGATACATTCTGATTCCATGAAGAGAGGACACAGGAGTTTTGTATTGGCGATCCTCCCAGACCTTGCTCTATGTGTCTCTTTTGGTGGTTCTGATTTGTGTCCTTTTGCTACAATAAAACTATAATCATAAATGTAGTACTTTCTTGAGCTCTATGTGTCATTCTATTGAATTTTTGAACCTGAATGATGAAACCTCAAAATTTGTAGCCAGCCAGAAGTGAGGGCAGCTCGCGGTACTCCTGACTTGTAGCTAGCTTCTGAAGTAAGGGCAGTGTTGTACAGGATTGTGCCCTTAACCCATGGGGTCTGACCTAACTCCAGGTAGTCAGCATCAGAAGTTACCGGAACTTGGTCACCCTTACCTCAATTTCCTCTGGGGACCTTGCTGTCAGTTACTCTCTGCAAATGTGGTTTGGGTGGGATTGCCTTTTCCTATCTTCCAATCCTCCTGACTTTTGGGATGAATCTTTGTCAGGAGAAGCCAATAAGGGCATCCCATCCCAGAGCCATAATGACCAGTTGAGGCCCAGAACCTGCATTTGTCATGTAGAGGATGAGTGAACCTGGAAGCATTTCGCTAGGAGAGCTAGCCCAACAATCTCAAGACCACTGCAGGGGGTGGGTGGGGGAAGGCCATCTGAGACTGAAGCCATTCTATGAGAGAATTAGACTTGAACCTTGGAGAGACAGAGATGCTTTCCAGTGATACCTATGGAGCCATTTCATCATGCTGTGCCCCAAGCCAGCTCAGCACATGGGCTTTTCAGAAATAAGTCGTTAATTTTCCTTATTTGCTTAAATCAGCTTAGATTGGTTTTTTAATCACTCACACAGAGAGTCTGTGTTGAACGACCTTCAATAACAAAACTAAAAGGTGTTTGCAACTACGTAAACAGGCCTAGCAGCGTGGCAGCTTTAAAAGCATTGGTTAAGCCAAACAATGATTAAGAAATATCATGGGAGCAAAGAACAAAAAGCGATGGAGGGTCTCTAATTTCCTCCTGAAGCCATAAGATTACATGGCAAGTGTCAATAGCTGAGCCCTAGTTGTCCCAAAAGCTCTTAAATATTTTTGAAGGGGGTTAGCTACTTGCTTCCTAGTATACCTTTAATTTGTGTTCCTTTAACCAAGAGCTTCTGAGCTACTAGGTGCCATTGGATGGATTGGTAAGATTCTAATTTTTTTTTTAACTCATGAGGATGAGCGGGATGCTGATGCAGTCTTTTGACAGAGCTGTTGACGATGTTTTGATTTTTTACTCTAACTCCATCAGGATTAAATGTCACAAAGTTCTGAAATTGCTGAACACAAATAGAATTTGACAACAAACCCAGATTTGGATAACTCTGGTTCTTCAGTTGGCACTGCTCCGTAAAGCTGGGCTTGAAATGCCAACTACTCTCAAGCTGAAGCTGGGAAATCCACAGCCTAATTTAAGTGGCTTTCCACTTATCATCATTGACAAGTTGGACTGGACTTGCCATTTGCCATAAATTCTACAGCTGGATCATATGAAACCAATAAACAAGCCCATTTTCAAAATCTTTCCTGAGTTTCTCTGAATATGCTAAGCACTCACTAGCCTGAGCAAACAGACAACATCAAAGGTATATCTTTTTGTATAACAATTTTACTTTTGTCATAAAATACTACATACACTTTTGAAAGTGTACAATCATAAAAATAAGAAATTATGATTTTTCCAATATAGAAGAGATCATGATAAATGTTATTTCCCTGATGTTATATAATTTACCAACATAATTCCTTGATATTAAAGGTTGCATACAACATAATCATATGAATATTTTATAATTTACTTGTATTAAGTTCAAGGTTATTTCCAGTCTTTAAAATTTGGCAACTTTTAAGCAATGCTGTAACAAACATCTCTTTTCAGGAAGCCCACCAATATATTTTGGAATTACTGTGGCAAAGGGTATGAATGTTTTAAGGCTCTTTAGTCATCTATCCATATTGTTTCCAAGAAGATCTTGCTAAGTTTCATACTTGTCTTACAAGAACTTTAGTTTAGACCTCAGTCATGGCCAGTTGCTAAATAATTGCTCCTGACCTTGCCCAGTGAAGCAAACTAGGCACCATGTGATTCTATGATGGTACCTAATGAGGATGGGAATATCCCACAGCATTCACCCTTCCACTTGCAGTATAGATTGCTATAGGAGCACACAGCGGGACAGCTTCCAGCACTAATGATAGTGTGCATGTGACGCTTTGCCTGCCCAATAGCTTTCCCTCTTCCTCTGTTACCTGTGCTATGATTTCCTCTGCAGGCTACCCCTTTCTCAGTCTTAGTACAGGTGGAGTGCAGGTAGGATTGACTCCAACCTTGATACAGGTACGGTCATGGAGCTCAGGTCTGGGCAAGAAGAGCCTTGCATTTCCAAGGTCGAAAGAGGCCCTCTACCCTGGGATAGATTTCTCTTAGGAAAAAAACTTTTTTCCTAAAAGTTCTATTGGGCTTGAAATTATTAGTGGTAGCTAATGATGAGGCTATTTTCCAGGCACACAGAGAAAGTCAACCTGAGAATGGAGGTAGCACAGAGGAAAAGAGAATTGAGATGCAGAGGTGAAACCCCTTCTACTGTCATTTGAGCCCCTTGAGCATTCATTCTTATGACAGAACAAAGGAAGGACACATTGACATAAATTCTCTTGTAGTTTAATAAATATTATAAATTATTAAAAAAATGAACCAGCAAATTTCCATCTCCTGAAGCAAATAAAACTTTATGACTGCAATGGGAAATGGATTGATTAACTGAGGAGAGAATCAATTAGACTATTAAGTAGACAAATTACAAGGTTTGGAAGGAGATGTTCCAAAAGACTCAATTTTCTGGCAAACTGAAGGCTAACATTAAAAATGTTTTTTATTGAAGCAATATCCAATTATTGTAGGAAAAATAAAAACAATGCAGTCATTTCTCTTCTACCCTTGCCTAATCCCACCCTAAGAAGAAATACTGGTTGGTAACAGTTTGGTGTCTATTTCTCTCTTCTTTTCTCCTATATTCCAAACACACATATGTATACACAGATACATGTTATGCTTTCAAATGTTTTACCAGACTGGAAGGATGCCACTCATGCAGCTGTACAATGTGCTTCACCAGCTTGCTTTCATGTTCATACTCATCAGGTCTGTTGGTTCATTTTCACAGCTGTTTAACAGTTCGCTGAATGGACCCACCATAATTTATACATCAGCCTCTATAAGATGGCCATTTGGGGAGCTTCCACGTTTTCACTTTTTTTCTTTATTATAGAATTTGTGGGTTTACAGAACAATTATGCATAAAATATAGGATTCCCATATACCACCTGACCACAAGCACTTTGCATTGGTATAGCATATATCTTACAATTGATGATAGCACATTTTCATAATTGTACTATTAACTAAAGTCCATGGTTTAACTGAGGTTTCATGGTGTACTGTAGTGTAGTTCTATGGATTTTTTAAAAAAAATTATTCTGCTATCATAGTATAATCTAACATTTCCCTCTTTATTAATAGTCAGAGATATCTATTTCAGTGCTTTTACTTGCATTCACAGTGTTATACTACTATCACCACCATCTATTACCAAAACATTTCCATCAATCCAAATAAGAACCCTGTACATTTAAGTCTTAACTTCCTATTCCCAATGCCCACTCTGTCCCCTGGTAACCTATATTCTAGATTCTGAATCTCTGAGTTTGCTTATTCTAATTGTTTCAAATCAATGAAATAGTACAATATTTGTCCTTTGTGTCTGGCTTAATTCACTCAACAGGACGTCTTCAAGATCCATCCATGTTGTTTGCATCTATCAGGACTTCATTCCTTTTTATGACTGAATAATATTCCATTGTGTGGATATGTCATATTTTATTTATCTATTCATCGTTTGATGGACAAGTGGGTTGCTTCCATCTTTGGGCAATTGTGAATAATGGTGCTATGAACATTTGTGTGTAAATATCTGTTGAGGCTCTGCTTTTAATTCTTTGGGTATATACCTAATAGTGGGATTGCCAGGTCATATGGTAGTTCTATCACTTAGCTTTCTGAGGAGCTGCCGGACTGTCTTCCTTAGCAGGTGCACCGTTTTACATTGTCACCAACGATGAATAAGTGTTCTTATTTCTCCACATCCTCTCCAATCCTTGTTATTTTCCATTTTTTACAGCAGCCATTCTAATGGAGATAAAATCATATCTCATTGTGGCTTTGATTTACATTTCCCTAATAACTAATAATGCTGAATATTTTTTCATGTACTTTTTGCCTGTTTGTGTATCTTCTTTGGAGAGATGTCGGTTCAATCTTTTGCTCATTTTTTATTTGGGTTGCTTGTCTTTTTGTGAAGTTGAATGCTTTCTTTATATACTGGATAAATCCTTTATCAGATAAGTAGTTTGCAAATATTCTTTCCCATTGTATAGGTTGTCTTTTTACTTTCATTTTTTTTTAGATTTATTTATTTCTTATTTATTTCTCTCCCCTTCCCCTCCCCCCAGTTGTCTGCTCTCTGTGTCCATTCGCTGTGTGTTCTTCTGTGACCGTTTCTATCCTTATCAGCGGCACAGGGAATCTGTGTTTCTTATTGTTGTGTCATCTTATATCAGCTCTTTGTGTGTGCGGCGCCATTCCTGGGCAGGCTGAACTTTCTTTCGTGCTGGGCGGCTCTCCTTACAGAGCACACTCCTCGTGTGTGGGGCTCCCCTATGCAGGGGACACCCCTGCGTGGCAGGGCACTTCTTGCGCACATCAGCACTGCACATGGGCCAGCTCCACACAGGTCAAGGAAGACCAGGGTTTGAACCATGGACCTCCCATGTAGTAGGCAGATGTCCTATCCATTGTGCCAGGTCCATTTCCCTCTTTTTACTTTCAATATGCAGTTCTTTGAGGAACAAAAATTTTTCATTTTGATGAGGTCCCATGATCTTTTTTTTTCTTTTGTTGCTTGTGCTTTGGGTGTAAATTTTAAGAATTCGTTGACTAACATGAGGTCCTGAAGATGCTTTCCTATGTTTTCTTCTAGGGGTTTTATAGTCCTGCCTCTTATTTCTTGGTCTTTGATCCATTTTGAGTTGATTTTTGTATATGGTGGAAGGTAAGAGTCCCTCCTCCTTTTTTTTTTTTGCAAATGGAGACCCAGTTTTCTCAGTACCATTTGTAGAAGAGACTACTTTTTTTTCAATTGAGTTGTCTTTGCCACCTTGTCAAAAATCAGTTGGCCGTAAATGAGAGAGTTGATTTCTGTGCTTTCAACTCTATTTTATTGGCCTATATCTTCACCTTTATCCTGTTTGGTGTTCTCTGAGCTTCTTGTATATACATATTCACATCTTTTGCTAATTTGGGGAAGTTCTCTGTCACTATTTCTTTGACTATTCTTTCTGCCCCCATCATCTTTCTTCTCCTCTGGGACTCCTATAACGTGTGTTTTGGTATGCTTGATGGTGCCTCATAGCGGCCTTAGGCTATTTTCACTTTAAGTCCTTTATTCTTTCTGCTCCTTAGCCTGATTATTTCAAGTGTCTTGACTTCAAGTTCCCTGAATTTTCTTCTGTCAGCTCCATTTTGCTCTTGAAATCCTCCTGGGCAGTTTTCATATCAGTTATTGTGGTCTTTAACTCCAGTAGTTCTGTTTGGTTCCTTTTGCAAATTTCCTTCTTTACTTAAACTCTCATATTGTTCATTCATTGTTTTCCTCATATCATGTAGTTTTTTTCTCCTTACTTTCCTTCATTTCCTTAAGTATTTTTGAGATAATTTTTTAAAAAAGATTTAGTTATTTATTTATCCCCCCCCCCCGCCATTGTCTGTTCTCTGTGTCCATTTGCTGTGTGTTCTTCTTTGTCCGCTTCTGTTGTTGTCAGCGGCAAGGGAATCTGTGTTTCTTTTTGTTGTGTCATCTTGTTGTGTCAGCTCTCCCTGTGTGCAGTGTCATTCCTGGGCGGGCTGCACTTTCTTTCGCACTGGGTGGCTCTCCTTACGGGGCACACTCCTTGTGCGTGGGGCTCCTCTACGCAGGGGACACCCCTGCGTGGCACGGCACTCCTTGTGCACATCAGCACTGCGCATGGGCCAGCTGCACATGGGTCAAGGAGGCCCAGGGTTTGAACCGCGGACCTCCCATGTAGTAGATGGACGCCCTAACCACTGGGCCAAGTCTGCTTCCCTTGAGGTCATTTTTAAAATGCTTTATTTGGTATGTCCACATTCTTGTCTTCTTCATTGGTGTTTTCTATGTTTTTATCATCTTCATTTGGATGGGCCATCATTTCCTGTTTTTTGTTTGTTTGCCTTGTACTCTTGTTGCATGCTGTACATTTTAATGCTTTAGAAGGTTAACTCTGGGATTTACTCCCTGGGATGCCTGTTTCCTGGTTTAGTGACCAGCTAGTGTTGAGACAGATTTTCTTGAGTTACAGCCCATCAGGAAGGTCTCCTAGGTGAATGCACTCTGTGGGTTTTCCCTGTCTTACTTGACCTCCGTCTTGTCCTGGGCTTTTGCTTGTTCGTTATTCTGGAGTTTCCCTGTTTACAGGAGTTTGGTTGGCCCCTCTGTTTCCCAGGGGACAAACCTCCCTCTCCTGGGTGTCTGAAGCCAGCAGGCCATTGTCCCAGGCTGTCCGCCTCTTTAGTTTTTCACACTCCTTTTACTGTCTCACACGGCTTTGCTTGAAAGGCACATGCTGGAGGAGCGTACTTTACCAATTTGGTCTTTCCCAGCCAAAACCAGGCCAGGACTCATGAACGGGGGTGCAGACTGGCTCCAACGCGCGCTGTGGAGGGGGTTGGGAAGGGTGTCCCACACTTCTCTGATAGCTCCCCAAAGCTGAGCTTTCCTGGCCTGCCCAGCAAATGCAGCCTTTCAGCCGACACCCCCACACCACCCCGAGGTGCCCCCGCATCTTTACTTCTCCACCACATCTGCGCCTGTCCAGGGAGAGCAGAAACAACAGCTGCCCTCAGAACTGGCCCTAGTGGTCACAATTCACTACTCAGCACCCATGGGCAGTGATTGGCCGTGCCGACCCATTCTTAGGAAAGAGGGGTTTTATGTCCCTTTCTGTCACCAGCTGATAGTTGGGGACTGGATCCTGCAGTAGCCTCCTGTGAGAGTGGGCATGGGCACTGGTAGCTGCCGTGTGGAGACAGCAATTTTCAGTTCATCCTTGACTTAACAGCCTCTTCCTCCTGCTCTTCCCTGGATGCTGTACATCGTTCTTCTGGCCTCCAGAGTTTCAAATCAGTTCCAGACAATTCCTGCCTATTTAGTAGTTGTTTTCATGGGAGGATGGAGTCCTGGAGCTCCTCACTTCACCATCTTCCCTGGAAGTATCCCCATGTTTTTATTTTTAGAAACAGCTCTAAGATTTTAAAAAAAATTCTTTGGCCTACCAATACTTGAGGATTTTTCCATAATGAACGTGGCTGCTATCATGGAGTTCAGTGCCATGTCAGTTGGCCCTACTTTGGAGTTTGTGTTTCTGTGTGATGGAGCTGGACTCAGATGTGATCTTTGTTCACAAGCCTCTCCTGTTACGTTTACCAGAACTGTAGTTGGTGCTGGGGTTTAACGTATACCCAGGGGACCTGAATCTCTGGACTGACCATATGATAGCCAGGCCCTGAGCCTCAACAGACTTGCAGCTCCTACACTCTGGTTTATTGGACTTACCCCAATAAGTAAGCTAACATGGAGGTGAAGAAGGTCAACCACCACAACAGGGAGCCAAGAGTGCCTACAACTGCAAGCAGGAGGATTGCATCCAGCATCCATGTGGAATCTAAGCCCCCTCTTGATATAGATGTGGAGTGGACACAACCATTCTAGGTCCACAGGATGGAGGAATAGAGTATGGATTAGAGTGGCCTTACTGATATTCTATTCATGAACTATTGTGATTAGTAATCAAAGAAAATGTGGCATTGGTGTGGAGAAAGTGGCAATGGTGGCTGCTGGGGGTAGGGAGTGGGAGGAAGAGATGTGATGTGGGGGCGTTTTCAGGGGTTGAAGTTGTCCTGGGTGGTGCTGCAGGGACAGTTACTGGACACTGAATGTCCTCCCATGGCCCACTGGGTGGACTGTGGGAGAGTGTGGGCTATGGTGTGGACCATTGACCATGAGGTGCAGCGGTGCTCAGAGATTATTCACCAAATGCAATGAATGTCTCAAGATGATGGAGGAGGTTGTTGTTATGGGGGGAAGAGTGGGGTGAGGGAGGTGGGGGGTATATGGGGATCTCATATTTTTTTAATGTAACATTAAAAAAACAAATAGAGACCAAAAACAAAAAGCAAACAAAATAATATAAGTAACTCCTGTGAAATGTAAAAGACCTCGTCTTGATTAGCAGGCAAAATGAGAGAAAATGCTGCATGAATTCCCTTGTTCTTGTAATCCTGGAATACCTTCCAGTGTCCTTCATCTACTGCCCACCCAGGCTAAGCCAGGAAGTCTTCTCTTAATCCCCCAGCTCTCACTATCACTCTTCCTTCAAATGTACATATGCACACTCATTTCTGTACCACTGACCAGTCACTGGGCACCTGCTACTCTGCTGAAAAGACTCCTTTATTGTTGGGCATCCAGTTTATATCTCCATTCTCTGGGGAGACCCTCTAACACAGGGAAATAGGTCCTCCAGGGTCGTGTTTCATGTTTCACCCTTGATCAGAGTTGACCGATCCACAGGTCATCCCTGAACTCAGCAGGGACAGATTCGAGGAATATGATGTTTGGAACCAAGAGTCACAGAGATGGAATGCAGGGTAACTGCTGTGCCTGTTTCCACGTGTCATGGGATGTTTTGAGAGAAAGCTTGTGTCCCTTGTGTTCTCCTCGGCCCCTGTGAAGTCATCTGCCTCTGAAGGATGAGACCTTCCATGGTCCTGCTACTCTTGTCACTCTGTGAGGAAACTGAACAGGGAGTAGGAAGCCCCAGTGTCCACCCAAGGCCAAGCTCCGCTCTCCAGCTGGCCTCCCAGGTAACCAAGCCAACATGCTCTTCCCCACCTCATCCCTATGTCCCCTTCTCAGTGAGTTCAGGCTCAGAGGGGAGGTGCGCATGGATCCCCCTGGCAGCAGAGCCTTTCAAACTGAGTTATGCAGAAGGCACTGCTCTCACTGGAAAGGGGCAAACTGTGCTGCTGAGGTCTGGGAACTGTGCTGGCTCCTGACTTCCCTGAGTCTTTATCATTCAACTTTGTCCTTGATTTTATCACACATTCCAGTGTTCACCCAGGAGATTCTTCTTGGCACTAAAACCACCTAGAATCAATTTCAGTTGCTTGCAACCAAAGAACCTGTGGCAACAAGGAGTGCGCCCCGTAAGGAGAGCTGCCCAGCGGGAAAGAAAGTGCAGCGTGACTGAGAATGGCGCCACACACACGAAGAGCTGACACAACAAAAAGAAACACAGATTTTCGGTGCCACTGATAAGGATAGAAGCGGTCACAGAAGAACACACAACAAATGGACACAGAGAACAGACAATGGGGTGGGTGGCGGGGAGAGAAATAAATAAAAAAAAAAAAAAAAAAAAAAGAACTTGTGGCAAGACAATGCTATGTATTCACCAGATCCCATTTCTTTTGACTCCTGGGCATACAGCTAGACTATATTTCCCAGCCTTCCTTGACGTAACAGGACTCATGTGACTGGTGACGGCAGATGGAATACGAGCAGCAGTAACGTAATTGAATTGGCCCCTGCACACGCCATGTATTCTCTGGGCTTTCCATTTCCCACAAAGGAAGGAGCCTGGGTCTCTGAATGACTGTGTGGAGCAGGGACCCTCTGCCGACCTGCTTTAGGCTGATGTGAGATATAAATTTTTCTTTAGGTGTAGTGGCTGTTTATAACCACACTTAACCTACCCTGAATAATATGAAACCTATGATTCTGGGTTTATTTTGAATGCCCATTTACGTCTCCCTAAGTGGGTGACAAAGTTTTCAAGGGCAAGGGCCATGCGTTTGCCCCCAACATCCAGCACACAAGGTGAACAATTTCTTTTCTTTATTTATAATGATGATATACTACTGTTTCTCTGAACTAAATTATATCTCAAAGGCTTGAGCACATCAGTGGCATTTCCAAATCAGAGTCATTTGTTCTCAGGGGACTTATATGTTGGGGAACTCTAGCTCAAGGAAATAGAATTTTATTTTGACCAAGAAATGCACTGTGTCAAAACTGGAAAATTAAATTAGCTGCTCTGATTTTATTTTAAGCTATCTGATCTCTATGACATATCTAAGAGAGTCAAGCTGCTGTCCCGGTTTGAGTTCTGCAGTCATGCATTTCTATTGCATTTGCCATCTCCTCCTGGGTGTCTACTAACTACCAGTGAATATATGTCCTGGAAACAAAAGGAAAATGGTATGTCTGCAAGAAAACGCCTTGGGTGTATCTCCACAGACACAGGCCAGGTTCACTGATCACACTGATTTGAAAACCAAACATTTCATCATGAAAAAAAGAATCAAACCATGTGTCATTAAATATGACACATAATCAATTATCAGGCCCTTGATGTTCTACACAGTTACAGCAACTTCCATACAAGTATGCATTTAATGGAACATTTATCACTAATAACAAGCATAATGGTTGCTGTAGGGGGAAATCAAGGAATAAATGTTACATGGAAAAGGCTTTGTCATTAACCCATGCAATACCCCATCCTTCCTTTACTGGGCCTTGAACCATTCTCTGCATCTCTCTTTACACTTTGTCCAGATTGGACAAAGTATTGGACAAAGTGTTTCTGCCTCTACTACTTCCTCCAGGTTAAGTCCAGCTCATTCACTGATGGCTGTTCTCCACTGTATCATTGTATTGAAACTCCATGAAGGCATGGGCCTGAGTGCATATTAGGGTGGATGCCACTTAGGAGGGGGTGACCAATATCTAATCAATCGCTATTACCCTGGATCAACCACTTACTAGCTGAGGGATCCTGGCCAGGCTCCCCAAGCTCTCTTTACCTTGGTTTCCTCATATGTAAAATGGGGAGAATAATAATACCTAAAGGGTAAGTGAGGATTAAAAAAGATAAAGCAGAGCATCTGGCATATAAAAACGCTCAATAGATTTTTGGTGTTGTTATTTAGAGGGGAGAAAGATGAAAGAATGAGTCTTCTTTCTTTATCTGAGCTCAGTGGATAAGTCCCCAGTTACAGATGTAAACAGAAGCCTGCTGTCCCAAAATACTGTCAGAAGTCCACTGCACCCATTATGGAATCAACTACAAAAAAGGCGCTGATGAATAGCAACCCTACAAAGTTCTCTGGCACAGAGAGAGGGAGTGCCAGTAGGTACTTTCGTTTCTTTTTCAATCTTTCTCCAGATCTTCAGATGATGTGCTATTCTGTTTGTTTTATTCTTTTACAGGTTAGACCACACTAGAAGGTCTGTATGAATTTTCCCAAAGATATTAATGAGCTTTGGAAAAAGGTTCCCAACACATCTCCTCTTGCCAAATGAGAGCCTCCACAGGGAGCTCCTCTGTGTGGCAGCCATTTTCTTGCATCCACTTCCTACTTCACAGGAAGTCAAAGCGGACTTGTAGGGGCACTGACTACCCAAAACCCCCAAAGGAATACCATCTTGAAATACAAGCTAGAACTATGTCTCCTACTCATTTGATTTCAGGGATAATTAAATTTAAAAGAAAATGGTGAGATCGACATCATCTGCAACTTATTTTATTAGATAAGAACATTAGTGCTACTACTACCATAATTTTATAAAAGAATCTCAGGGCAAAGTCCAGCCCTTCAACGTAAAATATATTTGATTTTATTACAAATTCACTACAGTGTCCTTATTTTTCTTATTTACTACAGACCAGTGGAAACTTCTTCAAAGACCAGTACCAGCAAATGAATGGGCATTTGGAAATTTTGAGCCAGAGCAAATGATTACAGCTAAATCTTGATGCTCCACAGCAGTGGAGAACAAGAAGCAAGAAATTAAAAAGGGTGCTAGATATCATTACACCAGTCAGAAAGCCCACTGGACTTAGAATGCCAATTCAGAAAAAGAGAGCTTATGTGAAATATGTTCTAAAAACTCATGGAGAAAATGGAATTCTATGAGATACAGGGTCAGCTACAAATTAAAAAAAAAGTTGCAAGTAATTGTGATATGACAATAAAAACAAGTGCTCTAATCTCAAAGCTTTTAGAAAATAAAACCCAAATCTGATTTGACTGTTACTCCTGTCCCAGCATCATCTCACATCACTCTCCTTCCTCTTATTCTATTTTTCCAATCCACCGTTGTTCCCCCTACTTGGGATGCTCTTTCCCAACTTTCCCCAGAGCTGGCTGCTTTGTATCTTTTAAGTCTTTTTTGGCCCTCAGAGTGGGGTTTCCTGAGTACACTGACTAAACTGGTCCCCTAGGAATGCTTAATCTCATCCTCCTGCTGAGTTTCTGTGGTGGGTAGCTTTCAAAGATGGCACCCAATGATCCTCTCTTCCTGGTTCTCATCTCTGTGTAATCCCCTCCTCCTGAGAATGGCTTAATTTTAATGAGTAGAATATGGCAAAATGTGATGGGAAGTCATTTCAATAATTAGGTTATAAGACATGGGGACTTCCATCTTGCTGGTGAACTCTATGTTTCCTTCTTGGCTTGCAAGCTTTGATAAAACAAGCTGCCATGTGGGAGAGATCCATGTGACAAGAAAGTGAAGTCAGACTCCAGCAACAGGCCAAAGAACTGAGGCCCTTGGTCCAACAGCCTGCAAGGGAATGAGAGCTACCAACAACCACTGGAAGAGCTTAAAATTGGATCCTTCCCCAGATTATTTAAATGAGACCACCAGACTCAGGGCCAGCACCCTGATTACAGCTTTATGAAAAACTAGGAAGCAGAAGACTTAATTAAGCCATGGCCAGATTCCTGAACACAGAAGCTGTGAGATAATAACTAGGTATTGTTTAAGGCACTAAATTCTGGGGTAACATGTTACAGAGCAACAGATAACAACATGGCATTTTCCAGCACTTGCCACAGTCTGCAATGTTGTTTATTGTTTACTGGTTGAGTAGTTGTAGAAGTTTAATATTATTGATGCATTCCAAAAAGAAATATTGGATTATGCTTGTAATCTAATCTATACCTGGGCATTACTGAGTTATGATTAGGGCGTTGACTCCCTGCCCCTTGGTGGGTGGCGACTCACAGATAAAAGGCATGGCAAAGGACAGAGTCGGAGCTTTTGATGCGAGGGTTTCTGATGTTGGATTTTTGATTTGGAGTTTGATGCTGAAGACTTAAGCTGGAGCCCCGGGAAGTAAGGTCACAGAGGAAAGAGAAACCAGCCCCAGGAAGAAAGGAACCTTGAAGTCAGAGTAAAGCAAGAAAAGCCAGCCCCAGGAAGAAAGGAACCTTGAACCCAGAGAAAAGCAAACCCCAGGAATATAGGAACCCAGGAAGCCTGAACCTTCATAGACATTGGAAACCATCTTGCTCCAAAAAGACTTTGGTGAAGAAAGTGACTTATGCTTTGTGGCCTGGTATCTGTAAGCTCCTACCCCAAATAAATACCCTTTATAAAAACCAACCAATTTCTGGTATTTTGCATCAGCACCCCTTTGGCTAACTAATACAGTAGCTATCTTGACTATGAGAATTTGAGAGCCATGAGATCAGGGACCTTATCTTATTTAGTGCTTTATCTTTGAGCTACTGATTCAGTGCTTGGTGCATTGTAGATATGTAATAATTATTTTCTAAACTATGGATATATTTTCTATATAATTAATTATATAGAGTGGTATGTCCATGAGTGTTTAATAACTAATTCTCCTGATTTTTGGTGTTTGCCAATTTTGGTGTTTTAAATACTCTTACCATGGCTGATTTCAAGCTACCAACATGATGTCATTGAAGCCAAAGCTGGAATGATGTGTATAAAATCAGTTAGTGTAAGCCAGTAAGAGTTAGTTGTCATATAAATTCTATTTAAAGAGTTAAGGAGACCTGTTAGAAGGCTTTTCTCAACAAAACCATTTTTCCAAAATTTAAGGAACTTTTAATGAGAAATATTAACATGAGATTTATAGCAAAGAAACAAGATAATTCACTTATTTATTTATGCATCAGCTTGGCCAGAGTAGCTGGGCTGGAAAAAGAAGACTTTCTGCAAAATGGTACCCAGAGACCAGATTCTTCTCCAGGTTAGCTGCACCTGACACATGGTCTATAAATACTGCATACAGATTGGGGAAAGCATTATCTGAAGCAGAACGAGTTATCATCTGTCTGCAGTTTAATTTACCCACTCTGGCCACTTGACACTGGAAAGAGGTGGCCCATAAATCCAGCAGGAACTGCACACATTTCCTTGTAAAATGCGCCTTATTCCCGCTGCCAATGGTGAACTACCTTACTCAACTTCTGATGCAACAGGGCGAGTCTGGTGTGACTTGTATTTGTCTTCAGGCCTCTTTTCACCTTGCCTCTCTGAGCGAATGTGAACAGTCATGTTCTTAGTTGTCACCTGCTGGTTTTTCAGTCCTGGCTGGGGTCTGGAGGGTCAGGAGAACACAGAGCTCATTTCTCCAGATTTACTGGTTGCTGACAAAGCCAGCAGGGTGGGGAAACCACCGGGGAAATATGCTTCTTAGACATATGCAGTTGGAATAACCTAAGTGATAGATTTGAGGTTGAGGGACACTAAAATCAAATAAAACATTCCAGGAGAAGCATACCTCTTCTGATGTTACTGATGAGTTATAGTAAATAAACTGTCAATGGTTTCCATAGCATACCTGGAAAAATCACCCCCTTTAGAACCAAGGTGGAAAATATCGGGCATTCCATCTGATTCCACTGAAACATTTATTTAGGGTCTACTAGGTTCAAGGAAAACTCTGCTAGGGTGTGATGGATGATACCTTGATTTTGGTGCATTTGTATTCTAGAGAAATACAGAAGATCAATGCATAAAACATGATCAGGTAAGCGGTCTTGGAAAGGTACCAGCTAAGATCTCTCTGATCATGGAGCACTCAGGAGGGCCAGATGGAGCTTATTTAGGTCCTGAAACATTTCTCGAGCACTTAATATGTGTGGGCACCATGTTAGGTGCTAGGGATAAAAAAAAAAAAATTATATATATATATATATATATATACACACACACATATTTTTATATATATATGGGGAGCCAATCTAGTGGGAGGGGCCAATACACAGAAGGCTTCAGTAGAAAGAGATGGGAGTGATCACCCAGTCCTGTGGGGTCACCAAGGAGAGGCCACTTAACTGACTGCATGGGGGTGGGGACAGGAAGGTCCTGCTTCAGAATGTCAAGGGGGCCTTGAAGTGGAAGTCAATTTCTAAGGAAGAAGATGGGAGGCTATTAAATCTCTCTCTATTTTTTTAAAGATTTATTTTTTATTTATTTCTCTCCCTTTCTCTCCTCCAGTTGTCTGCTCTCTGTGTCTATTTGCTGTGTGTTCTTCTGTGTCTGCTTGGATTCTTGTCGGTGGTACCTGGAATCTGTGTCTCTTTTGTTGCGTCAGTTCTCCA
Source organism: Dasypus novemcinctus (assembly GCF_030445035.2). Lineage (NCBI taxonomy): Eukaryota > Metazoa > Chordata > Mammalia > Cingulata > Dasypodidae > Dasypus > Dasypus novemcinctus. The sequence goes on from NC_080690.1 coordinate 5,648,711, forward strand.
TGTGTGCGGCCCCACTCCTGGGCAGGCTGCACTTTTGTCACGTGGGGTGGCTCTCCTTACGGGGTGCACCTCTTGCATATGGGGCTCCCTGTATCTGCGTGGCAGGGCACTCCTTGTGCACATCAGTACTGCATGTGGGCCAGCTTCACCACATGGATCAGGAGGCCCTGGGTTTGAAACTTGGACCTCCTATGTGGTAGTCTGATGCTCTATCCATTGAGCCAAATCTGCTTCCCTAATCCTCTAGCTTTTAAACCCAGTCACTCAATAAGAACTAAAGACTGATTCTGCTTCTGTTCAGGACACTGTGGGAATAAGTATGAAATACTCCCTCCCTTCAAGGAAGTCACAGCCTGACTGCAGATAAACTCGATGGGAAGTGACTCCCATCGAGTGTGTATTGAGCCATTGTCCACTAGGGTGAGCATACGAACGGCACAGCTGGGGAGGGTTGCAGGGGTTTTTAGTGGCTGCGGGTTAATAAAAGGTTGGAGCTGAACTCCACAGGGCAGGAGTGTGAGGAGAGGGTGCAGAGAAGGGCGGGCCTGGGAACAGCCATGGAAGAGACCAGCTGAGATCTTCTAGCACTGTCCCACTTTCAAGGAACTCACTGTGTAAGGAAACAGGTGATTCCAGGAAGCATATGGCTCATTAGGGGCAGACATGAACATGCTAAAGAATTTCTTGGCATTTCTTGGTTTGATGAGACAAGGTAGTATTGGTCCCTAAAAGTTACAGTAAAATACAGTAAAAGAGTTCTTGCTCTACAAGTTCTGTGTTTTCACAATCTGATGCTTATCGTGTTAGCCTGTTTCTTCTAACCTTTTGGCCCTGAACTGGCATACACATGTAAAAGGGGTTCTTAGCCTTTTTTGTTCCACGGACTCCTTTGCCAGTCAGGTGAAAACCACGGACCCCTTACTAAGTCCTTGCTATACTGTGTATTATTTAATAAATACATCACACCTGCACCAACATGTCCCCACAAGAATAATGTGTTTTGAATTTCAATTCAAGCTCACGGGCCCCTCTTTAAGAACCCCTGTAATAGAATGCCTGCTCTGTGGAGGTGCTCAAACTCCCAGAAGCGGTGTTTCTCAGACTTGTGCCCATCGGAATCTCCTGGTGGGCCTGTAAAAGCACAGGTGGCTGGACCCCTGCCCCTGTGATTCTGTAGGCCTGAGGAGGGGCCCAAGGATTTGCATCTCTAACAAGACCCCAGCGGATGCTGACGTGGCTGGTCCAGCACCCCGTTTTGAGTTGTCCGGTAGTGAATGAGCATGTGACTAAATGTAGGTCAGTATATGTGCTTACATGTTTCTAACTCAAAACTCTCCTGTTTGTGGTGCACTTAAATGAAAAAATAGGAAGCAGCTTTCCAGTGGTCTCTAACTGTGAAACTCCCTCCACACCTACATCTATGAAGAAAATATACCTCCTCAAAGACATGACATTGCCCCAAGGTTGCCTCTGCGGTCTGCTGCTGCTTTCAGATGACCTCCCTCAGCTGCGATATGCTAACGAGAGAGCTCATCATCTTCCCTGTTACTTGCCCTTCTACCTGGAGGTGTCAACTCAAGCTCCAGACCTGGGTGTTTTCCTCCACCTTCCAGCTCCCTCAAACAACCAGTCGTTCAATCCTATCCATTTTGTCCCCTAAATATCTCGAGTTCAACCTCTTTGCTCCAGCTCATCTATCATGTGACTTTGAGCCCTTCTTTTCTCACCTGAGTTCCTGGAACAGCTTCTGGTCTGGCCCTTCTGTCTCTTTCCAAGTCAGTCTCCACCCCGAAGTCAGCTACAGCGAGTGGTCTCAGCTAGAACTAGGCCTGGTAACTCCCCTGTAAAGCCCTCGAAGCAGCTCTCAGCGGCTGCTGGACCAAGCCCAGGGCCCTCAGGCATGGAAGGCAAACCCTGGTTCTCCTGGCTCACTTTACATTCAGTGACACTGAACTGGGTGCCATTCCCCCCACCTCAGGCTTTCCCCCTCCTCTACGCCTCCTTGCACCCTCTAGCTGGCAGTCCCTCTCCACTCATCCTTCTCTCCTAGAAAATGACCACGTGTCCTTGTGAACCTTGCTTGACTGTTGCTCCCCTCTGAGCCCTCATCTTCCTGGAGTCCCTCTTTCCTCCTCCGCATTAGCCGTCTCTATGCACCATCGAGCCTACTTTCCTCTTGGTCGACTTGATGACACCGCACTGCAGTTTTCTCCATGTCTGTCCCTGTGGCTACACTGTGGGGTCCACGTGTCAAACAGGGTGCCATGTGGAAGTGAGCTCGGGATACCATCAAGCTCTTGGCCCTGGAAGCTTTTGCACCTTCTGTGGTAGATAGAATAGTGTCTCCCAATGATGTCCCTGGCACCTGGGGATATGTGACCTTGGCCTGGCAAAAGGGCCTTTGCAGGTGGGATTCAGTTAAGGACCTTGAGATAGGACTTCATCCTGCACAATCCAGGTGGCCCAGTGTCATCACAGAGACCTCAAGAGAGGGGGCTGGAGGGTCAGGGGAGGGGGAGGAGGAGGAGGAGTGAGGATGGACGTGGAGAGAGAGGAGAGGGATCTTAAGATGCAGGAAGGGGCCAAGGAGTGCAGGAAGCCTCTAGAAGCTGGAGAAGGCAAGTACACAGATTTTCCCTCAGAGACGGCAGAAGGAACACAGCCCTGCCGACACCTTGGTTTGAAGACTTCTGACTTTCAGAAGCATAAGATGATACGCTGGTATGACTTAAGCTACTGTGATGACTTGTTACAGAAGCCACTGGAACCCAGTGGAGCTTCTCCGGAGAGTGTGCAGGGGTGCCCTGGCCAGCCGCGGCTCTGTCACGTTGCCAGCCTTCCCCGGCGCCATTTTCCTTCTACTCCCAGCTGCCTCCTTCACAGGACACCCACCTTCTCAGAAGAACAGCCACTATCTATTCTCTGGAAAAAATTCCACTTCAGTTCTTTGAGGCACAATGTCAGCCAGACCTTTCCAGCAAATTCTCTAGTTGGATTTACCCCGTCTACAGAGGGGTAAGTATCACATCAGTTTACGGGACACTCTCCTTGCAGTGGCTTTACTGCCAATGCATCAGTGACTTCTCCAGCTCCACTGTAGCCCTGTGAGGGCAAGGGCCCCATCTCCACTCCCTCCTGCCGTATCTCCAGAGTCCACCCCTCAGATGCTGTCTTTGTACTGTCACTGGGACAGATGGTGAAAATAAACGGAACCACTTCTGAGTTATCTGAGGAAAAATCCCCCAAGTTAGTCTTGTGTCTGGAATTCTCAGTAAATGTTGGATGAATGAAAAAACTCAATGCACGGCCATGCTGGTCGCTACCCAGCAAACCTGGCCTCTGGGCGGCTCTCCTGGGTTGCAGAGGGTCACTGGTCCAAAGACAAGGGCTGGGATGGTCATGCGGGTGAGGTCGGCCTCTGGAAGGCCGGCTGTGGGGAGAAGCCTGGGGGGCGGGCTCTGGCTTCCCAGGAGGAGGTGGGGGTGTCCGCCCAAGGGGCGCCTCTGCCTGCTCTGGCGCGGACGGCTCTGCTCTCCGTGAGGCGGGCCCGGCCCCTGGACCAGCACACGTTCTAAATAGAGTATGGAAGGGGACAGCAGCGAAGGCATGACATGGAATCCTCGGCCGTGAGGTTTGGGTGGAAATGACCTTTCAAAAGAGGGACAAGAGAAAGCCGCTCAGATGAGCCACAGCCAGTCCGGCTGGGGGCTCTCTCAGGGGACACTGGGGGACCATATTTGTTACAGCATAAAATCGGGAAGCCGGTGTTCTGTCGTTTGCTAAGTCCCCTCCGAAAGCAAATAGCTTTCCTTGAGTTTCGATTTATTACCATCTAAAATGTCATTCTCTGTATGGGTAATAAAAGGTAATACATTTATGGTGGCTCCTTATGTTAAGGTTTTATAAAATCTGTTATTAAATGATCTGCATAGAATCTAAATGAATCTTACTAGGTTACAGGAAACAGCGAGGAGCTTTTTTCTTTTTCTTTTTTTTCTTTCCTTTCCCTCAAATCAAGGGCAGTTAGAAGGGTGCCCCCCCCTCTGTTTTCTAACCACACAGCAGAAGGTAATGCTTTAAAGGTCAGAATAAAAATTGTACTCTGCTGTGTAATCGGCTTCAACGAAGTTACATACTGGTCGGAACATCCAGAAAACTCAATTACTGACTCCCAAAGACAAAAAAGCACACGCGCCCATGAAAGGGTTGGTGCGGTTTCTAAAATTACGCTCTAAATGCACATGACTCGCTGCAATTGCAGCTTTACAACCTTTGCCTGCATGTTAATAGCCCCTGCCCATTAATTTCGGGCGCTTAATCAGAACGGCGTCCTCCACTTAGAAAAGCACAGTCTAAGTGGGCTTCGTCAGGCCTGACGCATCCGCCATCTCTTTGAACTTGTTCCCATTCAAACATGATCCCCTAATCAAATCTGCCATCCAGGGTTACTTTTAATCAGTATAACACGTTTTCCCTTAAGTCAAATGTGCTTTTATGAAAAGCTTCCTATGGCTTAGCATTCTATTGCTGGTCATAATTCCAGGTAGTTTTCAGAGAAGGGAGCCTGCGGAGAGAGTAATGAATCAGCAGATGACACCCACCCACTCCACCCACCGATAGGAAGGCAATTCCAGACCTTGCCTGGATGCTGTCATTGGGTTATACTTTTTGAAAATAAATCGAACTAATTCTAAATCATCTGGGGGACAAAAATCATAGAAGATGGATTCCCATTACACCACTGCTGTTGTTCCAAAAGCTAATAATACATATAACAGGGAGAAAAGATGATGAGAATCACTCGGCCACGGGTTATTCTGGAAGGCGCTTCTGTCAGCGTCACGTCGGGCACTGACCGTACTTTTGATCACCTTCCCTCAGCGTGATTTGGACACGACCACCTAAGGCCTGCGGTCCCCGTACTGTGCAGGCGAGGCTGCCCTTTTGCCATCTCGGTTCCATCACTCATGTTGTTCTGGAAATTGCCTTGGCTCTGCTGACAAGAGCTAAGCCTATTAACACCCTTAGAATGTTCACAGAGCCAGGAGCAAAGGGTCAGATGTTACGACTCAACATTTGGATGTGCCCTTCACCGGCTCAGCCTTGCAGACAGACAGAATGTTGATAAAGACAGCAGTGTTGTTCTTCACAGATAATAAAACCCACAGATATTCCCTTGAGGGCTGGAGTTCTCGGCTTTCACTGCAGAGTTCTTTTCTAAGCTGATGGGAACTGAACCCCATTGCCGATCTCTTTGGGATGAAGTCCCGGGGCCTCAGCTCCTTGTCCCCATGGGAAGGGGGCCACATCTCAGCCCGGGGTCAGAAGCTACCTCTGCTCCAGGTTCTTCCTCAGCTTCTGTCCTCCCACTCTGGATCCTCTTGCTGACTTGTACCTGCTGACTTGTACCTTGCCAGTCTATACCCTTATACCTTCTATTGTTACTGTAATCAGGTGATGTTCATTGAGCTCTTACTGTATACCAGAAACAGCACTCAGGTCTTGATGTGAATAACCTCCATGGGTCAACCACACCCCTCAGTCGTTGTCCTCAGTCGGAGAGTTGAGGAACCTGCTCCTCCGGGAATCACTGCTCCAACGAGGTGGATGGGGATTTGAACCCAAGCTTTTGGCTACATAACCACTTTCCTAACTTACCCCCTCTTGAGTCTCCTTGTTACCTACACAGTGGCCCAAAGCCCCTGGTGGTGGCTGCCCAAGGATTCCCGAGTGGAACCAATTGTTCCCAGGAGACCCTATGGCTGGCTCTTGGGAAGGAGGGAGATTTTTTTAAAAAGGTCACCAGTCATGGGCAGGGCTTTGAACAATCTCCACCTGGGTCTCTCCTACTCCCCAATCCGTTCTCCTAAATGCTTGCAAGGCGTTTCCACCTGCACATTTCACAAGCGTTGCAAGTGCAGCATGTCCCAAAGCAAGTGCAGTAACCTCCTCACCCGCCCTGGTTACTGCCCCAGGCATTCCCTTTGGAACTCCCTGGCATCCTAGCAACCTCTTTCACCCCTGAGGCAGTCAACCTGGTTGATTCTCTCTTGAAAATGTGCTTTATATTATCCCATCCTTACCATTTTCAATGCCCTGGCCTTAGTTTGGGTCTCTGACACATCTCACCTCAACGGCTATGTCCTGAGATAAGAAGAATACAAATGAGGCATGATTTGGGAAGAAGTTACAGAGTGTAGGAAGGTGGGATGAGGTCCTGGGTTACAGCATCATGCCACTGAGGAATGGAGGACCACTCACCACCTCAATCCAGCATATGGCACACCAGGAGGTACAACCACAGGCCAGTAGGAGATTCCTCAGGGGCATCTGATAAGCAAATACTGGCCCTAGCACATCCCAGCATCATGAGACCACATGCTACGGAAGGTTCATTCATTCCTCCATTTCTTCACAGATGCTGGGCTAGTTCCCTAGGAAAGTACAACAAACTGCACAGCTTAATACAAGAGAAATTCATTGTCTCACAGTTCTGGAAGCTCAAAGTACAAAACCAAGGTGTCAGCTGGGTCACGTGGGGGAGAACCCTTCCTGGGCTCTTCCAGCATCTGATGTTTGCTGCATGTCCTTGGCATTCCTGGGCTTGTGCCAGCATCCCTCCAGTCCCTGCTTCCATCTTCACATGGCCTTCTCCCCAGTATGGCTGGATCTTTTCTTCTTCTTTAAGGACATCATTAGGAGACTGCCCTTCTCCAGTAGAGCTTCATCTTAATCCAATTCTATCAGTCATGGCCCAATTTCTCAATGAAGTCACAACTGAGGTACTTGGAATTAGGACTTCAATGTATCATTTTGAGGAATGCAATTCAACCCACAACATCCAAATGTATTTTTAATATTAAATGAACTAATTCTTTTACACATTTCATATGGCCTATCATTTAAATATGCATATATATGTTTAAAAGTCTGCATACCTCCACACACATATACATAGACCAAATGTTAGCAATGGTTAACAGTGTGATGGAATTACAGATATATTTTCTCCTTTTCCCCCTGTTTTGGTTTACCTATATTTTCTCCTCTTTTTTTTTTCTCTTACTAGCAACAGTATGATTTGGGTAATAAGACAAAGCCTTGGATTTTAAAAGGCCCAGTGTTGAAACACACACACATACACAATCCCCCAAAGTGATGCTAGGTCTACAGCCCTCAAACATTCTTTGGTCCCTTCTAAATTATATCATGGGCTTATGGAAAAGTTGTATGAAGCTGAGAGTTGTGTTAGCCAGTGAGCATCTGTACAAGCAAGAAAGACTTCACCTGGCCACGGTCCTGCTGAAGCAACCTGAGCATGCCAGCAGCACTGCAGTGTCCCCGTGGAACCAAGCAGCCTGGAGCTCTGCTGCTCTCTCTTCTCATCTTATAAGGCAATGTCCCCTGTTTCACCCACCCAGCCCCACCACCCATCTCCAGTCTTCAGGCAAAGAACCTGAGGCTCAGAGAAGGCGCACTCATTCCTTCCACAAATAGTCATTGATGGCCTATTGGGAGCAGGTGACAGTTTATGCGGTAGGGAGAGAGCCACAGAGCAATGTTCCAAGGCTCCTCCCTGCTTGGAGCTTACATTCTACTGGAGGAGACAGGTAAGTGCTAAGGGACACAAATAAGTAGGAAGGGGGGGATAGAGAGTTCTAGGGTGGGGACCCAACTTTAAACAGGATGTCCCAAGAAGGCCACATCTGAGGGAGTCACAAGGGAGTTGGGAGCAGTCATGGGGATATTTGGGGAGGAGCAGGCCTGCTTCTTTCAGGCAAGAGAATGAGCAAGTACAAAGGCCCTGAGGCAGGAGCACAAGGGGTTCAGGATTTAAGCCTGAAATATAGAAAAATATCCACTGAGAGTCACTCTTGGCTCTTGAAGATGGACTTCTTACTATTCTACTTATTGATGTTTAAGGCACTAAGTACCCATTCCAAATAGGGGAAATACTGAAGATGTCCTCATGGTCAGAGGACTCCCCTGAAGCTTCATGCCAGAGACCACACTTGCTCTCCAAATGCCCTGCATTCATTTGCTGAATGAATGAACAAATGTAGTCATGATTTTTGCACAGGAGAAAAAGATCTCCAACTTTTCAAAGAAAATAAAACCAACATTTCCTTTAATGCCAGCTGAAACACAATCTGCCCAAATTTCTTTATAAATACACAATCAAAGCCTGAAATTTTAACAGCATAAAAGCATTAAAAATAAACAGAATAAATGGCACCATCTACAGGGGATGTGCTTGTCTTTCTTCTATAAATATTAACTCCCACAAATAGAGATCTGTTGTTTAACAGAGAGACTAAGTTGTGATCTTCTGCTCCAAAACCAGTATAAACATTTGGCGTTTCTCAAGCTTTCTATTTATGATCAATTCTAACATCATAGAAACTTTGACGACAGCACATAAAAGAAATAGCACAGTGGTGGATTTCAAAGAAATGGACAGAAATGAAAGCTGGGTGGTGAGCTACCATGATCTTAGATTTTGGAGCTTCCTTCCTTGATCAATTCTACCTCGTTCAGCTGGTCAAGTCTGTCCTCTTCCTTCCATCCTTACTTGAGTTCAGGCCACAAAAAATAGCCTTCTCATTGGTTTCTCTGATTCCCTTGTCCCAATGACAAGCTCATTTTCATTAAAATGATGTCATTAAAATGATTTTTCTAACACTCAGCTTTGATCACTTTGCTACCCTGCTCTAAATTCTTCCGTGTCTCCCTAGTGCTTCCGGGATACTGTTTAAACTCCATGAAATGGCATCAAAGCCCCTGGGGACTTGGCCCCCTCTGACCCTTCTGCCCTCATTTCCTCCCACTCCTTCTCTCTTTCATGATCAACCAGCCGGCCTGAACCGCTGGCCATGGGGTCCCTTCATCCCAATGCCTTTGCAAATACTGTCCCCTTTGCCCAGGGCAGCCTCCATCCACATGTCCACCAGGCAGGCACCTGCACAGTGGGTGAGTCTCAGCACCTGTGGGACTCCTCTGGGAAGCGTGAGCTGCTTCTGCCAGGTCTGATGGTGTGTCTTCCCTTCTGCTCCACACTATGCCTTCTTCATGCCTGTCCTTAACACAGTATCTGGCATTACAATTGCACGTTTCCTGTTAGCCTATGAGCCTCTCAAGGGCTGGGATTCCACTCACATTTGCACAGTGATGTGACATCTCACAGGTGCCTAATAAATGCTTTTATGATTGGAATGAACGGTAGAGAATGACGTGAGCCTTAGGAGGGCTTTCTGGTGATTCACACGCCCCTAGATCACTGAGGAGCTCCCTCTCGTCATGGTCATGACAATGAGGAGTGACGGAGATGGAGCTGTCCTTATACTGAAATAGAGAAAGCCCTGGAGTCTCCTCAGAGCCCAAAAGCTCATGCCCCACTTCCTCTTTGAACTCTCTCTTGAGTTGGCCTCTTGAAATATTTTGAAATTTAAACTCCCCATCGAGGCAGCTGACCTAGATAGCCAATCAAGTCTCTCACTATGTACGTTTGACTCAATACAAGAAAAACCGAAACCAAAAAACTCGGCTCTAAACATGCCCCTACAAGACAACCCCCTCCAATTAATAGGACTCAAGGTAACTTCCCTTTTTTTTAACCTTTTTATGTCTACACAAACCACTTGCCGTTCCTATAAGCTAGAAGCTGCTTCCATTTTTGCAAGTGACCCAGCTTGCTTGCTGCGGCCACACTTTCGGTGTCCACAATAAAATGCAGAATGCTGTAACCTGCTAACTCGACTCTGGTTTATCTTTTGACAATACTCAGCCCCGCCACACCGGGCCTATGTAGAATGGATAAATTACTTCACTTTCTCTGAGCTTCCAGTATCTTCTCTGAAAATGATCTCCCTTGCAGGGCTGTCCTAAAGATTCAATAAGAGGACACATGGAAAGTGCTCAGCACGGCATGACATGAACACTCAGTAAATGGAAATCACACCCATCCCCAGTTTCATCCTTCATAAAATAGGGGGAATGGCCGTTCTCACCTCACAGCATGGTTGAGGACCAAATGGATACGTGCACACACCTAAGTGTGGACGTTTATCTCATGCTTATTATGACATATTATTATGACTATGACCGCGCCCCACCTGTCACGCTGTATTGTGCCATCCTGTTTACGAATCTGAAAGCTGTGCAATGGCAAGGATCGCCCTGTGTCTTTTCATGGTCCTACCTGCCTCCAAGAACATTGCCTGGCATACAGTAGACGCTAATTAAACAGGAATGGCTCCATCCCTTGAACAGACGTGTCTTGCCCTCCCAACTCCTTCAAATCTTACCCTTCCTTCAAGGCTCAGCACAAGCTGGTCCTCTGCTCTGGAAACTTCTCTCCTTACTGCTACAAATGTGACACCTGCACCCCCCCACCCCACTTTTGAACATCCACATTTGCGTGTCTCTTGTTTTTCAGTTACCCTGTAACGTATCTGGGACTAGAACCTTTAGTGGGTATTTACATTTTAACCAGCCCAAAAGATGTGTGCTGCCTATTTAGCCACCTGTCCTTAGGGCCCTAAGTCAGCCAGGACCTCCTTGCTGGGTCTGTACCCCGGGATGCCCTTGTCAGCCCTAGGAAACTTCATCATCCAGGAAAAGTCCCTGTGGGGCTGTACAACACAGGTCTTAGTATAGGGTTTGAGTAGGTCACGGCAAGCCACCCTTCCACGTTCAGGAAAGGCTGGCCAGCTGTATTCTCACAAACGAGCTGTTCAACAACCTCATAAGACCCCAAGCAAAAAAACGCACTCCAACTCACCAACCATAGCTCTTCGCAGGATTGAAAATTGCCGCTGTTTAAGCCAGAGGCACCCACATTAAAAATAAATGCTTAGTAGGAGAATATTTAATGACATGGAAAATGTTTCTATTACATTGTTAAGAGGAGAAAGCAGGTTGCAAAATAGTAGGAGCAGTGAGATTCCATTTTTGCAAAAAAGCACAAGGTATTTTGATATACACAGCATATAAATGGAGCAGGAGAATGATATACTGCAAGACATTAACAGCAATTATCTCTGAATGGTGTGGTTATGCAGTTTTTAGTTTATCCCTTGTGCTCTTTCCTATTTTTTCTAACTTTTCACAATAAACCTAAATTATTTAGTGGTCAGAAATAAATATTAAAAATAATTTCAAAATATAGTGGTTAAGGTGTTTCCGCGGCCTCTCTGTGATTTTGACGGGGTGGATCAGAAGACGCATGGCTAGGAGCTCATTGTTCGCTCGCCCCCCGACACCCTGGGGTGTCAGTGCACACCCGAGCCTGTGTTTGGAAGCAGGCGGCACTCCTTGAATCAAGATGTGCTGGCCATTAGTGGTCCCATCTGGGGCCCTGGTGAGGGCCTCGCGGTACAATAGAAGGCACGTGCTAAGGCCAGTACCTGTACCGCTGGAGGCTCTTTAAATGTCAGCGTGCAGGCCTGCAGATTTTTACACGGGCATACACAGTCATCCCCGGAGAGCCAGACAGGCAGCCGGCTGGGGTGCGAGACGGGAATTCCACTAAATGTTAATTGGCACCGGCCCGCGACACGGGGGTCCTTGAAAGGCAGCGCCGGGAAGCTTGGCCTTTGTCTTTTCCCTCTTGGCCTCCTTTCCTGTGCTTATCCATAATCCATGAGTGGGACCTGCTCTGGGGCCAGCAGGACAGCGGCTGTTTAACCCTTCCTGCTCCAAGATGCCCATTACCTGGGTGATGCTCTGGGGTGTGAAGGTTAATTTTCCATCAACCTGGCTAGCTTATGGTGTCCACTTGCTTAGTCAAACACTGGCCTGGTTGTTACTGTGAGGTTTTTAATAGATGGGACTAGTGTCTACAATCCGTCGACCTCACGTAAAGGAGATGACTCTTGGTAGAGCAGGTGGGCCTCCTCCAAACAGTTGGAGATCTTAAAGACCAAGAATTGAGGGTTCCTGGAAGAAGTTCAGCCTCAAAACTACACCTTCTGCTTGGTCCTGAGTTTGTAGCCTAAGAAATCTGGACTCAAGAATTCCAGAATTTTCAGCCTCTGGTCTGATTTTCAAATCCAGACAGGCCAACCCCCATGACCACATGAGCCAATTCCTTATATAAATCTCTTACTGATTACATACATACATATGTGTACGCACACACCCTGTTGGTTCTGTTTCTCCGGAAAACCCAGATGATACAAGTGGTTGTGCCCAACGCTTGGATGGACTTGAAAGCTCACAGCCAATCAGCAGCCGAGCCCAAATGCCCAGGTGTTCAGAGAGAGAAACTGGTGACCAAATATGGGCACACTTGATTGTTTTGCTTCTAAATGCCATCTACACGTCTGGAATTGATTTAGTTACTTAGTCATTTGGAATATGACGAAATGCCTCCTGTGAGCTGGGTGCTGGGACTACAAAGGTGGGCCCTGACCCCTGCTTATGTTGATGACAGTCCTGGGTCAGTGGAAGCAGATACCAAGCATACAAATTTCTGTTCAATTTTGTGAAATGAGTGACGAAGGAGAGGTTTGAGGTACTACTGAAACACCTACATGAATTTGGGCATCTCTCAGAGACCAGGTGGGCTTCTCAAGGTATTGATGGATGAACTGAAATCTCAGGGAAGATTAGGAGATAATTAGGGAAATGGGACGGTGTGGACAGGAGGGCAGGATATTCCACATTGAGAATAACATGTGCAAAGGCCCTGTGGTGGGAGCAGGCATGGAACAGAAACCCTTGCATGGCTGGAGGGCAGCAAGGGAGGGAGTCCGTGGTAGGAGCAGAGGCTGGACTGAGGGAGAACATGCTGACCTTGAGACCCACACAGGACCTTGGGTCGGCTTCCTTAGAGAGACAGGATACTGTCTAGAGTGTTTTAAGGAGGGAGTTGACGTGACCATTCTGACTGCAGGGTGGGGCATTTGTCTTTATCCATCAGCCATGTGGAACCTAAGCCCCCTCTTGATCTAGCAGTGGAGGGGACATCACCATCCCAGGGTCCACAGGATGGAGGAATAAAATATGGACTAGAGTAGACTTACTGATATTCTACTATAAAACTGTTTTGACTAGTAATAGAAGAATGTGTAGCATTGAGGTGGAGAAAGTGACCATAGTACTTGCTGAGGGCAGGGAGAGGGAAGAAGGGGTGTGATGTGGGGGCATTTTTGGGACTTGGAGTTGTCCTAAATGATATTGCAGGGTCAGATGCTGGACTTTGTATATCCTGCCATAACCCACTGAATGGACTGGGGGAGAGTACGAACTACAGGGTAAACTATTATCCACGTGGTGCAGCAGTGCTCCAAAATGTGCTCACCGAGTGCAATGAGTGTGCCACAATGATGGAGGAGGTTGTTGGTGTGGAAGGAGTGGGGTGGGGGGTGGGGGGTATATGGGAACCTCTTATCTTTTTTAATGTAACACTTTTTTTGCGATGTATATATCATCAAAAGATACAATTTACAAAAATTATGGGGTAGGGGGTGGGGAGTGGGGTATATGGGGTATATCTTGTTTTTATGTTTTTAAAATGTAACATTCTTTGTGATCTATTAACTTTAAAGTTTGAAAAAGAGGTTCTGATAATAGCTTTCTTGAGATATAATTCATGTACCATACAATTCACCCATTTAAAGTGTTCAATGATTTTCAGTGACTATCACCACTAAGCCCAGAACATTTTCGTTACCCCTAAAGAAACTCCATATCCATTTACAGTCACCCTGCCACACCTGCTCCTCCTGCCCCTCTGGAAACCACCCGTTGGCTTTCTGTCTCTAAGGATTTGCCTAATTTGGACGTTTCATGTAAATATATGACTAGCTCCTTTCATTGGCAAAAGGTTTACAAGGTCCATCTAGACTGTAGCATCTATCAATTCTGCTTTCCTTTTTATAGCTAAATAACATTCCATTGTATGCACATACCACAGCTGTGTGTCCATTCATTGGTTGATGGACACTGTTTATGCTTTGTGGCTATTATAAATAATGCTGCTGTGAACATGGATGTACAAGATTTGTGTGGACATATGGACATATACTTTCAGTTCTCTTGGGTCTATACCTATGAGTGGAAATGCTGGGTTATGTTTGGTTTTATGTTTTTTTTTTTTTTAATGTATGTGCACAAACTTATCCCTTTAAAAATTACATTTCATAGGTTGGGGTTTTAAAACTGGAGTTCATGGATATCCCAGGAGTAAATTCAGGAGATGTGTTGACCCCAGAAGTTGTATATGGATTTATGGTTCCTGGCACATTATTTTCTGGGAAAACATTATATCAAATTATTCGCAGGCCTTGGCAGTTCTGCTGGGATTCTAGAAGCTGCCCCTAAGGCAAGGAGGGGAGGAGAGGGAACCCACTGTGAATGAGAGGCACAAGATCATGCCCCCGTGGTGCCAAAGAGGAGACTGAGGCTGCGAGAGCTGCAGGGACACACATGCCCAGCTGCAGGGACACACGTGCCCAGCTGCAGGGACACACATGCCCAGCTGCAGGGACACACGTGCCCAGTTGCAGGGACACACGTGCCCAGCTGTAGGGACACACGTGCCCAGCTGGACGGGAGCAGCTGACGACGGCGCCCAGGCCTGACCTCAGCAGCCTACACTACAGTGCCCTGCCCAGCTGGTGGGATTTGCTTCTGGGCCTCAGGCACCAGCTGCTTTTCCTCCCCAGGGTTTCTGAGGCACAGCTTCCCAAGAGAGCAAAGCTCTGGGGGCCTGGGTCCCCATATCTCAGCGCTGGGAGCCAAACGCGCCCATAACCAGGCCGCCACGAGGCTTGAGACCTCACAGACCAACCCAAGGGTGTGGGCACGGTGTCTCACCATCTACGAGTGGCGAGGCTACGTGCACACCTGACCGATGAGCTTCCAGGAGAGGAAGGTGATGACCCTGGGGACGATGCCTGCACCATTTCGGGGGCATCTTCCACGGCCCAGCATGGGGACCCCTCAACTGAATCTTCGCGACAACGCTGCAGGCTGGGTATCGGCTTTGCTCTTTCACAAATGGGAAAACTGAGGGACACAGGGACCAAGGGAGCATGGTGGGACCGCCCCGGCTCGGAGCTACCCTTTGACTCCTCAGTTCCTCCCCATGGGGCCCTCCCTACATCCTAGGGACCCAATTCACTCAAACCTGGGTCCAGGAGGCCCCAGCTTCCTTGTCCCAAGGCATGGCCCTGATAACTGCCATTCACCATGGCTGTGACTAAAGGAGGCTTGGTAGGGCCTCCATAAACGTTTGCAAACAAACGAGTGAACTTACTTAATAAAGGATGAGAGCAAAACAACAAACCCGGTCTTTTTGCCTTTAAAGAATCTGTTGTGGCAATAAGAAATGGGCTACCCATGTTTTTTAAAAACTGCATCCTCACTGACAAACTTTGGGCTTTCTTCTGCATTTATTATTGTTTTTTTAAATCGATTTAGGTATGTTATATAGGGTTCAATTCATAGAGCAACTTAGGTCAATTATGGCAAGTGTGCGCCTGTGTTGAGCAGGATGCTGGGGTTGCACTTGGACCCAAAGGGCAAGAGTGTCACGAATGTTGAGTGACACCTACCCCAGAGGTGGGGGGAGTGGGGGCTCGGGTGTCACAGTTGTTGATCTCCTGCCCCAGGTGATTTCCTTGCCTTTCCCAAGTTCAATGGTCATTTCCACGTTGATGGAGCCCCGGCCTGGTTTGTTTACTGAACTAGCACCAGCCCTGACCCACCATGAGATGCTGACCGCGCTGAGCTGAGCCACGGCCGCTGGCACTGAAACCAAGGATCTGCACTCTTAGGAAAGAAGCACGTTAGCTCCAGTTCGTTCATTTGGTGCAAGCTGGATAATCAGCTCCTAGACGAACTCCAAACTTCTTCTCTACCACCCCAAATTCAATGATTCAAGGTTCTTTCAGTGTCTAAATCTTTTTTATTTTTCAAAATTTCTCAGCGGCTCAGCAATGTGTCACAGCATTGCGAACGGTCGTAAAAATAATATTAACGTTACGTGGTGCGAGACGATGCTCATCCTCTATTCTGTGGATGAAAAATATTGAGTGTGTCAACATGTTCAAGGCCTAAAAAGAGAGTGTCATCACTCAGCCCATTGTAAGTACTGTACGCATTTCAATTCTTTATGTGTGAAACTTAATGAGTTTGATTTCTTTGCCTCATCGGTCATCGTTCTCAGAAATAAAACAAGTGGAAAAGGCATTACCTAACTACATTTAAATTTTAAATGCCTGAAATCCTTAAAACAAACCAAACAGAAATGATTACTGAAATTTATAGAAGAAATGACCCATGATTTCAATTTCTAAGGCATATTTTTGCTCTGCTCCCAAGTTCTTTCAAACCAGGATTGCCAGGTCTGGTGGTTACATATATGCAAAAGCTTTCCCTTTGCTGGGGTCATGGAATTGTCCAGGAATGACACAAATTCACTGGCAAACTAAGGCTAGAGTATGCAATTTAAGGAAGGAGGGTTTTTTTGAGGTACTATACAGTGTCGGGCTGTGTGCCTGGCTCTGGGGACTTGAGAAATGAATTAGACACTGTGACTACATCATCCAGGTGAGGTGGGACGGGGCAGAGGGTGGGAAGGGAATGAAAGGAAATTGTAGGACATCAGCTAGGGCAGTGATGAGGCTTATGGCCACAGGTGACTTGTGACTTGCGAGGCTGCCATTCCGTTTGCCCCACTCCGCCCTGTGGCAGGAGTGCCGTCCCTGTGCTCATTTTACAGATGAGAAAATGAGACTCGGAAAAGGTCAAGGACTTCTCCAAGTCATACAGAAGGAACAGAGTCAGGACGTCCGCCCGGGCAGGGGGACGCTTGGTTCTGCAGCCACTTCGCACGCACGGCGTGAGGAGCCAGGGGTGAGAGGTATTAGGCTGGCGGGCAGCCTCCAGCACGGGCTCTTGGGCCAAAGGAGGTGCGTCAGTCATGGGGGAAGCGTAGAAAGAAGAATCAGATGTGGAGGGCTAGAGAAGGGGCTCATTTGGGGATGCATCAAGGCTGAGGAGTGATAAGAGTCGACTTTACCCCGTGTTCTAGCCTGAGAGCAAATCGCCTGGGCTGGATTGTCCCGGCAGGAAGAGCCAGGGCTAATAAATCCAGATCATCTGGCGGCCAAGGGCGCCTTCCTTACCTCGAAGTGCAACCTCAGGGTCTGCCGTCTCCCTGGCAAGACCACTCTTTCAAATTTGCTTAAACTTAGATTATCAGTCTAATTCAATGTACAGATCATTAGTGATCGGTATTTATTGCCTGAAGGGCCAGACTTTTTTAATGAAAGGAGAAAAATCTTGGGCGGATGCCACGCTAAGAGATATGAAAAGAAAACTGAACGCCTCCACCAGCAAGCGTCAATGTTGCTTTTGTCTACAAGCAGTTCTCACTGCCCGTCATAGCTAAAGCCCTACAGAGCTGCTGGGGAGGAATAGTTTCCCATCTTCGATTCCCTCACAGTTAGGGCATTTCGTCTGCCTTCTTGCAGAAAAATGAGATCGAGAATCCACACGGAGCAAATTGGGAGATGGTCTCCACGGGAACTTACTTCCAAATAATTGGTAATTACACAACGTGAGAACGACAATGATGATGTTTGTGGAAGCACGTGTGCATTGTGAGTGTCTGGGCTTTCCTTCGTGACTGGGCTTCCCTCGTGCTGGTGAAGAATGCCACTTTGATCATTTATTGTGGGGTGCCAGCCCCTGGGTCAGGGCCAGACTGCTAGGAGGAGGCACCAAAGGAAAGCTTTGGAAATTCTAGATGGGCTCTGTCTTGTCCTGCTGAGTTTTCCAGCCGTTATCTGTGCATGTATTATAACACCCCACTCGTTTCTTCTGCAAGCAGCCCTTAGGAGTGCCAAGGCTCTCTCCCTGCTAGACTGCAAGAGCCTTGAGGGCCGGGGTATGGCTTTACTTGGCTTGGCAATCCCCCCTGCCTGGCGTGGTGCTCCTCAGATCTCAGAAAGTGTTTGCTTCAATGGGAGGTAGAGGCATCATCTCACCAGGGAGGCAGAAAGGCAAATGGCAGAGGGTGAAGCCTTGGCATAATGCACGACGGATGGGACGATGGTGCACAGAAGAGGGGGTGGGGACTTTACAAGGTGGGTGGGTGCACAGAAGAGACCCCATGCACTTCTTCTGTCAGCTCTTAGGGTAGTTTCGTGGCCACTGAGTGGAAGCTGGCCCACATCTATGTCTTGGGAACTGTGCCAACGAATTCAGTGCTGAGAGTTAGGTGCCTGGTGAACCCTAGTGTTCTTTGCTTTGTGCCATCTGATGGAACTTCTGCCCATTCATGGACATTTTGTAAGAAAACAGGCCACACAGTCCCATGGGGCTGGGTGTGAGAAAGAGAATGGATGGGTCAGTTTTAAATGATGGGCTCTTCCAGAGAGACAGATGGGCAGAAAGTCAGGCACACTGCTGTCTCTGAACACGTGCCCTGTACTTTTTGTGAAAGGATGAGCCTTGTTATTCTGGGAAGATGATGATTAGGAATGTAGAGCGTTTTTCTCCTTTGGACCTGATGAAAATTGGGCATGGGCTTTTAGAAAAAGTAGAACAAAAATATGTATGCTAAATATAGTCATGATTTCATTCATCCAAACATCTCTTGAGCATCATTTCCAGAGAAATAACATTAAGTCCACAGGCCATCATTCCCTGAAACCTGTCCAAAGTTAAGTGCTGAAGAAAGGGGTTACTCCATTCCATCTGAGCTGGCCCTGACCAGACTGGCTTACAGGGAGAATATGGCAGGCAACCGATAGACCACACACAATGTATGCCATGACTAGAGCAGCTGTGCTTTGAGCCAGCATGGCCGATTCCACTGGGAGAGGCAGGGAAAGCCTGGAGAGGCATTTAAGCTGGGTCTTAAAGGATGAATAGGAGCTGTCCAGGTAGACAAAGGAGAAAGAACTCACAAGGAAGAAAGAACAGCTTTGCAAAGGATGGAGCACAGGAAAGCCACAGGCATGTTTGCAGAATAATGTTAGATTTGGTGTGGCAGCAACCTAGAGTGCACAGAAGGAAGAGAAGAAAGGAGAGGATGCTGGAATGGTGGATTGGGATCAGATTATGAAGAATGGAGTTGATGCATAGGTGAGCCATCAGTATTCTTACACAGAGGAGCGTCTGTTAGAAAAGGAGGATGTTCTAGAAGCAGCAGGAGGATGGAAGAGGGAGCAATGAGGTGGTAAGACTCTGCCAGGGCCCAGCAAGAGGGGCAAGGGGCAGGGCAAAGGTGGAGAGCCTGAAGGCACAGAGCAGTGGACCTCTTTGAGCTCTGGTGGTGTGGGGCATCTGGAGGAAGGGCTGGGAGTGAGGGAGGAGAGGGAGAGAAAGGACCCTTTGTAGCTGCTTCAAGGATGCTGCATGGAAACAGAAACTTTCACCTTAAGTTTGACAGGGAAATGTTGGCAAAATGCATTTATGTTCCCCCGTACCTTCTCAGTCCCTCCAGTCCTTTATCAACAAGGCATTGCTGGCATCCTTAATCAAACCAAACCCCTGCCCCAGCGAGAAGTTGTCCAGATTTCGCTTCCTCTGGGTTAACCGCCACCCCCAAAGGAGCTACATGGACTAGGCTCGTTGATAGCTCAGTGGAAAGTTTGGCCATTCATTAGGCTCAGAAGCCTCATGAGCAAATTGTGGACAAGTGATCATTGGATTTGGGAACACCAAGCTCATGACATGCAAGACCCAGAAAGAGACATCAGGCCTTGGTCCTGTTTGTTCCTCCAAGGAGATAAGGGAATTTTCTATCTACCATTCTGCAGTTCATCTTTACAATAAATTGATATTTTTAAAGGCCAAATGCATGGCTTCATTTTTCATCTTGACAGCTTCTGAAATGCAGATAGATTTTGCATCAGATTGGTTTTTTTCCCTTTTCTTTTGGGGCAAGTTTCATTTTGTGCCACTATCACGTGCATACAGGCCAAGGAAGCCTGTGGAAAGGAGCTCTTGAGAAAGGGGTTTGAATCAAATGTGAAGCTCTGCTAGCTGGACAGGTGATGAGCCCATTGCCTGCCTGGCAGCTGGACAGGTGATGAGCCCATTGCCTGCCTGGCAGCTGGATTTAGGGTGAAGAGAGAGGATCTGCCCATGATTTCCCAGGTGAATACAAGTATCCCTCTTCATAGAGTGGGGCTATTTGTTGCTGTGGTTGCAGGTGGAGGCAAGAGAATTTACAGGATGAGAACTTATGTCTAGACATTTTCTTTTTCTCGATTAAAAAAAAAATTAAGGTGAAATTCACATAACATAAAATTAACCGTTTAAAAACGAACAATTCCGTGAAATTTAATGCTTTCACGGTGCTGTACAACCAACTCTAATTCCAAAACATTGCTATTATCCACCCCAAAAGCCCTGTGCCCATGAGCAAACCATTTCCATTCCAGCTACCACCAGATCCTGGCAGCTACCAATCTTTCTGTCTGTATAGATTTGTTTGTTCTGGACATTTCATATAAATGGGATCATATGATATGTGATCTTACGTGTCTGGCTTCTTTCACTTAGCACAATGTTTTCAAGGTTCATTCATGAATGGCCAAGAAGCTCATGAAAAGTTGCTCACCATCATTAGTCATTAGAGAAATGCAAATCAAAACCACAATGAGATACCATTTCACACCCACTAGCATGGCTAGAATAATAAAAAATGTCAGGAAATAAGTGTTGGCAAGCATGTGGAGAAATTGGAACCATCATACACTGCTGATAAGATTGTAAAGCGGTACAGCTGCTGTGGAAAACAGTCTAGTTCTTTCTCAAAAAGTCAAACACAGAATAGCCATCTGACTCAGAATTTCTGCGGCTGGTACCAAAAATAACTGAAAACAGGTACTCAAATAAACACGTGCAGACACGTGTTCATGGTGGCCCTATTAATGATAGCCAAAATGTGGAGGCAGCCCAGAGTTCATCTTTGGTTTTTCATTTTAAACAAGCACATGTTTCTGTTCTAGAAATCTTCTAATATGCCAGCTCTGCTGTCAACTAGCTGAGCCTTCTGTGACGCTCCCTGTGCCTTGGTATCCCTGTCTGTACCTTGTGCCTTCAATGTTTCCTAGCTAACACACATGCTTTGGATTCAGGGGGCCTTCATTTAGCAAAGGGGCATTCACTAAATCTCTGATTTAGTGCGACAAGCATCTGCGGGTCCCCACAATGTGCCAAGCACTGGGAAACAAAGTTCAATGGATATGGCATTCCTCACAACATAGTTACAGACTGTTAGAGAAGGGGACAGTAAGTCAATGATTTTAGAGACTAGGGGATGAGAGCTGTGACAAGATGGATGGGGTGTGCTTCCCCACACCCCATTTTGAAACACAAGTAGTGATAGAGTGGATGGTGAGTGGGGGAAGGGCAGAGACCAGTACCTGGGGTTGTCTGACGCACAGGGCATGGCAGGAGGCGAATTCCACCTGGGTTGAATGAATGTGGGAGGTGGAGAAGAGAGCTGAGAGAAGAGGGCAGAGGCCACTGGGGCTGTTACCAGCTGGGAGTTCCTGTTCTCATCTGGGATCCTGCCCCTGGAGGGGATGAGCCAGGTACAGCAGTCAGATGAGAAATGCTGGACTAGTTTATTAATATCTGGGCAGGTTCCTAGTAATGTGGGGGCCATGAGAACTGAGGAGCTTAGAAGCCGACCAGGTGATCAGTGATAATGAACAGGGCTTTACTGGGGCTGAAGAGAATGCCTATAGCAGTTTGATATGGTTACAAATTCCAAAAATAGATAATGGACTATATTTGTAATCTGCTCTGTACCTGGACATGATTAAATTATGATTGGGCCTTTGATTGGGCCGCATCATTAGGGCATTGAGTCCCCACCCACCAAGGCATGGCAAAGGTCAGAGTGGAGGGTTTTGATGTTGGAGTTTGATGCTGAAGCCTTAAGCTGGAGCGTCAGGAAGTAAGCTCACAGAGGAAAGAGAAGTCAGCCCCAGAAATAGAGGAAATCTGAGTCCAGGAAAAAGAAGCCTGAGGAAGGGGGGAACCCAGGAAGCCTGAACCCTTGCAGCTGCAGCAGCCATCTTGCTCCAACACGTGAAAATAGACTTTGGTGAGGGAAGTAACTTATGCTTTATGACCTGGTATCTGTAAGCTCCTACCCCAAATAAATACCCTTTATAAAAACCAACCAATTTCTGGTATTTTGCATTAGCACCCCTTCGGCTGACTAATGCACTGCCCATCTGAAATTCTGTTCTGCTTGAGCAGACAGTACTAGGAGGGCAAATCCCAAGTCTGCCCAGGTGTGCTCATCTCCCACAAAGGCCCTGCTGCACCTGGCAGGAACAGTGAAAGGACAGAGCTGGGTGCAGCCTTTGTGAGCCAGATCTCGCTCACCAGTAAACATGGCCCAGAGAATGCCCCAGGATCACCATCAGGCTAGCACCTCATCCTCCTGTGAGAGCAGTGAGTCAGGGGCTGGGAGAGGGGCAGAAGCATCAGTCCCGCAGGCCATCCCTGTCTCACGTGGGAGAAAGGACAGACTTTTTTTGTGCACTGAGGTACAAACCGAAGAAAGGAAGAATACCAGCCCTTCCTCCCCGTCAAGGTGGGGGCCAGGCCTTAGGACTTACTCAGCTTCCCTCCATCGCAACAGAGGAGCACTCTGGAGGCTCCCGAAACAGGAACGGCAAGGGGGTATGGCAGGTGAACACACCTCGTTTAGGGCAGTTGAGCAGGTGGCAGTTCCCATAGCCCAAGTTGAGAGAGGGATGAACTCCATTCTCTGGCCTTGCAAATCTTCTCCCTCGTGCTTTAACACTCAGCTCGGCCCTGGCCTTGGGTTCAACAGATCTCTAAGGGATACAGCACAAAAGCTACAGAATGAGAACTGGACACCGAAGGAGAAAAATCAGGCAAGTTACACATGAAAAAGAAAGGTCATAAGTCAGAAAAGAATATGTCAGCTAAAAGCAGGGGGAGGAGGGAGGAACGCTAGAGGCTCCCATGCAGCAGGGAAAATGCAAGAAAGGAGATGAAAACCCATCACCTTCCCCCACCCCAGGAAGATTGTATTTCTCAGATGTCCCACTGCCTCGCCCTTCCTCTCAGGGAGTTCCTGAGGATTCATCCAAGCAGAGAAGAGGAGATGAATTAAATGTCACCAAACGTCTTCAAGGAGTGGAATCATTTGTGACAAAGAAGTGCTCTTGGGGAGCGAAGGGGCTTGGTAATCAGTCCTCCAGAAAAATTCTAGGAAGGAAAGAAAAAAGGAAAAAGGCAATAAAAAAGAACAGTGGTAGAGAGCTGGAACGCTCAAAGAGAGGATCTGGGATTGGGGTTGCCAGGGCAGGAGAGAGTGGCGATGCCCGTGACAGGGAAGGGGCTGGGAGATCCCCAGGGGATGGCGTCCAGCAGGAATCTGGGGTCAGGGTACTGTGAAGAGGACAAGGATGTCAGCCTTGGGCCAGATTTGACCTGCTTCTTTAGAGGCCAAGGAAACAAGAAGAAACACAGGCCTGATGTCCAATACCTGAAAGGCTCAGGGCAGGGCAGGGAGGCAGGCTGAGCCTCACAGGCACTGAGAGATAAGGTGGAAGGACAGATGCCCCTGTCCTGGCACCCTATTTTTCATCCCATCTTTACCTGAGGCTGCTTCTCATGGGCCAGAGGAGTTCACACCTTTCACAATGGGACTCCAAGAGAACTGTGCCCTGGTGGGGGAGCCAGAGCCCCACCCCCTCCCCTTCACCTGGCTTCCTGCAAGCACCGGGGCTTCCTAATGTGTCGGGCAACATTCTTCTCTTTGCCACCCAACTCAAGACTCTGCCCAAGTGTCACTTTTCCCAGAAAGCCCTCCTTCACCTCCTTGCTGCCCCTAATCTAGATTCAGGCCAATGCTTGGTCACAGCACTTACCATGCTGTTCTATAATTACTTGTTTACCAGCTGCTCTTCCGCCACTAGATTTTGAACGCCTTGAAAGCAGAGATTAGAACCAAGTTTGTAGCCCTTGGGATCTGCATAGAAGGAACTTGATGAAAACAACAGTAACCATACCTAACGTAAGTCCAATACTAAGTGCCAGCATTGTGCTAGTCATTTCACATATTTGGCCCCACTGAAGTCTCGTAACTCCTCTGTCAGTGAGGATTTACATCCTCATTTTACAGAGGAGGAAACTAAGAGGTCAAGTTGCTTGTTCAAGGTCACGCAGGCACGATGTGAAGAGACTTGGACAACCTAGATCTCCCAGATTCTGAGGTTCATGCTCAGACTCAGACACTTCCCTGGATGGGTAAAATGACTCACCCTTCTTCTTCCCCTGGATGGCAGTGATGTCAAGTTCCCCAGAGAAGTGGTAGGCCGACCCTGGCAGAAGGCAGAGGGGAAGCAGAAAACACGGCAAGGAGCTTTGGGTTGGGGTGGTCATGGGCAACTTGGTCTGAGTCACAAGTCTCACTGGCCAGTATAGTAGACCTATCTTGCTGTGAGTGCTCTTTTCTAGAGGGAACCCACATTTCGTGGATAGGATTCAAAGAATGACACGCCCCATTCCCATCGACCTGTGCAACGCAAGAAAGTTGATCATCAGTAGAGACAGAACAACTGTCACCACCTCAAAAGGTCCCAGCTTAACCTGTGGGTGAATTGAGTTGACAGTAAAATGCAAAACAGTTAAAATATAATTAACACATTGGCTCACAGTCATGCTTTGTCTTTTGACATTACTTCAGATTCAGTCTTTGTCCAGAACGTCAATAAGCTCTCAAAAACATTTTTATCACATTGAGTTGAGGTGATTAAATGCTATTGTCCACCCCAAGAGTCCGCCCTGGTTCCGTGAACACTCACACCCCGTTGGAGTGTAATCATTTCATCAAAATTAGTGATACTACACAGAACCATAATTTGACAATGCTCCCCCACACAATTAGGATCTGTTGGGGGTAACAGCACAGAAGAAAAGGAAGCAACAAGAATTTGCCATTTCTTGCTCCACTCTGTAATTCTGTCAACTCTTTCTGGAAAATGGCACAAAGAAACACTTTGCTAATTAAGTCGGTCATCATTCATATACTCTGCACTTCTGATTGTGACAGGGATCAGCTAATTCAAGCCTTCTCCTGTCACTCCCGGATAAAGGGGGCTTGTCCGAGGTCCCCCAGCCTGCCAGCGACAAGCTCAGCACAGAATTTGGGTCCCCTTTCCTTTTGACTGCTCTGAAGTCTAGCCAAAACTGCACCGCCCAGGGTTGTTTATTCCACAGTAGAAAAGCACTTCCGGCTGCTTTAGGTCCATGTTGGCAACATTTGTTATTAGTTCTATGGGAGCACATAAAAAAACGGATTGCTTAGCATTCTCTCCCCCTTTAAGTTTGCTTTTTTTCCAAGTCTCTTCTACCCTAAATAGATATAAATATGCCATGTGCCAGTGCATAGTCTTCAAAGAAACTCTTCACCATCTGGCTTTGCACAAAGGTATATCAAGAGAAAAGATAATCCATTCAGCCAAGGTAGGTTTTGTCCAAAGTTTTACTTCTGCAGGAGCATTTATTTTTTTATGAGTTCCTTCTCACTCATGCATTTTTATACATAACTACCAATTTTTCATGACATACACAAACAGAAATTAAACTAGCACCCAAATGTAGCCCAGTGTTTTTTTTGCTGAGCCTCCGGGCCACTTTGGGTTACATAAGATAGTAAGTGAACCTTTACCAGTTATCTGGGTTACTAGAGTCCAAATCCCCAGTGATGGAAAGATGAGCTGTCCTCTTTTCCTGTCTGGGATCCCAATGCCCCTCCTAATCCACTCGAGAATTCCAGTGCCCTTTCTAGGGTAGGAGATCTCACGTTGCATCCAGAGCTCCAGTGTCACAGGCCCTCCGCCTAAAGTGAGGGTTCCTAAAGCTGAGCATTGCATACTCTGAGATGAAGACCATGGAAGTCCCACTTGGGCTCTCCAGGGCCCTGACTTTATTCTCTGGACCCAGATTCTCCCTGGGGTCTGTAGAGTTACAGCATGCTAGGATTCTTATTCTGGCTTTAATCCCTTTTAGTATTTACCTCATGCACCGTGGATACCTGAATCCCCCACTTAGCTTGTGCTCTGCTTCAAACACGTTAGAAGCATGAACCGTCTCTTTTAGGGAGCTATGACGTAGTGCTGGCGTTGTGCTGGGACGCACGGCTTTGCAGCTGATGGCAGCATGGCAGCAATCACCCCCGCCAGGCGCCATTAATGAGCACACGCTCCCAGTCTGCACTGTAATAACATCGTCAGCTACAGCATCTCTCAAATTTCCTATTACCTTGCACATCGGGTAATACCCCCATTTTAGAAATGAGAAAACGGGGGCTCATTGAACTTAAACGATGTTGCCTAAAATCATGTGAAAAATTAATGAATTTAAACTTGTAAAGGGCTCAGAACAGTACCAATAGCCTAGTAAACACGCAGTAGATGTTAGCTCCTAATCTTGTTTCTCATACTTTCTGGTTATTGACTTAATATTGAGCCCACACACAGAGGAAGGGAAATACACTTGGATACCATCCCTTTCCCTGCTTCCAAGTAGCTTTTAAAGGAGGGAGAGAAGAACTGAATGGATTTTTTTCAAGGGAAGAAAAGAAAAACAGTCAATCAAAAATGACTTTGAGAAGTGGTTTAAAATAAATAGACTCTAAAAAGTGATGGCATGAGTTTATAGATGATTACACTTTGAGGTTGCCCCGATTTGCTTAACATGCCCTTTCCCTTCCGGGCTCATCTGCTCAGTGTTCAGTGCCTGGAGGAGGCAACCTAAAGGAGCTAGGTCCTTTCTCCAGGGCTGGAGGTGGACACCCTGCAGCAACTTATAATTGAGGTGCTGTCAGCTGATGATCTCCTGGCCATTTGGAATTCAGACTTTGAGAGACTGAGTGGGTTCGTAGCAAGACACAAAGATGTGCACATGGAGAAACCATCCAAGGCACACTGAGGGCAGAACACCCAGGAGGAAGGCACAAGACTCTGTTGCTGAGGCTCTCGAGCCACGCCAGTTCCCCTATGGCCCAGACCCGGAGGGTCACCTTTCCCTGCAGGTCTGAGAGGCCACTTGTTGTCTTTACTCTCTGCCTTGTTTACTCTCTTTCTTCCATCCCTGCCCACACCAATGGTCAACCCAACCAATGTGCACTAAGAGAAGACTGTGGAACTCCACATGCTCTTCTGAGCATCAGATTAAGGAGCAATTGCTGTGTATTTACTGGGTGGACAGTGTCAGGCCTGGAGACCGGAAAGGACTGGCTGAGAATGTGAACTAAGCTTGATGACGACATGGGGATGTGACTGTTTGCATGCATTTGAAGTGTTGTCATGTGGGCGAGAGGCAAGCCTTTAACTTTTTAGCTGTAGGGTACTATGGATAAAAGTAAAAGGAAGATTTTTTTCTCAGTTGGAGCTAGATTCTAACCTCCTGGAGGGAAGGACTTTGTCTAGCTCGTACTTGACTTTGCTCGGCACCTCAGCCAGGGACCAGCATGGAATAGCCACTCAATATATATATATTTGAATGAATAATTAAGGAGATAGAGGACCCTATTCAAAGAAGCTGGGGTGTTATAGAAACTTGGATAGACGAGGGTTTAATGAGCTCAAAATCCTTTCAGATCCTAAGGTCAAAGCTTTCTCCTGTTGTTCTGAGATGTTAAGTGGCAACGAGGCCTATTATTTGAGCATCCAAAATATATGTTGGTCAGTTGGTTGATGTGCTTTCATCTTCTATTCTTATTTAAAAATCTAATTCTACATCAGGGAATTTGTAGAGGCACAGAAGCATTGAGTTTTGAGGAGATCTGTGCAGTGTCCCTGAGTTTAAGCATGTTTTCTATGACAGCAGCAAAGTTGTTTGACCACTCTGTGCTTCTCCTCTATAATAAGAACATAACTAAAATGTCTGACTCAGAGTTTCTATGTCTTTAAAGAAAGAGCAAAGAAAACAATATAAGGAGACTAAGACAGTGCCTGCCCATAGTAATAACTCAACAACATTATCATTAACTATTACTCTGAAATTGCTTCTGTAAGTTCTTAGAATGCAATTTTTGCATCTCTCTCTCTCCACTGTCTCCCTAGTTCCATGCAGTGCTTCTAATCAAAATGGCCATGTTTAAAACGAGAGAGTCCTCTTTCCCTTTAGCTTCTTCCTTGGCTTCTGGAGAGGATGCCTGCTCCCAGAAGCCTCGGGCGTGATTTATTTATGAGCTCCTGACCCCACTGGGGAGGCAGGTGCGTGGCCCTGTTTGCACTGGGGCCGTAGACACTGGGGACCTGGCGTGAGCGCAGACACCCTGCTTTGGGCACCAATGCTCTGAGCACAACCACAAAACTTGATTTTTCACCAAAAGACACATCCTTTTCCCAGAGCAATTTCTCTGTTGGTCTCATTAAATCATAACAAAGCTCCACAGCACTAACTTTAAGCAATAGGTATTTCAACAAAGTAAGTGAAGCCAAAGAAATGTACTCAAGCGCTGGCTCTCAGATAAAGGCGATTTGGCTTTGGAAGAAAACAAGTTTAACTTGCATTCATAAATGTTACATGCCGGCTCAGATTACTCTCCGATGAGACGCAGATTTAAAGTGTAAATTATTTAAAGTGCCAAAGACCCGCGGTCCCTGTTCCTTATTCTAAGGCAATGACACATACATTGTACATATATTATTCATGCATTAGGCCCTATTATACACACCCTGGCGCTGCCAAACGCTCAGCCAAGCCCAGAGATGTCAGGAATGAGGCTGCTGCATCTAGCAGAAACATCTAGATACCCCTGAATTCCTCCATTCTTCTCATTCGAGCTTTACTTTGGATGGGACCATCTGGCATGGCTCTGACACGTGTCCCTGCCTGCACAGTTGTCAGGGGGCTGCTAGAGGGGCCTCTCTAAGGCCGAATGCTCTCTGACTGCTGCCTGCATGCTAGTGAATTCACACCTGCTCTCCCCACTGGG
Source organism: Dasypus novemcinctus (assembly GCF_030445035.2). Taxonomy (NCBI): domain Eukaryota; kingdom Metazoa; phylum Chordata; class Mammalia; order Cingulata; family Dasypodidae; genus Dasypus; species Dasypus novemcinctus. The sequence goes on from NC_080690.1 coordinate 5,677,677, forward strand.
AGCTGTGCAGACGTGAGGATCCCAAGCTCTAGTCCCAATCAAGAGGCGATTGATTTTGTGCAACCAGAGGAACTGGGTGCTGAGGCGCCCTGCCCTGCATCAAGAAGACGCAGATGCAGCCCCTGAAGACGACGGGTGAGGCCAGGCCCAGGGGTCAGGGCCCACGTCCCAAGAAAGGGAAAGTTGGCTTGGGGTAAAGAATGGCCATAGCCTATCACCCCAGGGACCCCAACCGGTTCCCACGTTGATTCAGGTTGTGGTTTGATATGGGAGTCGGTGTTGCTCAAGACGATAAAGCACGTGCCCTAAATGCCTCTACTCGCTGCGCGCCTCGGCGGCAGGGCATGCGTGGCATCGGGCCACTGGGTGTTGCTGTGACCAAACCAGTACCACGAGTGAGAGCTGAGGTGAATGGTACCACCCAGGCAGCGCTACACTCGGGCCAGGTGGAGGTGCCATCCTGGGAGGCTGAAGCAGCAGGTGGCAGCTCTCAGGTGCATTTGCCAACATGCACCAAATACTTCAAGCAGGCCGCGCGGACCACACTACGTGTGCCAACTCAGGATGGCTTGTAGCTGAAGCCGAGGATCTCATCATAATGACCAGACTTTGAGGACAGCTGCTGCAGTGGCAGGGGAGGCCTGGAGCTGGGAGAGACCCGGGTGAGGGGCGCACCCGACACTCCCCTCGCTGGAGAGCTCCCCTGGCAGCCGCTGCTCAGACCTGCCCTGAGCTGTGGGACGCCACGGCCTGGCTTGCCCTTTTGCTAGAGAAACCTCTGTAGCAAGGGTGGATATTTATTCTAAGCGATTTTCTTGATTTTGTGGAAATCGTCCCCGTTGCTGCCAAAGTTGTCAGAAATATTCAAAATGAGAGAGTGGGTGGAGAGTGGTGACTGAGAACGTAATCTCCAGGCTCCCATCCTGGTGAGGACGTTAGGGCTGTGTGCTTTTGGACAAGTTAGTTCACCCCTCTGAGCTTCTGTTTCCTCTGTAAATAGGGGACGCAAGTGCCTCGAGCTTTGTGGGGCCAGTGGAGCGTGACTTGCGAGAATGCCTGCAAACAGACTCACACCCTGCTTGGTACACAGCAGCTACTCCATAAAGGTTTGCTTATGATGAAGGTGGTTTCTCTGATTTCTGTATCTCAAAGTATCTCTAGACATTCCTTTACCAAGTGAAAACACAGACAAGGATTTTTAGAGATGGCTGACTTCAAAGCCTGGGAAGACTTTATCACAATAAGAAGAACAGAAAATGATTGTTACTCTCATCTGACGCTAGCCCTAAAAAGGTCTCCAAACCCCTCCTATTGCTTGATTTTCAACAGCACTGCATTTGGAAACAACAGGAAAAACTGACAGTTGTTTACTGTGCCTACATAATTTTCCTCACTGAATCTCTTTGTAAACATCTAAAGTTAATATTGGTTTGCAGATTGAAGCACTATGAGAGGGAAAAGAGTGAGAGCATTTCAAAGGACGAACCTTGCTTCTCCGAGCCACAGCTTTGCTTGCCTTAGGTAAGCCCATGGTTCCAAAATTATTTTTAATTGAAAAATATAAAAAGGGTGATAGAAGCAGTCAGAATAGAATATCCTTGTCTGGATATTTTTATGTACTGTGATTGGAATTTTCCACGATAGTTATCATTTCTGATTGAGATGTATTTTACTTGCTGGGACTGGGAGCTAAGAGGGCATGAGGCAATAGCCGACCTGCTAACTTCTGCTTAAAATCTGATTTGGTAATAACACCTGTCCCGATGGACTTTGGAAGGCATCTCTAAAGCAGATTGTTTTTCTCAAAGTCAGATGGGCCCCACGCAGCCTGGGTCTTATGAACTGTTTTTCCCCCACCTGTACTAAGCATCATGCCTTGTGTTTTAATTTTATATCTGGAAATCATTCTTCTAAAAGCACACGTGGTTCAGCCAACTGTGAGTACTCACAAAAATCTCTTTCCAGTGAACATGGAATCAGTACTCATAAATCTAAGTACCAACGAAAGTTTGAAATCAGTATGAAAAAATGTCTTAAACAAGTCTCCCATGGATATGAGTGACCTGGGGGGTCTGTTAAAATGCAGATTGTGATTCAGGAGGTCTGGGGAAGGCAGGACTTAGATTTGGAGTTTCCAGCGAGCCTCCAGGGCTCTTTGAGCCGCGAGGTCCTAAGATACACTCAGTGGTTCTGGGCTTGAGCTTACACTGCACTCTCACCTCGGTTTCCACGCTCACAGTAGAGCGCCTTATGGCCCTACAAGGTGAATGAACCGCCCCACTTCAAGCTGCCCAGTTGCTCTGGTTGGGACACAGCACTCTGAAGGCAAGCTAGCCTACCGATCTTGCCTGGTCCTTTCTCAAATGGCCCCTGACCCTGCAGAACTCAGAGTCTCCTTCAGAACTATTCTGATAGTTTTCTTCTCTCTCTCCCATTTCCTTCTTCTTCTTGCCTCCATGCCTTTTCATCTCCCCTCCTTTGCCTCCAGTAAATGTTTTTTCTTTCCCATCTTGTCTTCAGTCTCTTTCAGTTTGGCTTATATGTCCACCCCCAACCAGTCTTCCTTACCTTCAGGGATCCCACAGTTTACAGACCGAGCTCAGCTTTTTAGCCCTCCACTGCATTTATTTGGGCCACTGCTTCCTTTCTTCACTCACCAAGAGACTTTCACCTATTTCCACTCCATGCTTTAGAGCATTTCAGGAAGCGAGACTTCCAAACAGGAGTGGCCCAATACATTGACACTGAAAGCTGTACTCTCTAAAATGATATGACCAAGTAATTCCATCCTTAAGCATTTATTAGGAAAACAGGCAGAACTGCTGGCAAAGACCTCTGTATGAGGATGTCCACTGCAGAGTTGTTTATGATAGGAAAAAAGCAACAAAATTGCCTACAATAGATTGGTGGTTAAGTAAATAAATGATGGTACCTCTAAATGGCAGATTATGTTCGGATTTAAAATCACGGTGTTAATGCCTACTGAGCAGGTGAAAAACCTCATGAAAGATAAGTGAAAGAATATAACTAGACAATGAGATATACGTTAAGATTCCAGCATTTTAAGAAAAAAAGACATATGCATAGAACTAGTAAGAAATGCATTCAGAGTTAATAATAGTTTCCCCTGGATGATGGTATTAGAGGCAAATTATTTCCGTAACTCTTGTACTTCCTATATTTTCTACAGTTAAGGCACAGACATTTCTTCACTGAGGGAAAAAAAAACTTACATGTTAAAAACCCAGCTTCCCTTCATCTGAATTTAGACATTAGATCCCATTAGATAATTTTAACATTTGATTAGGACAGCTCAGACCTCCCCTTAGAATTACCACTGAATACTGTAAAACACTCAATTGAATAATTGTAATAAACAGCAAAACTGTTTACACACAATTGCAGGCTCTTAGAGCAGAAACTTGAAAGTGATCTGCTTCCACCTTTCTTCTGAATGCAGTAATCTCATCTGTCATCTTCTAACACTCTTTCACCAGTGACACATTCATTTAGGATGTGATTCCTCAACTGGCTAGCAAACTAGCTTGACTATTTTAGGCATAATTACAGATCATTAGGCAGCGTCTCAGAGTGATGTGACTTTCCACTCACTGCAAAAAAAAAGTAATTTGCATTTTCAGGGCGTCTCTTCTCTCTCTCTCCTGCAGTATCAACATTGTGCATTTTCCCCATGAGTTACTGCCTGACTAGGGGGCTCAGGGCTATGCCAGGGCGAAGTCTTGGGAAGGGACGTGTCATGGGAGCACCAAGCAATCAGGGCATCATTCATTGGAGCCCAGTGCTACAGTGGTCCCTGGCACGGCTACTGCACAGACATTTCCTTGAACACAGCTCCACCATTTCTGGTGAGACAAGGCCCTCAGGTCCTTAGACATAGGCAGCGGGGGCTCCTGCCTCGGGCCTCACCCTTCAGAAGACCCCACCCCAGCCCTCCTCAAACTGTGCCCTTCTCATGGTGCAAAGTGTCCCTGGCCAAGGGGATGTGCCCAGCTGGATCCCCTTCCTGATCCTGCTCTGTGTGCCCGGTACCCCAAAATTCCCTGTCCAAATGGCAGTGAAACCTGGATGATTTCATTTGCCCCAAAAGCAGGTGGTTGCCAAGTTATTGTAAAAGTATTCTGCTGAAATTAGTCAATTTATTGTCCATCCAACCCCTTCCTCCATTTATTCTCTCATTCATCCAAACTGTCGATCCATTAACCACTTATCCACCCATCTGTGTTTCCATCTATCCATCCATCCACCCACTTTTTTTCAACTAACAGTAAGGAATTATGTGCCAGGAGCCATATTATTCACTGGAGGGAACAGTGGTTAAAGATGCCATGACTCCCGCCCTCGGTGCCCACGTAGGGTAGTGGGCAAGATGGGTATAAACGGAGAGTTATAGGGCAAAGTGATGCAAAGTGGAGCAAGTTTAGGGAGATGAATTTGCTCCTGCTAAGAGAGATGAGAGCTCACGAAAGGCTCCCAGGATGACAAATCCTCGAGAATGAGGGGCTCTTGCCAGGGAGAGATGGGAGGGACGGACGCTCGTGCAGCACGGCTACAGGAGCAAAGGCCAGGAAAGACGCCGCCGCATGGGGGCCACATGGAAAGGCAGGAACTTCTCATGGTGAAGCACCGAGTGCGAGCCACACAGTGAGGCAGGAATGAGGCTGGGACCGCAGTGCGGGCAGGGCTTAGGAGTGCTGGCGTAACCGCGTATCTTATGGTCAAAAAGGCTTTGCTTGTCGGGTTGTTTTAAAGCAGAGGTGTAACGTGATGGAAATTACATGTTCAAAGAACTGAGTGGGGGGGCATTGGGCATAGATTAGAGATGAGCTTGGTGAGAGCATTACTGGTTCTAGGAGAGAGGACAAGGGGGGAATCTGTGAGGCGTATTGCTGGACTAGAACACAAGGACTTGGTGGGGAAGGGAGAGGGAGAGGCTGAAGGCAACTCAAATTTCTAACCTGGACAGTGGAAAAGGGGCATCTGGAGGTGAGAGGCTAAGGTGCCTGCCAGTTCCTCCACTACTTAATTGTCTAACAGGTATGTATTGAATGTCCACTACACATTAGCCATAAGGGAGGCATCAGCGAACAAGAGGGCCATGGTGCCTCCTTTGGCGTTTTCTGTCTCGTTTTCACAAGAGAAACATCTGCATGCCCTCATGAGATCCTTCTTCTGAGATATCTCCTGCTTCTGCATGGAATCCCCAGGAATTTCCCCCTTAGGCAGTTTGCATGCAGGGGCCAGTGTCTCCATTAGGAGCAGACTCTGCCATTTGATTAACTGCTGGCAAATGACCTCCTATCAATCACCTGTCTTAGTATCCAGACACTGCTGTCAGCCACGTTCCATCACCAAATGTCACTGACGGCTCCGCACGGGGCGTTACTGTGGGAAACTGTCCATTCCCACCTGATGATTAAGACATCAAAGCAGACGCTGGAAGGCTTGGCCAAGACCACTGACCACTGCCATGCCTGGCCCCCTGGAGGAAGGAGGTTTCTTCCAGGGTACGTGATGTTTCCAGTTCACCCTGGCTGTAAGCTGCTGCCGGACAGTTGACCCAGAGGTTTGACAGGCACTCTCATCTGTCTCTGTCAATCACTTGGACTCAGGTCCTCACCAATACCCGAGCACCACACAATGGACCGCTTTGCAGAATGCATTTCCCAGGGAAGGTTGTGCAGTGGTCCACGGCTGTGATTTCTGAGGCATCAGTACAAAACAGTGACCCTGTGTATCAAGGCCACAGTGCTTTCTGGGAGGCTGGAGCTAAGTGGCAGCTCCTGCTTGGTCAGCTGAAAGCGGCGAGTCTTCTCTCTCTTCTGTATAAACAGTCCAGATTGTATCAGCAAGACTCGCAGAAGAGACAGACACACCCGCAGCTAAAATTAACATCGTATTTTTTCCTCTCGGTACCACCAGCAGTTACAAACGCTTGATTAGAGTAACAAGCTTTTATATTACCCCTGCTTCCATCTCTGCTCCAAAGGATTACAGAGAATGCCTCTTTCTTTGACAAGTTTTGTTTCTTATTGGAAATTCAATGTGGTCGCATTTTCATTAACTTGATTTCTAATGCTGTGCAGGATCTTATTTTGAGTGCGGACAAATCCGATGTGAGACGGCGGCCGTGGTCGCCATGGTCGCCGAGCTATGGGGGTGGGAAGGTTCCCTGCCAGAGGGCTATCCCGGGTGGGGCTGGGAACCCCAGCAGGGGCGCCCTGGGTGCCAGCTGGTGGAGCAGGTGGCCACTCCACGAGTAGCAGCGGGCGGCCCTGAGCGCACTTCACCCCCGGACGCGCTTCTCATGCGATTGATCAGCTCGCACCCACCTGAATCCATGCAGGACGCTGAAAGGGGCCTTTCCTCCGAAACGCCTTTCCTTTCTAGCTGATATTTTATTTACACTAAGGGAGAGAGAGAGAAGGAGTGGGGCCGAGGGGGACTGCCTGAAGAGGGGGCTGCCTCCAGGGTGGCCTGGCGGCTCCCACGGGCTCCCCCACGCCAGCATGCTGGACGTGCTTCCAGGTGACACTTGGGCTGAGCGTGTGCAGGTCAAGGCGTGAACAGGGGTTCAGCCTGGGCCTCTGCCTGCTGTTCCCGGCTTTCAGAGCCACGGATCCGCCCATGGGCTGACAAGCACTCAGCCAGACAGAGAAGGGGGGAAAACCACACTTCTCCCTCAGTTTCCTTAAGAAAAATGACATTCAAGGAAGCAAATAAAACACTCAATTGAAAATGCTGTTGAAGCATTTTTTGGCCCCTGCCTATTTTGTTATAGTGACGGTGGCAAAAGTCTTAGCGTGACAAGGGCCATAGGTCTCTCTGCCAGGGTAGAAGGCGTGGGACACTGGAGGGCAAGGGGTGGGAGGCAAAAATGCAGAGGACTGGAAATGATATTAATGGAGAAGAGAAGGCTGCATTCCTGGGGCTGGTGAAAGTTTAGGAAGGCAAAGAACCATCTTCCCACTCGGATGTGCCCAAGACCTGTCAAAAATCTGTGTCATGGTCTTCCACACACACCCCTCGCCCCCCTTAAAAAAGACCTGGTTCTCTGGGGTCTCCAGATCCCAGGGAGTGGTACAACCTTGTCCTTCAAGACAAGACCAGATGGCCATCTTGATTGGATACCAGACCCTCCCGCATCTAATGCAGGCTTTCCCAACCTCAGCGCTACAACATCTGGGGTCAGGTTTGTTGTTGGGGGAGGGGACTGTCCTCAAAGTTGTGACCACCAAAATGCCATTCCAGACATTGCCATGTCCCCTGGGGGCTAAGTCACCTGGTTGAGAACTCATGCTCTCATGAGTTCTCATTGTCATCACATCCTGAGTTTGCTTCCTAAATATCTCGGATCTGCCTCCCCTTGTCCACTCCAACACCAGCCTTAAGCCATCATCATCTCACCAGAACAATGACCAACTGTCCAGACAATCCCTCTACCCCACTTCTGCCTCCTTCAGCCCATACTCCAGGCATCATCAGGTCAGCTGATGATTCCAGAATCATCTCCCTGCTGAAACCCTGGAGAGCCTTCCCACACTCCAAGGATATAGATGAAGATCCCTTGCAGGACCTTATTCATCCCAGCCATGGCTGGCCACCATACCACCCTCGTCCCCCTGCCACACTGGCCTCTTGGAAGTTCCCTCCCATCTGAGACCACTGCCAGAGCTGCTCTGCTGCCTGAACCACCTTCCTCTCTCCTTCACCTTCTTCAGACCAGGACTCAAAAATCACTTCCTCATGGTTCCCGGGTTCCCAGACTTCCGTTTATCAGGCCAAGCCTTCCACTATCCATTCTCAAAGCAATCTATATCTTTCCTTCTTAGTTTTCATCACAGCTGATCCTTCCATATTTACTTGTGCCACCATTTTATTAAAGTTTACTTCCCCCTGTTATGTTTCATGAGTTGCAGGAAGCGTAGGTTATTGCGCACCTTCATTTCCCTAGAGCCTAGCACAGTGCCTGACAAATAAACCTGTGCTGAGTGAATGAAACACCTAGAGATGCCTGAGGAATTAAAATTCCAGTCAACAGTTGTGTCCCTTCCATTCCCTGCCTTTGCTGGGCCAAGCCTACCAAACTTTGCCTTCACTCATCCATTACCTCATTTCACAACTCTTTCCTGAGCTCTTATTATGGGCCAGACATGGATTTGCGGGTATTTCAGATAAGAAAGGATGTCCAGCAGCACAGACATCCACCTGATAATGATGACCTAGTGAGTCCAGTGAAGGGAGCATCACAGATGTGCAGGTGGCTGATGTGTTCCCTGAGGTTGGGGAGGAGATGCCGACACAACCTGGCTTCCAGGTCTTGGTGTCTCCCGCAACTTAACTACCCAGGAAGTAGGAGCTGATTTCTTTGAACAAAGATTGGGTGACCTGGCATCAAACAGTTATTAAATCCAGACCCTTCAGTCTGTAGAAAAGGCACCAATTCCAAGATGCTACCTTGGCATTTAGATTGTATTCCCTAAATGAAATCCCAAAAGTATGTTTCCAGAATGTCTTGACACCAGAGAAATAAAGATCAATTGCATTTTCCTTCTTTAATATTTCTAAATTAGTGGCATGGTGAACAGATGAGTAAGTGGGACATTTAGAAATAAAGCTTTAAATTAAATTGAATCAAGCAAATTGAATAACACATGGTTGCCTGCTATATGCAGATTCTGAGCTAGGTTCTGGGAATCCCCAAGACAAGGACAACAAGAGCCTGTCCTCAGGGAATTCACAGACTCTTGAGATGCAAATATCTGCAAGAAGGTCCCAAGCACTCTCCTTGGGCTATGGGTGATTCCTTATCATCTTTCAGGTTATAGCCCAAATCCGAAGCCATCTCTGATGACCTTATCAAATATCACCCCTCCTCTGCCAGCTCCATACTTTTAGTTACTCCTTATTGTTTTCTTCAAAGTATGTATCAGTCTGAACTCATCTTAAGTATTCGTTTGTAGTTTCTTTTTATTGGTTTTGGGTTGGAACATGCGCTCTATGCTTGCTCACCTCCACATGTTAGTGCCCGTAACAGCACCTGGCCTGTGGTTGGCATTCAACAAATGAATGGCTGAGCTCTAAGAAAGGAAGTGGTTAATTCTCCCTGAGGAGTTTGTGGGAAGCTGCAGAAAGGAGGCAGTGTTTGAACTAGGACTTGAAGGAGTTGTCCCGGCAGGAAAAGGGAGGGTGGAGGAAGAGGGAAGCGCTTGGTAAAAAGTTTATTGCATGCTTGGCTGTAACCTTGGAGGTGGCAGGAAGAGGGCAAATAGTGTTGAAAGGATAGCAGGCAAGATGTGGCAGCATGAGGGAGGGGACGGGGACGGGTGCGAAGGCCATGCCCAGAGTGGACTTTCCCCTCTGTGGACACATTCTTAAGCAGGAGAAAGACATGGCCAGATCCCTGATCCTCAAGTCCTCCTCTGGGGACTCAACAGCATGAGGCTGGATTGGGTGGAAATTAATGAATCCTTCCCTAGAGAGAGGAACATAATTTGTAAGCACCTAATTTAATGTATCCACAGAAGTATTTTTCTTCTAAGTTGATATCAGAAATCTTTAAAAGTACCCAACTCTTACTGTAGAGTTGTCTTAGTCTGAACTGTGCATGGAAACGTTCTGTATCTCCCCAACCAAGGGTCATCAGGGATTTCAAAATGAAACAGCTTCTAAGAAGAGCTAAGGAGCTGAAGGGCTAATTAAGTCCCAATTGGGTAAAGAACATGGCTTCTAACAGTGAGGTTGTGAGTTATTTTTAAGTACTCCCTGAGGGAGGTGAATGGAATAAAAGCTTTATCATTAAGGATGTTTCCAGTAAATGCAGTCTTCTAGTTACTTTAAAGAAAGCCCCATTAACTAAGAGACTTACATAATGTACTTATTAATTTCTCTTCTTTAATACCTACAAATGCAAGAGATGGTAAGGGGGAGACAGAGGATGGAGCCATTGTCGAGTGTATTAAATATCCTTTAATCCTAACATAAACCCTTAGAAGTTTGTTAATCCTCATTTTTGCAGCTGAGGAAGCAGAGACAGTGAAAGTGTTAAATCCATTGCTCAAGATTACACAGCTAGTATGTAGCAGAACAGGGATTTGAACCTCTAACACAACTGAGATTAGAAAGCCAGACACAGGAGTCCTATAGGTTGGGCTCCCAGGACCTCAACGCTTGAGTCTATGGATGTTCGGAGAACATGCAGCCCCGAAGCCTGAGGCTTCTTGTTGGCAAATTGGGGATGGTAACGTCCCAGTTTCGGCGCCTCGTGAGTAGAGGCATCATCTCGTGTTCACCCAGAGCCTGGTGCCGTGAGACCTCGCTGCAGGTCACCTGCCCTGCTGCAGTAGGGACTGCAAACTCTGTCTGTATCTGGGAGAGATGCAACTTTTCTCCACCCCAAACAGATGGGCACTAAATGATGAAGATGTGCTCCCCCAGACACCTGCTTCATCCGCTGTCCTCCACGCGGGACAGTCTACCCACTGAGGCATGCTCATGGCCACTTGAGCTTTGCTTAAATCAGGGTTTCTGAACTTGGGCACTCTTGACATTTTGGGCTGGATAATTCTTTGCGCTGTGTATTGTAGGATGCTTGCTGGCATCCCTAGCCCTTCTGGGTTGTGACAATCTAAAATGTGTCCAGACATTGCCAGATATCCCTGGGGTGGGTGAGGCAAAATCACCCGTGTTGAGAGCCATAGGCTCAGGTGAAAATTAAGAGTGATTTATGGAGCCAAAGACCAAACGGAAGGCTCCTAGGATTCGAAGAAAGAGAGCCTCTTTACTCTAAGAGTTCACAGTACTTGCTAAATAGAGATTAATTCTCACTGGGGAACCAAGACAGGGCAATCAACAAATTACCCTAGCCAGTTAGCTCATCAAACTCCTGTTACCGGATCCACAATGCTTTATAGATTGTTAATTTCCCATTAAAGGAGCCATGTCTCTGAATAAACATTCTGTCATTTAGCTCCATAAGGTGGGATGAAAGCATGAGGAGCCAGTGAGGTCCTGCTTTAAATATTTAATGAGGACCGACAGTTCTGTTTGCTCACCCAACATTTATTGAGAACCTGCTATGTGAAATGTCACATATGAAGTCATTGGCAACATCAGGAAAAGACTGAAGTTTTAGGTGGGCCAAATTGCCTCATGGATGACAACTGAGACCTCTGGCTATTGAAAACCTGCTCTGGGCTGAGCCACGAGGTAGGCTCTGGGAAAAATGTGAAGGAAACGGGCATGGTCCCTGTACTCCAGTAGCATTGGCATCACCCAAGAACTTGGTAGAAATGCATATTCTTGGGCCCCACCTCAGAACTTTGGAATCAGGCACTGTGGTGATGGGATTGAGCCCGCCCCCAGGGATTCTGATACACTGAGTCAGAACCTCTCATCTGGAGTAGCAGTTCCCAGCCCCACTGCATATTAATGTCACCTGGGTAGGCTTAAAGTGAAAACAAAACAAAAACTTGTTGAGGTTTGTAGCAGTTTGATATGGTTCATGAATTCCAAAAATAGATATTGGATTGTTTATAAGTTGGTCTGTACCTGGGCATGATTAAATTATGATTAGTAAGTAGTAAGATGTTGGGGATGGGGACTCACAGATAAAACTACACGGCAGAGCAGAGGAGTTAGATAGTGTTTTGATGCTGGAGTTTTGAGCTGGAGCCTGGGAAGTAAGCACATAGAGGAGCAGAGCAGCTGAGCCCAGAGAGAATCAAGCTCCGAGGAGAGAGACAGACCTGGTCATCTGATAGTCAACAGCTGGCCTTGTGGAGAGAGGCAAAGCCTAGAGAGCCTCATAGTCTATTGCTGACCTTGCAGAGCAAAAAGAGGAGCTGAGCCCAGAGAAATGAGCCCTGGGAAGAGAGGAACCCAGGAAGCCTGAACCCTGGCAGACATCAGCAGCCATCTTGCTCCAACACATGGAAATAGACTTTGGTGAGGGAAGTAACATATGCTTTATGGCCTGGTAACTATAAGCTTCTACCTTTATAAAAACCAACTGATTTCTGGTATACTGCATTAGTACCCCTTTGGCTGACTAATACAAGGTTTTTAGTGATTCCAACAGGGGAGTTCTAAAAGCTCCCAGGATGCCTCTAATGTGTAACCAAGGTTGAGAATCTCTGGTCTAGAGCTGTATCTCTCCAATGTTAGAATACACAGTCCCACAGGCACAGCACTGCCTGGGGACCTTGTTTAACGGAAGACTCCAGTTGAATGGGGCTGGTGTGGGGCCTGAGATTCTGCACTTCTAGCCAGCTCCCAAGTGGTACCATCGATGCTGGTCTAAGAAGCAAGGGCTGGGTAATACTAACATGAAATGGATAGTACCAATAGCTAATATTTACCTAGTGCCTTCCAAATGCCAGGCACTGTGCTAGGGGCTGGGACGCAATGGTGGATGAGAAAGACATGGCCTCTGCCTTGTGGAGCTTACATTCTAGGGCTACCATCAATGTTCTGTCTAGAATACTATGCATTCCCATAGGAGGGGAGCCTAATGTACCTGCAAAGATACCTGATAAGGTAGAGCTGAGTCATGTATTAGGTACAGCAACACTAGTTGTTAGAACAGCAAATTCTCAATGGCTTAACAAATAAATGTTTATTTCTTCCAGTGAGGTCAATGTCATGGGGATTCTGGGTTCCAGGGCCCATCTTTGGCTCTGTCCCCGTCTACATCCTTGGAGTTCTCTCAGCTCAGCTGGTGGATGGGGAAAGAGGGTATGGAGGCCTAGGAGCGGTCTAATGACTCCCACTCTCATCCTGTTGTCTTTATTGCCCGGCCCTGACTATCCACGATGCTGGGAAATGAAGCCTAATTCTCTGGCCAAGAGGAAAAGGAAACAGGGTTTGATGAACACTGTCTCCAGCACCTGTCTTCAAGGATGAGTAAGGCTGTCTGGGTGAAGAAAGAGAAGGGGTGGTTGGAGTGGGAAGTACCAGGAATATACAATGACTGTTTGGTAGAGGATCATAAACCAATCAAGTCTTCGTAGGTCTCTGGTTATCATATTTCTTACAAGAACATAGTATGCTAATCCACCTAGGTCTTTAATACCTCAACTATGTGGCACATTTAAGCGTCTTCCTAATATTCAACAGGGAGGTTGGTAAGACTTATCTGCACTTACTCCTATCATCCTTGGTCACCAGTGGACACTGTCAGAGGCTGAGGTGAGAGCTGAGTTTAGAAACTGGGACACCTTTGTCATTTGAGTTGGTGAATGAGCAGTTGTGAATATAAAGACATCAACCAGAACTCAAGTGGAGGCCAAGGCAAAATCTGGTCTCCTGTAGTGCCTGTATTCCCCTTTACCACATTCCAAACTGGCGTCATGGTTTAATAACAACACAACGTATCTTTAAACAGTTCTTGTCCGGGAAAAGCCACTTGAATGGTCAGAGAGATTCAGCACCAACAGAATTGTCTAAATCTAAAAATGCGTTACATAGAAAGATGAAGATGGATGGAATGTGCAGCAATTGAACAGACAATGCCCCAGGCACACACGATTTCTCTTTGATATTCCTAATAGAGAATGCCCATTACTGACTGCCAGTGGCCTCTTTTGAATATCGAGCTGAAATTTTTCTCTCTGGATTCTGACTCTTCTTCAATTAGAGTGCTGTCCTTTGGGGTCACATGGAAAGGACAATTTTAATCTAGCTGCATGACCTTGGGTTAGCTACTTAACCTCTCGATGCTGAAGTTTTATACTCTATAAAATGGGTATAATTACAGTACCTCTTTCATGGGGAAGACTAAATGAGTGCCTGATTACACACAGAGTGCTCTGAAAATAGCAGCTGAGGTTATGATGATTACTGCCAAGCACTCTTAAAAATGGTTCCCATCCTGTCCCTATGCCTTCTACTCTATTTGATTTCTCCTCGTTTGATTCTTCAGCTTTTTCTTCTCTGAAAATTCCCAGGACCTCACTGTCATCTGGCCAGCATTTCTCAAATTGTGTTCTACAGACACTAGATCCTCAACATGTTAGTATAAGTTCCTTGGGTAATAAAAGGTCCGGAGATGCTTTTGAGGCCAAATGATTCCCTTGAAGGTTTATAATTTATTTTGGTATAATAAAGATTCTGAAAAGTCCTCAGGCTAGAGAACTGTTTATATGGGTGCAGGTATGAAAATAGGGGACTTCATGCCTGTTAGTGGAATATAAGCTGACATGCTGTTCTAATTGTGAATGCCATTTAATTAGTAGTTCTGCTTCTAGGTATCTGACCCTCTATAACTACTCACATGTGGGTTATTCCAGTTTAAGATGTCTTTGAAGACAAATTATATACTCAAAGAGGACAAGGATCTTTTCCAATCTTTTCCAACTAGCTCATCTGCTAGTCTGATAACCAAGCCTTACTTTCTGTGCCTACATGAAAATTATGGATAAAAGTGTTCACAGGACAGTGCTAAGCTGACACCAATCCACCAAGTCACCCTTTCCCCCTGTTGATCTACCATACTTCTCCTTCCTATCCAGGAGTGTGTCATGTTACCTGAGGATTATGTTCCTTCTTTAAAATATTCTGCCAAGTTTCATCTCATATAATCATGAGATGAAATAATTCTGGACCCAACCACCTGGTGAAATCTCTTAAAAAGTCCTTTCTATTGCAACTAGATATTTTTTCCTTCATTCTATCAACAGATTGTTGGCCTGTCTTAACTGGTCACTTCAGTCTTGCGATTCTGATGGATTGTGGAGATGAGTAGAGTGTAAATGCCTCAGGTGACACTGACGACTGATTAATGGGGGACTGTGCAAACCAAAATAAATCTGAAACAAAGACATTTGTGCACAGTCCAAGTAACAAGAGCCAGAACTTCCCAAGCTCCCTCCTAATCTTTATAAATGATTTTCTCCTCAGCCATTGGCACAATTCCATTATGGCCTTCTGAATATGTATAGACACAGCAGGTAATTTAAGATTGCTGCAAGTGTCTAACAAAAACATAGAGTGTATTCAACTTGTTTAGGAAACGTCTTAATGACAAGCCAAGCAATTTATAGAGGACATATTTTTATAGCACAGTAACATCAACATTTATTATTTGGGCCATAACTGGGAAAGAAAACAGACTTTCCCCATTTAGACAAAATTAAATTCCTAGGAAGGCAATAGAGAAATAGGCACAATCTTGAATATGGTTATCATCTAAAATAATATTCTTTTAGAAATATGGTGGAAAACATGGAAGAATAACATAACAGTCTCATTAGATATTCCCAAGATATTATTCTGGAATACAATCCCTTCTTGGGGATAATACAAAATTCGAATTCAAGGTAATCTGTTCATTATAGACTTATTTTTCCCCTTAGGATGCCACAATATTAGATAATAGTTACTTGTAGTTTTTGTTTTTGTTTTTTGCTGTGCATTTCCCTGCTAGAATTCCTATTGTCTAAGGAGCATCTACCTGAGAATAAGAAAGGTTCTGAAAAGTCCTGCAGCAATGAAATCTTATTTAGGTTAGCCAGGATACAAGCAAATGGTCACTTTTCCTTTTTTCTCCCTATTATCTCCTTTGTTTTCTGATTCCTAAGAATTAAACTATCATATATCCTCTGAATTCAGTTTCTAATTCATTGTATATTTAGATCCCACTGATTAAAAAAAAATCTAAAAAAATACTCAAAGCAAATGGAATGTATTTCATCTCTTAGGTTCCAGCTTGAATTTCTGCACCAGAATTACTATGAAAGAAACATGCTAGAACTAATTAAACACAAGGGCAAAAGTATTGTCTTGATTTGCTTGGGAAAGTCATGAGAACTTGCCATTTGGTTTTATCTACTTGTTCAACAAACAATAAAATGTACCTGTTCTGTAGATAAAGCATACTATTGAACCTTGTAAGATATATCAGATGAAACACTTATTCCAAATCTACGGTGTACACATTTCATTTCAGTTCCAGTCAGGCTGTCACGCCTGCAAGTCATTCCTGCTACTCTAATCCCCATGCTGCCATTCCAAATTGTTGGAAGGCCTTTATAATCCCACATTCTTCTTCAATGCTCTTTCTCAGCACATGAGGAGATGGTCAAGGACACGGCTCATGAGTTTCCTCCACTTTCCACCTCCCCATCTGAAGTTCTATTTGCACCAAGTCAAGAAATGCTGATGTCATCTTTTTTTTTTTAAAGATTTATTTATTTTATTTCTCTCCGCCCCCCCCCCCCGGTTGTCTGTTCTCTGTGTCTATTTTGCTGCGTCTACTTTGTGCACTTCTGTTGTCATCGGCACGGGAATCTGTGTTTCTTTTGGTTGCGTTATCTTGTTGTGTCAGCTCTCCGTGTGTGCTGTGCCAGTCCTGGGCAGGCTGCACTTTCTTTCGCGCTGGGCGGCTCTTCTTATGGGGCGCACTCCTTGTGCGTGGGGCTCCCCTACGTGGGGGACACCCCTGCATGGCAGGGCACCCCTTGCGCGCATCAGCACTGTGCATGGGCCAGCTCCACACGGGTCGGGAGGCCTGGGGTTTGAACTGCGGGCCTCCCATGTGGTAGGCGGATGCCCTAACCACTGGGCCAAGTCCACCGCCTAATGTCATCCTTTATACCCCTATTCAATCCATCACAAGTGCTGTTGATTTTATATCCTAAATTGTCTTCAAAGTTGTACCCCCCTCTCCATCTCCACCACCACGGGGCTAGCTAAGGACACTGTTCTCTCTTGGTTATACTGCCGCAGTAGTCCTTTAGTTGATGTCCCTTTTACTTCTCTCTCCCATCATTTAACTCTCAAATCAGACTGATCTTTCCAAAATGCACTTCTGAATGTATTTCCCTACTGCTTAAAAATTTTCAGGGCTTCCCATTGTATTGGGAAAAGGATAAAACCCATCCACACGGTCCTCCAGTCCCCACGGAGCCCAGCCTCACTGGCACCCAGCCCTGTTGTTCTCAGGCTCCTGCCCACAGCCTCACCTCATGCCCTCTGTGCTCACACCTGCCTCAGGACTTTTGCTTGCACTCCTCTCTCTCCCTGGAATGCTCATTCTACCTCTTCGAGCTCAGCCACCACCACCTTCCCCTCCTGATTCACCTTCTGCATCGCTGCTACAAGGAGGCCTTCCACGGCTTGTTTAAGCAGGTCAACTCAGCCTACCGTTGACTCTCTGGGTGCCACAGCATCTCCGTCTTAATGCTCACGACATTCGTTTGTATGTTTATTTTATTAATGCTGGTCTGTCCTAGCAGATTGTAAGCTCCATGAGGATACCAGTTTCGTTTTTACTTGGTTTTCCCCACAGTAACCGACAGTGTTGATTCATAGGATACACTCGGGAGAAAATTAAGGAATGAAGTTTGCAATTATTCATAATACCCATAGCCCTTGATGGGCGTTTTCACAAACGCTTTCCTGGGTGAAATACTTTTACTGACCACTCTAAGTGAGGTTGGCCAAAGCTGAGGGTTGTTTCTGTGAGTGTTGGAGAATTTTAACTGCTGACTCCAATTACTTCGTCTGTGCCAAGCTCTCTCCTAAACTCTTAGCATTCATTCATTCATGAATTCATTCATTCAGTCAGTCCTCACAGGGCCCTTAGAGATGGGCACTATCATACCTTTATTATACAGATGGGGAAACTGAGGCCTATACATTAATGAACTCAGCCAGGACTACACAGTTTGCTCAGCCTTACATTCCTAGCACTGCACAATACCATCACGTGCTGAGAGTTCAATAAATATCTGTGGAATGAATGAATAAAGCAGTAGAGCTGGTCAATCACAAGTCACAGATCTTTCAAAAAAAATCTGTCTACTTCTCTGCCACACACTAAGCTACACTGTGGCAGCTTCTCGTTGGAACCACCCCAACAGCGTAATGCCTCTTCCTGCACCCACCTTCCTTCCCTCTACTTCGCCCACCTCGCAGTGCAGGCTGAGAGACTTCTAAGATGCCAGTCAGACCCATCCCACCCTTTCCTTTGAGGGGCTTCTTGTCTTTAAGACTCTGTGCCAACTCCCTAACTCAGCTTTGCCCTTGCCTCTTTCTTTCCTGCACACACCAGCCTCCCCCTGGTCCTGGAATCTTTGTGAGGGCTGTGCCTTCTGCCTGGAGTACCCTTCACCTTCTCACCTCCCCAGTTAACCATTAATACTCTTGACCCGTCAGGCCTCAGCATAGGTGATAGATCAAATAAAGGTCCCCCAAGATGTCCAGGTCCTAATCCATGGAACTCACGAATGTTATCTTATGTGGCAAAAGGGACTTGGCACAAGTGATGAAGCTAAGGATGTTGAGATGGGAGGACTAGCCTGGACTATCCGGGTGGGCCCTAAATGTAGCCAGGTGTGTCCTCCTAAGAGGGAGGTAGGGGCAGTTTGATACAGAAGTATAAGATGTGGTGATGGAAGCAGTAGGTTGGAGTGATACAAAGAAGATTCATGGGCCAAGGAACATGTGTGGTCTCCAGGAACTAGGAAAAGCAAGAAGAGCCTCCAGCAGGAACCAGTCCTGTCCATCCATCGATTTTAGCCCAGGGAAGCTGATTTCAGACTTCTGATCTCCAGAATCATGAAAGAATGTTTGTGTTGTTCTAAATCATCAGGCTTGTGACAATTTGTTATAGCAGCCAGAGGAAACTGATACAGTATAAAAATCACTCCTGCAAGGATCCTTCTGTGAGCACCACTCCATTATATATGCAGATTGCTCCCCAAAGTTCACTTTCAAAGCTTATCACCCTTGTGTTGGTTAATCTAATGTCCAGCACCTAGAATGAGTACCTGTCACACATAGGCTCTCAATAAGCTTCCCTGAGAAAATGATTTTCTGTCTTCCCAAAGAGGCAATAAGCTTCCAAGAGGCCATGTCTGGGCTATTCCCTGCTGTGTCCACAGAAGCTAGTACAGTGCTGGCATACTTGGATTCTCTGTAAATTTTTGCTGAATGAATGAATGAATGGCTATTTGACTTCCCAAATAGGATGTAAGTGCTACATTTGCTGTGCCACTATAATTTACCACTATATCCTTAGCATCTGGCACCATGCCTGGCATCTAGTAGGTTCTTCACAGTGACCTGTTGGCCATCTGCCTGACTTTCTGAGCTTGTAGGGACATGAGCAATTCTCTCTCCCCGTGCAGTAAAGTCTTTGTCCCATTAAGTGACATGAATCTCACTGGTAGGCCATGCATCACACTCATGGCCTGGCAGATGGACTATGGCAGTGCCATGGTGGAGAGCCAACAGCCTCTCCTGCATCTGTGCAGCATGGCTTGTTAGTTTCCAGTTCCTTAGCCACCAGTTGCTTCTAACACAAACGCATGGTGACAGAGCTTTCTGTAGGGAAGCTAACTGCTATTGTCAGTATGTAAAGCATCAGGCGCTGCTAAAAGGCTTCTGATTATTGTTCTATTCTGCCTACTTCCATTAGCGTCTACCCCAACATTAGCTCTTATTTTGGGAGAGGGGAGCAGGGTGGTTAATGCTGCCTTCAGCAACTGTGATGCCAGAAGATCAGAAGACAACAGCAGCCCATCTCACACTGGAGAAGGGCAAAGGTAGGAAAACTGGCTGGGATGTGATGTTCCACTTATGTCAATGCTGCTCGCATTTAACATGCCTGGAAAGGCCAGAGTCAATGCTCCTCCCAGCCTAACTGCTGGGCTATAGATGAGTACTGATGCCCAGAGGTGGTCCTTTTCATAAGGCACCCCCAGGGACATGTTCTGAAGGGGCTCCCGAGCCCTTCATCAACCCCAGCTGGATGACAGGTACCTGTTTGATGCCAACAGACAAGCAGCCTGGCCTTTTCCTTGGTATTTCTAGATAGAGCTGGTGATACCTTGACATGTTGTAATTTATGTGCATCAAAGCAAAAAATGACAGCTTGGGGAAGGGGTGCACTGGTAGAGTGGGCTGCTCCCCCAGCTGTGGAACTTGTGATGATTTATGTGCTACTTACATTAAGAGTGTAAAAAATGTTGTATGTATATATACATACACACAACTGGGTCATCACATGCATGATTTTATCAAGAATGTTGGAGACCATCCTTTTCATACAAATTCATTCAGGCAAAATGGTCAATTTATAGGACAATATTTTTCAGAAAGTGACAATCCAGGTGGAATGCAGAAATGGGGAAGGCAGGACAGGGCCACGTGGAACCTGAGAGCTGCCCCTGCTGGCTGGTGGCCTCCATCCTTCATTTGGCAGTGAGCCTTCATCTCCCCAGCTAAGAGCTGCTCCTGGCAGGCTCTTTGGAGAGCCTGTGTGGGCAGTATACAGCAGGCATTAGCAGGCTGCTGGCCCAAGGCACATGCCTGACAGCTGGTGACCTTTAGCATGGGTTCTTCAGGGAGACACAGCATGTGGACCTACTTCTGTGGCATCTGTGGGGTCAGGGTGGAGGAGATGGGCCCTTCCTAAGTGGCTTGGTAGGTCTTCAGCTCCTGGAGGCAGGATGACTCACTTCCCTTGGCCGCCTGGCCATTTCTGGCTCATGTGGCATCTCCTTTGACAGCCAAATTGCCCTGCACTTCCCTGGGCTTCACCAGCCATTAAGAACAAGTGTTGGAGAGGATGGTTTTGAAGTGCCCTTCCAAATAACACCCCTCGCCTTAGTTTCCTATGACTGCTGTGACCAATGATCACAAACAAGACACATTTAAAACAACACAAATTTGTTCTCTCACAGTCCTGGAGGCTAGAAATCCTAAAACCTAGGCGTTGGCAGAGGTACATGCCTCCCCGAGGCTCGAGGAGCAATTTCATTTCCTTGTCTTTCCCATCTTCTAGAGGCTGCCCTCATTCCTGTCCCACGGCTCCTTTTATCTTCAAAGCAGAAGCAGCACCTTCCAATCACTCTAACTCCGACCCTGCAACCTCCCTCTTAGAGAGGCTCCGGTGATCACCCCGGGCACCTGGATAGTACAGGATGACCATCCACCGCCGAGCCTTAAATTAATCACACCTTCCAGGTTCCTCTGCCATCTAAGATACTATAACATATTCACAGGTTCCAGGAATCCAGTGATGGGCATCTTTGGGGCTGTTATGCTATGCTGCCTTCAGGCCAGGGCAGACCTGAAGGGGTTTTGGGAGACTGAGGAGTCTAGGGTTGGCAGAGGCCATGGATTCAGTTCCATGTGTGTAGACTCTCAATGAAGAAGCCATTGGCAACAAAGGCAGCAGTAATCATGCTTGATCATTCATTAGATACTAGCTACGATGCCAAGGACTTGACATGAAGAATGTCATTGAATGCTCACGGATACCCCGTGAAGTATACACTATCATTAGTCCCATTTTATAGGACAGAAAACTAAGGTACCAAAAGGTCAAATAATATAGCCCTAGGTCACACGGCTAAAGAAGCAAGGAGCTGGGCTCCAAACCTAGTCTGTGAATTCCATAGCCCTGCTCTAAACTACCCCGCATGGGCCAACTTCCCGAGGGCTCCTCCCTGCCATGGGGTTGGCTAAACTGGCAGGGCCATTCCACTATGGAGGTGGCTGGAAGCAGTCAGGGATGGCTGGACCAACCATGATTTGGGAGTCTGAAGACCCAAAGGCTGGTCTGGCTGTGTCACTGACCACTTGAGTGATATGGGCCAGTGACAGTCTCTCTGGGCCTCAGTTTCCAACTGTTAAATAAGGAAGTCAGTTAGCTTGATTCTACTCTTAACTCCTAAATTCTGTAGCACCACACATATCATCAGGATGGCAGGCAGATTAAAAGCAACTGCAGCGATGTTAGTTGGAGAAGAGGTTGAAGTGGAAGATGGGAGGTTGGGTAGTAGACAAAGTTTAGTGACAAAGAGCACTCATCCTAAAGTTGGTGACCAACTTCTTGCCAGCCAAACTGGGGGCAGCTTAGCATTAGGGTCCTCAAGGAAAGGGTGACGATGCTGCCATGTAACAAAGCTCAGTTTTGGCTCTTTGTTCTCAGGTCTCATTGATGACTGTGAAACAGACTTCAGACACTCTGCCGGAAATGCTGTCTGAATGTTTAAGGAAGTGTCCAATATGAGACTCATAAAATGCAGCACAAGGTCAGTTTGATGGTGACTTCATAAAATTTGAGCAACAGAGACCTGTGGAGATGGATTTTACAGTCCACTCAGTTGTTGATATTTCTCAACTGAGAGTTTCACTGTCTTAAGCTTTAATTGAAAGTACTTAACCTTTTACACATTATCATAAATAGCACTGAGATGAACACCCCCAAAATGCCCATTTCAGATATATGAACCCCTTTAGGGGCCAGCAGAAACACGTATGCAGAGCTATGGATTGGATGGAGGACAGATGACAGTCTTCAGAGAACGTTCCTGTGCCCAGTTCAGCATCTGCATCAACCAGCCACTGCTTGCAGTTCAAAGGAAGCCTTTGAGCTCTTTCCCACCCCCCTTTCAAATCACCTTGATCAGCCCTTGGCTGCCCTACTCAGCCACTAGGACTATATTTTCTAATTTGTCTTTATAAGTGATTTTAATAATGCTATATTATTGCAAATATATTAAGCTAATAGAAATCTAAGAAAAATATTGGCTAAGTTCCATAATCACTGAATCAAATAAATGTTTTCTTTATTGATATTGACTTTTAATATTTTTTCAATATGCATATTAATATTTTTCATATATGAGGTCATTTTATACATAAAATGCTAATTTGTGACATTATGCCAGCATTATTTTTCCTTTCTGCTTCTCTTTTATCTCCATCTCCATCTCCATTTACACCATTCAAAGTGAACAAAAGTGCATATCGTCCTCATCCCTATCTTTACAGAATGTTATAAAAACTTACATAGGGAATTTTTATTATGATTCTTTTCACATGCAAAAAGGCATATACATTTCTCCACTTATCATATCTACTGCACTAAGTAAATAAATCACAGATCTCAACCATTTCTTTTTAAAAGTAACAGAATGGATGAATATTTAAGCTCTTCCTTTGTTTTTTTGTACCTACAAAAAAACAATACTTCAATGATTAACTTTGTACCTATATGCTCAAGTACTAGAGTTTTATTATTTTAGGATAGCTTTCCAGAAGTAAGATTGCTGGGTCAAAGGCAATGTTTGTTAATAATTTTAGTATATATATTGCTATATTAACTTCTGAGATGGGTATAAAAATTTATATTCCAATAACAATACATAATTGTACCTGTTTCTCCACATCCTTGCTGCACTATTATTTGTGTTTTAAGGTTCATCGATCTGTTGTATAAAAAACAGTACTTCACCACTGTTCTAAGTTGAATTTCCCTCACTACAAGTGCATCTTCATGATTTTAGATTTTAGCTCTTAGCAGAAATAAAAACATTCAGATATATAAATTATACTTTCTCACAATTTAAAATCTGAAGCAATATCCATACATATATTTGCATGTATTGACAAATCCAGGGTCTTTAGAGCTAATCACATCGATTGTCACATGACTGATGAGAGTGCTACACATATCATTCAATTACTAAAAATAACATGGGAAAGCATCATAGGTGCCTGGTCTTAGTCACCTAACAGCAAAGGGATGTGCTTGTTAATACAGTTCAAGTCTCAGAATCTAGGAGATTTAATTGTTGAAGAATATTAATGATCCAAAAGCAAGGAAATGGGAAGAGGTATTAGAAGATAAGAAAGGAACAAATGACAATTGTTTTAATTTTCCAAGAAGGGGAAGGAGCTGTGTAGTGAATGCTGTGATTTCATTCTTCTGATAACCCACTGCTTTTGCTTTTCCACCAATCAAAGAGTCCTGGCATCCTTCAGCCAGGGTGGGCATGGCACACATATATGACTGTTGAGATGCTCTTACCTGGAGTATCAGTTCTGAGAAGAAGAATTTAAGAATAAAAGCATCTGGAGAAGATTTACCCTTGCATTTGGGTCCTACAGAGACTTCCCATCAAGTCCTACAATCTGGATCACAAATGGGGGAACCTGTGTTTTCAGTTTTCTCTATGTGCTATCCCATATTCTTATAATAAAGTCCTTCTCTTGGTGGGTCTGTTTCTGTTTCATGCAACCAGAGAACCCTATATCTAAAACCAAAGATCAATAAGATTTGAAACAATGCCTAGAAAATTCTCAAATATTAAAAGATGTCTTATAAGAATTTAGAAAACTGAAAAAGAGAACTTGGAACTCATTGAAAATGAGGCATGTCAAATTGTCCTCCTCATTTCCTTTTTTATTCTGAAAATACTTTAGGAGTTTAGGAGAATACTATCCATTCTTGTGTTTCTTCATTTTAGTGATGCATTTGACTAAATCTTCCTTGGTAGACATACTTGTGGACAAACATGTGAGCTGAGTGGAAATATACTGAAATATATTGATTCACGGGTTCTGGTCAACAAGAGAAAAACCCAGTGTTATTTAGTTACATAGGCAAGAGTGGTGGAGATTGAGAGGCAAAATTATTAAGGGAAAGAATACTGAGCAAGGAGTCAGATGCTACCTCTACCGCAAGTATCAACTCCAACTACCTAGGTGATCCTAGGCAGGATTATCTTCAGAATCTTTCTCCAACCAAGAACCTCAGGCAACTCTACTGATTGTGGTCAAGACAATAGTTGAAATATATTTCTTTTCTTGAGTTGGCCAATCTTGACTTGGCCAATAGAGTTATGATGGATTTTGAACATGTTTTTCTGATGAGGACATCTGAGTCGCTAAGAAGTTTAGAACTGAGGGGATGATTGAAATAACTGGGGATGATTAGTCTGGAGAAGAGAAGGCTTAGGGTTGTTAAGAAGGCTCTTTAAATATTTGAAGGATGCTATTGATGAAGTGAAAAGAGAAGATTTATTTGATATGACTCAAGAAGATAGAACAAGCATTGGTGGGCAACATTTTCATAGAGTTTGACTTGATAATAGACTAAAGCTTAGTTATGATCATCAAAATACTGGTAACAGTAATAAATGGCAACTAATATTTAATGAGTTCTGACAATGTACCTACCTGTACTTTGCATGGCCAAATTTAGTTCTTTAAACTCCCAGTGTACCATGTTCAATTTTCAGATAAGGAAACTGAGGCTCAGGGAGGTGAGATTGCTGGTTCAAGGGCAAAGAACTTGAATTCAAATATATGCACATTGAACTCCAGAGCCTGTGCTAGCTCTTTAACTTTAGAGATGCCCAGTAGTGGAGATGACCTCAAAGCAGCGAGCTTGCCTAGTTGTGCAATATTCACAAAAAGACAGGGAAATCCATAAGGAGAGGGATTGGATGGAATGACCTCCATCTTTTCTTCTAAGATGAGATTTTCCTATTCCCTTAATTGCATCCACTGTATTTCAGGCAGTTTGGCCTAGCAATTTAGATATAACTATCCCATTAGTAACTGAGCATGACCACTCTTGAGACATTTCTCAAGGTGACTCCTCTCCTGCTAATTAAACAGCTACATGGCCATGAAACCTTAACCATAGTGAAGAACAAAGAAGAAAGACTTGGACAAACTGGCATTCATCAGTCTTTTTCCCTAACTGAAACCAATGCTGAACTAGAAATGGATTATTTAGAAATAAGATGGAAACAATAGCTCATCCAGTACAATAACTCCTTTTGAGTACATAGCACTGTTAATGTTGTTCAACGCAATCATATCCTGGTACCAGTTAGTTAGAAATTGATGATCTTATATTTACAGCAATAAATCCCTTTTGAAAGAGAATTTATGCAATACATATGCAAGCTTACATTCTATCATAAAGGGTTCTTAAAAGAGCCCATTAGGGGCTGTTGTTTTTTTCAGCACCTGAGAATGAGCCTCACTGGAGCTGATGTTTAACCATAAACCCCACAGGAGAGCAACATGCCTGTTCAAACAGCCCAGTGGCAATAGGAGGAGACATTTCCCTAAGGAGAAGACATTAATGGGAAAATCATTTCACGTTTGCATTTTTAATTTTGCAATTTAATATCTCTCTAAATACACTTTCCCCCTTTAAAATGTGATTAACTAAAATTTCCCTATCTTTATTAAGGCAAATAGCCAGTTATAGTATTCCTGTTGGAATAGCGGCAGGGGCGTTATTTAGATTTAAGGGAGAAGGCATGTGTGAAACTGTTATTAAAACTGAGTATATTTAGTTACCACAGCTATTAAGAGAATTATTAGGGGGTTTGTACACGTTTTGCATATGTAGATGGTGTTAGATATGGGGAGGGGGCAGTGGGGACATGCCTGGGTCTCCCTGAGTGCTAATTAAATGGTCTGCAGGGACCTGAAGGCTCCAATCCTGCCTTTCTGGAGAACTGCCTGTCTGCCCTGGGGGAAGTCAGTGAACTCATCCAAAGGAAACTCCTTAAATACCTTCTGGTTCTAATGTTGCTGGAAGGTGTTTTGTTTTTTTTTACACTAAAGTGTTAAATTAACATTAAAATATTGGTGATAAGATAAAGACTTGTTTCCATTTTACAGTCCCATCCTGATAGCTGTGATCTTGATGGTATTTCATTTGATGAATGCCGTGATCACCCTGCTGAGGACCACAACTGTAATAGGAGATAGCACATATGGGTACCAGGCCCTGAAAGTGGGTGGTGTCTCAGTACTGATTTGCTGGATCCTCTCAGCAACCCTGTAAGCCAGAGGTACTTATTAAACTTGTCTCATTCAAACGGGGATGCAGACGCGGGTTGCCCAGGGTCATCTGTAATGCTACAGGTAGATGCAGCTAAAAAAAGAAAAAATGACTGAATATACCTGATTTTTCTCCTTCTCTGCTGTAAATAACATAACTAAGAAAACTTTTTGTTTCCGAATTTCCAGTCTGTCTGCTTTGAGGCAATAATTGGGACTGCCAAAGAAATTTCACTGACAAAACAATTGACATAAAGGGCTAAAGAAATGAAGAAATTTGTGTTGTCTGGGGCTGGGAAAGGCAAGCGAGTCAGTATTCAAACTTCTCGCCCCAGCTTTTACAGATTTACTGATTTTGAGTCCTCACACTACCATTTAATGGTTCTGCAGCCTTGATTTAATTACCTAACTCTGGACTTGACTTGTCAAAAAGGCATCAAAAGGTACCATCTAGCAGGGATGCTGCAAGGATAAAATGGATAAATGCTGTTACAGCCGCCCTAAGATGCCAGACAAGTGCTGACAGCTACTGTGTACCCCTGGTTTGGGGTTGACATAACAGGAGAAAGGAGAAGAGAGTCTTGGGAGCATGCAGAGTCATCACGATAACTAACAGTAATTGAGCACTTCTTCTGTGGAGGGCTCAGCTCTAAGCACTTTACCTCTGTTAGCACACTGAATTCTCACACTATCCCAGCGAGGTTGACCAGATCATTATTATTCCCATTTTACAGATGAGGACTTGAGCACAGAACTTAACCTGCCCAGCAGGTCAGCTGCAAGGCTGAGACTTGACCATCTGCCCCCTGAGCTTCACTTTCAATCCCTGCCATAGTCCTTCTCTGAGTAGTGAGGAACAGAGGGTACCTACTCCTATTCCTTCACTTACGTGTTTAAATTTTATCAGAGAGGCTATATCATATTGTTTTTTCCCCTACTTGAGAACTGACTTCCTGTAGCAGGGAAACAAGCCCATTCTGCTCAAAGGAATCTTCCCCTGACAATTCTGCCATGACAGACAGAAACCTCAATTGATCTGGCTGACCCTAGGGAGGGAGCAGTGGCTACAGTAGGTCCAGATGGTTTTGGTTCTGCCTTGGATGCTGTATTAGTTTCCTATGGCTGCTGTAACAAATGATCACAAACATGGTGGCTTAAGCCATGTACTATCTTACAGTTCTGTAGGTCAAATCCAGCATGGGTCTCCCTGGGCTAAAATCCAAGTGTTGCCAGGCCTGTCTTCCTTCCTAGAGGCTCTATGGCAAACTCAATTTCCTTGCCATTCCCACCTTCTAGAGGCCATCTGCATTCCTTGGCTCATGGCCCCTTCCTCCATCTTCAAAGCCTGCACTGGTTGGTAGAATCCTTCCCCAGCTGCCATCTCTCTGGTTCCCTTTTGAGTCCTCACATCTTCTCTGACCCAGCTGAGAGAGGTTCTCCACTTTTAAGGACCCATTTGCTTAGACTGGGCCCACCTGGAAAGTACAGGCTATACTCCCCTTGTCAACCTGCACGTCTTTTATCACATTTGCAATGTCCCCCAGATGAGGTCACATAACTCTCAGGTTCCAGGGATAAGGTTGGGCATCTTTGGGGGGCGTTATTCCATCAATCACAGATGTGAAGCCAGTGTGCAATGATACACATCAGGAAAGGCCCTGTGCTTAGATCAACAAGAGCTTGGCAACAAGCAGGTGCTGTTTGGGATCCCCTCTTCTCTCAGTATGACCCCTGTGTCGGCACAGTCTAGCATTTAGGAATGACAAAGAAATCTCATTACGAATTCCAGCTTCTCTGTTTTCCAGGGTGTACCCTCAGGCAAGCTAGTTAGCCTCTGTTTGTATCTCTTCCTCTGTCTTTGTAATGGGTGCTGCCTTAGAGCTGACCTCACAGTGTTGTTCGAAAGGCGAAAACCTTAATGCCCATGAAGGACCGGGTCTAGCACAGAGAACATGCTTAGCAAACAGCAGCTATTAGACTAGCTTCCTGGCCACTCTATTCTACGGGCCATGGTGACTGGTCCAAAGGATGGACATGTGACCCAAACAAAACCAATCAGAGTCTGTCCCTGGGATTACTAGAAGGAGGTCGGGTGAGAGAAATTTTCATTCTAAGCAAATTGCCATCTGATTCCACCACATGTGCATTGAACACTCCTGTATAATAACTTTATTATTGTTTTTTAACAGAAGGAAAGTCAGCATCCCAAAATCTTAAGTGTTCCATCTAAGTTGATAGAGCAAGACCCCATGAAGAGAAAAACCTCGGTCTCCTGGCCTCACCACCTCACGCCTACGGGAAACTCGCAGTTCACTGAGACCTGCCTTCTGCAATCCCTTGTTTGAGTCTTGGAGCTTTGAAAGGTTAGTCTTGTAGCCTCTTTTTAAAAGTGAACAATCTGACTTCCAGAGGGCTAGGGCTTTGCCAGGGTGACTACGCAGTCAGGGGGTGGGGGAAGCAGGGGTAAGATCCATTTACTCCTTGCGCTGGTTGGAGGTCTTGTGTGAACTTTCTGCTTCTCTAACTGTAAAGGACTCATAACAATGTGGTTAAACATCTTTAAATCTATTTTTGTATAAACACACTAAGTTAAGTGTCTACTCCACTGTGCCTGGTATAAATATATTACTCATGTATATTATATGCTGATTTATTCTTCTAATAATGCATTATTCATTTTCTTAACTGCATAGAATGCAAATCCACAAGAATCTCTATGAAAACAAATCTATTGAATGGTAAGGTCATGACAGATAGGGTAACACTTCAACTCTTTGAGCCTCTATGTCACTAATTTGTAAATTAAGATATTACTTAGCCCCTGTCGGTGGGATGCAGGGTAAAGAATTGTGATATGAGAATCTTGGTTGGAAGGTGCCAATTATTCTAAACATTTGGGTCTGAGGCAGAGAAGGTGACTCTCAATCTGGGGTCCTGACAGCTTCATCCTTTGAATAAGGGATGCTTCTAAGAGCTGTAAAATATGGACACTGGAGTATTTGGATTGGGGTTCATTGCCGCCCTTGACTCCCCTTCCCAAATGTTCAGTGTGGGACTTGGAACGATGCAGCAGGACAGGGCAAATGGCCAGGGTCTTGGATGTGGATGTCAATTGCCATCTATGCCCATATCCACTGGCTGTCTTGGCCTGAAATGTGCTCCCCAAAATGATAAGTTCAAATTCTAATCCCCAGTACCTATGAAAATCACCTTATTTGGAATTAGGGTCTTTGAAGATGTAATCAAATTAAGATAGGGTCATACTCGATTAGGGCCCTAATTCAGTGACTGGTGTCCTTATAAGAAGGGAGACACAGGCAGGGGAAAAGGCCATGTGAAGATGGAGGCAGAAAGTGGAGTGATGCGTCTACAAGTCAAGGAATGCCAAGGATGGCCTGGAGACACCAAAAGCTGGAAGAGGTGGGAAGGATTCTCCCCTAGAGCCCTTGCAGAGGGCATGGGCCTGCCAACAACTTTAACTTGGACTTCTAGCTTCCGGAACTGTGAGAACAAATTTCTGTTGGCAGCCACTAAGTTTACGACAGTTCATTAAGGCAGCCTTGGGAAAGTGAGATGGTCACTGAAGGGCTAGGATGGTCCAGGGCAGCTGCCAGGGAGCGACAGCAAGAAGATGGCCTGGGCATAGATGGCAACTGACATCCACATCGAGTAAGGGGATGTCCCTGAAGTGGACCTGGCTCAGGAATAGGGAGTGAGGGGTGTTGGCTGAATGCTTACATGTGGGAGGCATTCCTGGGTTGGGAACATTTGCAGGCAGGGTACAGGCCATGACATTGGGGTCTAGGATGGGACATGAGTCCCTGGCAAAGGAAAATGGAAAGAGCAGGGCATATGATGATATAGGAGCTTGGCTTTAGAAAACTGAATGGGATTCGTTTGTCAGGTTCAAAGGGCATCCTTGTCCTTGGAATAAAGCCACAGCTCAGCCATCGGGAGTGAGGTGTGATGTCAGAGGAAGACAGCCAACCAGCCAGCTTTGCTTCCCTCCAGGCACATATTCACGTGCTCATTCAAAGCTACAAACTGAGCACCCCCTGTACGGTGCCAGCCATAGTGCTGGATGCTGGAGCTGCACAGTAAACAGTCCAGACATGGGCCTTGCTCTCGTTACCTGCTGGAGGAGACAGACATCAAACCGTTATGACAGCTGAGGCACATTACTCACAGATGCAGTATTTGTGAATTCACCTATTCGCTAAAAGGTTTTGGTAGCCCCCAAATCAATTCTAGCGGCACTTTTGTGGACATGTGCAGAGTGGTGACGAATTTGAGGCACCCAACATGCCTGCCTATTCCTTGCAGAAGTCAAACAAACTTCTTGCTCCAGTTCTCTCACTGTAAACAAGTACCCCTTTTATGATATAATTAGGGTGACATTTTTGCCTTTTTGTGCTCTTTGAGATTTTCCTGCTTCCTCTGGCCCCTGAGCACAGTGCTGAAACAGTGCTGAAACCTGGTGAGAGTTCCTAAGCTGCGAAGGGCCTTAAGGAGAAAAAGCATGAGTTAGATCAGCTTTATTCAGGCAGGAGCTATGCTGCCCTTGGCAGTGAGTTCAAGGTTAAGAGATCAATAATATATATAGGCGCCTGTAAACAGAAACACACAAACACACATAAAACAAGGTTGTGTATTCATCAGTTGATGGAAATGTAATGACCAGAGGCTCGCAGGAACCTAACCCTGTATAGTACGTGGGTTCAACACAGTTAGGCTCCGTGGGAAGTCCCCAAGGCTGGAAAGCAGACACCCTGACACTGGGTCAGCACCTGGATTTGCAGGTCAGACCCAGGGCCCGACATGCCCACCTCTGGTGACAAATGACTCTGCAAGGGCTTTAACTCTGCATGTGCAGCTATTTTGCTGTGCTTTTTCATTTTCATTTATAGAATGGTATAAAACTAGACACTTATTGGCCACGGACCATTTTTGTGCTCCTGTAACTCAAAAATGATTACATTCTTTAAAATGAAGTATTACCAACTTCAAGTTTATAAGAGAGACCAGGGCTTGTTGGCACCCGCTGAATTAATACATTAGGGAATCTAAAATTGCACATTGTGCTGCAGAACTTTTTTCCCCAAGATGCTTTATTACATATACTTATCTTAACTTTTGACAGTCCATAACACGAATTGACATAAGATGGACGTCTGTGCTCTATCAAGTAAATAATACATAACTTAAAAAATGTCGGGATATCTTTTGACATGATACATGATAATGGCGCTGAAGGAACCATTATGGCCTTTCCATAAAGATGCAATAAAGACATGGCGGCTGCAGTGGACGGCTTCTAGCACCGTGCTCAGGCCCGCGCTGGACTCCTCCCCTGGCAGGCAGCACCAGGCGGGAAGGGGCTGCTACGAGTCTCTCCACGGCAAGGGAGGCCTTGGTTCGCAGGCCTTCCCTGGGAAAGAAGGTGGTTTAAATCAGAACATGGAATGGCTGAAGGACTCACCTCTGCCTCCATCACTCTAGAACCCCACTCACAGAAGATCACTTGAAAAATAACAGCTTTTTCTGATGCTGCTTCACTTATACTTCTCCCACCCCACGGGAAAGGACTCTATGTCCCCTATCAGAAGTGAGGCTGGTGAGGATGCACGAGGATACGAGGTTACGTTTCTTGCTCAAGGTCACTTGTCAGAGGTGGAGCCAGCACTACTTAGCCACAGAATTAGCTTGCGTCCCATGGGAAAAGTCAGCAGGCATAAAATTACCTATTCGTATTCTTTTCAATAGCTGGCTGGTCCCTCCATATGTGCTTTTAAATTGCTGTCTCTACTATCCACCTGTATCAGTGAAGACTACATCCCGACTGAAAAATAAAAACCCACCTCTATGTCCCTTGACACCTCATAGGAACTTTGACAATATTGTCCCCTGACTCTCACAGCAAACCATGGGGTATGATCTCTTTATCCCCTTGTTTTATTATTACTGCTGTTCTTACGGACATTATGAGGTTAAGAAACTTGCTTGGGATCTCCTGGCTAGTGCTGCTGCTATGACCACTAGGACAAGAACTCAAGGCTGGTTTTTTGGTTGTTTTTTAAAAAATATATTGTTTTTCTGTTCATTTCACTTACTTTTAACTTCAAAGAGTCAATATCTTCTCTCTCAACAGCTCTCACAGTCACATCAGTGACTTTACTTTATAATTTAGAACCATAAAGACTTTAAGCCAGATGGAACCTAAGAGGATAAGAAATGATTACTGATAGCTAACTATGTGAGGTAGCACATGCAATGCGTTAAAGTTAATAAGTACTAGAAAAATACTGGTTTTCCATTTGCAGCAGTGATATGATGCTTGCTACTGAAATACAGTTATTGAAGTAAAAGAAAGTGTCTTGCCTTAAAGAGCATATGGAATGAATATTAGAACAGGTATTAGGTAGTTAGGACAAAAATTACAAGGCTGAAACTCAAAAAATGAAGCGTGGGAGGCAGTGGTTGGATACTTCCTAGTAAGCCTCTCCTTAGGGGTCCAGCCATCACTCTCCTTGAGGATTTCTTGGCTTGAGCTGGGCAGGGTCAAAGGCAGACCTCTGTGGTCTGCTACGTCAGCTGCAAACCAACCAAATCCTCTTCTGGCTCTAAAACTGGTGATGCCACATTCTTGCACGTGTTCCGTTAAACCTTTGCTGTACAATTTTATAGGATGAGAAGTCAAATTCAAAATTGGCAATAAGTGGCAAGCATGTAGATGTTTTCAAAATTACATGCAAATAAGAACCTGGCTCTAATACCATCCACCAAGTGATGACATCTAGACATAGATTGTTCTTGTGTATACATAACACTGATGGTCACAAGACTAAACACACCTCAAGCATATCTCAGCAAACAAACCCTCCAGTCCATTTAAGTATGAATCCATGGAACCACCACCCAGATCAAGGT
Source organism: Dasypus novemcinctus (assembly GCF_030445035.2). Taxonomy (NCBI): domain Eukaryota; kingdom Metazoa; phylum Chordata; class Mammalia; order Cingulata; family Dasypodidae; genus Dasypus; species Dasypus novemcinctus. The sequence continues at coordinate 5,711,226 of NC_080690.1, forward strand.
AGAGAGCACCCCAGGAAGCCAGCAGGCTCTCTTATGTCCCCTTCAAATTGCAATCCTTCCCAAGGCAATCACAATTCTGCAGGTCAGGTTTGCCTGTTCTTGAACTTCATAGAAACGGAATCATACAGAACATACTCTTAAGTCTGGCTCCTGTTGCTCAACACTGAGTCCGTGAGAGATTCGTGTGTATGCAGCAGCAGTTCATTCTTTTTCATTACTGCTGATCTCATTTACTTATTTACTCTACTGTTAATGGATATTTGTGTTGTTCACAGTTTGAGGCTACTATGAAAAACATTGCTGAAAATATTCTTGTACATGTCTTTGGTGAATATAAGCATTCATTTCTCTTGGTGATATACCAAGGAGTAGAAATACTGATATATAGAGCATACGGATGTTTGAGTTTTAGTAGATACCGCCAAATACTTGCCAAGTGGTTCAACTGATACTCTACCGGCAATGCTCCATTTCTCGCCAACACTTGAATTTTCAGTCCTTTCAGTTTTAGCTTTGGTTAACATTTCTGTCTTGAATATACTCAAGCCTAAGCCTGAAGACCCTGACCCTCCTCCTGAACTTCCCATCCTTATATGCTATTGTTTACAGTCGGTCCTCATCTGAATTCTTTTCACATATTTTTCAAACCCAACTTAGCTAACAGTGGCCGGCTCTGGCTCTCCTTTCCACCAATTTCATCTCCTAGCTTTAACGATAAACTCATGGAAAGCTAAATTACTCACACAACTTTTGAAATTACTTGTGCTCCCCTTCACTTCTCCCCCACTCGAGTCTGCTCAAATTTGGAGGTTTCTCTTCAATATCTCTTGTGTTGGGGTCCCTCTCCTCCACGCCCCCATTATCACTGCCCTAGCTTAGCCATCACTATCTCTTGCCTAGGCTGTTTTAAATTCAATGAAAAGGATTCTTTAAACAGCTAATTCCAGACATTGTAGAAATGGTTTTTATTCATTTTCTAGGCAGCTTCTCTGGCTTCTGATCAAAGGGCCTATAAACTCATAACTGGATTAGTCTAATATTCAAAGGTATTATAGTTAAAGTGGCTAATTTCTCTCTCTGTTAGCTTGCTGAAAACCCTTCAAATGAGAAATGTAAACGTGTGATCTGAAATTCATTTTCCTATAAGTGTTTGTTTTCTTTTGAAGTATTAGCTCTTTGAATGTTACTGTTACTGACGCCAGTCAGCACTTCTTCTGCAGGCTCGCAAGGGAGGCTGCTTTGTGTTCACAAGCCACGCGTTGTCTTATAAAAGTCCTTGGGCATCCCTGGGCTTTAACACTGGACTCTAGATTCTGGAATCATCCTGGTTGGTTGAGAGCCAGGAAAAGACTCCTGGCCTTTCTCCTCCCATCCCTGTGTAGAAACTGCCTCCTGAACTAACCAAGTGACCTTGACTTTCCAACAGGTCCTCATCCTCTTCAAACGTCATTCCCATTCCTCCAGATTCTGTAGGCATCCATGCCATGGCTGAAGATGATGGTAAGGTTTAGTGGCACTAAGATCTGACTACCTGGAATCAGCAAATCCCATTTTCAACATGCCTAACTGTGGGGTCCTGGGTTGGTCGCTTTGCTGCTCTAAGTCTCAGTTTCCCCATCTGTAAACATGGGAATCACTGTTCTAGCTCAGAGGGTTGTTGTGAAAATTAAATGGGACAATCTACATAAAGCCCAGTGCCTAGCATTTAGTGAGCACCCTCTACAGGTTAGCCTATTAGTCTTATTACTTCTAATCCTAGAAAAAGCCCCCCAACGGCCATTTTCTCCATTCATGTTTTACTTTGCTTCTAATCATCTTATTTAAGACTCAGCAATCCTTTCACTCCTTTAGAGTCTTTGCCCTTCAGATTCATCTTCATGGCTCTCAACCAGTTCACATTGTTTCCCAGATACCAGCTGCAACAGAAATAGTAACTTCCTATTGAGTATCCATGCACTCCTTCACATTTCCAGCCTTCCTTTTAGTTGGGTGGGGCCAGTTGGTATTTCTAGTCAAAGGGAAACTTCACTTAGTGGTCGAAGCATTAAGAGCTGGTGTTGGGAAGCGGACTTGGCCCAGTGGTTAGGGCGTCCGTCTACCACATGGGAGGTCTGCGGTTCAAACCCCAGGCCTTCTTGACTCGTGTGGAGCTGCCCCACACACAATGCTGATGTGGCACAGTGCTGTGCCATGTAGGGGTGTCCCCTGTGTAGGGGAGCCCCATGCACAAAGAGTGTGCCCTGTAAGGAGAGCCAACCAGTGCAAAAGAAAGTTCAGCCTGCCCAGGAATGGTGCCGCACACACGGAGAGTTGGTGAAGCAAAATGATGCAGCGAAAAGAGGCACAGATTCCCGGTGCCACCTACAACAACAGAAGCGGACAAGAAGAACACACAGCAATGAACACAGAGAACAGACAAGTGGGGAGGGGGGTGTGTGGGGGGGAGGGAAAATAAATAAATAAAATAAATCTTGAAAAAAAAAAAGAGCTGGTGTTCACAAGCTCAGCTCTTTCTCTCTGCTACAGCCACAAAGAGCTCGTGTGTTCTCTATGGTACACGTTTATAGTGTCTCTATTAGCTTGGGTCTCTTAATGATTGTGTGGAGCAGAACCCTTCAGGAACCATGTTGGCTGTAAAGATTGACCAAGAAAGAAACTTTCTCGTGTTATGCTTACTAAGATTTTGGGGTCAATTTGTTACTGTGGCATAGCCTAGGCTAACTCTGACTGATATATTAACTTAGCTTTAAAATTGACAGTATGAAAATGAGCCTCTTTTGTCCAGCCAACATTCTTGAACTGTCCTGGTGGGATTACCAGGCTGAATATATCTCAGGCCCTGCAACCCTTTCAGAGCTGCCATCTTTTATATCCTTTTATGATAGTACTGGCTGTGCCAAAAGAAAGATCTGGTCACACCCAAAGATTTTTTGAAAGAGTCCTTCTGGGGTCTACAAGAGACTCTACGAAAGTACTTCATTTGCCTCTTTGCCAGAATTACTCAACTTTTATCCATAAAAAAATCAAGTAAACATGATATGCAATGCATCTAGACTCCTACAGTTCTTTAAGTATGCCAGCAACTTCTTACATTCACTGGCCCCTCTGCCTATAATCCTTTTGTTCTCACTCCCACGACTTTAGCTCCTTTCCTAGATAAAAATCTTCAGGTCGCAAAATAAATGCCACTTTCTCTAAGAAGCCTTCTTTGATCTCCCTAACTGGAACAGCATCACTCGCTGCACCCTCCAAGCTTCTCTTGGTAAAAGCCCAAAGCATTTGCAATTTCTTATTTAACGTCTTTTTTGTTAAGCTGTGAATTCCATGAAGAGAGGTTACAATGGACTTAATTGCCACTATGTCCTCAACTCCAAATTCTGTTCCTGGAAGAGAACAGGCCCTTAAATATTATCTGTTGAGCAATGCCCTTATAAGTAAGATGGAGAACAATTCTGAAAGCCATCCTTTCTGAGTAAGTGAGCGCTCACATTAAAACACATAGACTGAGGAGCTAGTTCTCCTTTGAGACAGTTTGTAAGTTCCACTGTCAAGAATAATTTCCCATAAACTGCTTTCTCCAAATTTTAGTTCCATTTTGAAAATCCTTGGATTCTCCATTCTAAGGTTATGCATCAGCTTGCTGAGATGCCAGCACTTTTTTTGTGAATTAGAAGCTAGGGGAGTGTCCCTAAAGAAATATGGCATGAAAGCCTGCCTCCAGGTCTCATCATCATAGAGTACTCCTGATTCTGATGAGAAGACCCCCTCAGAATGGAGCGAAGTATGCCAGACAGTCTCAGTGCTGAATGGTTTGGGCTTCTCTTTCTTACAACTACAAGGAAAGATCTCAAACAGTGCAAAATGCTTGGAGGAAACTTTCTACCCACCCCTCTGAGTCGACAAGTGTCAGGAAGTATTCAAGGACACCATTTTATGTTACACAATTTTGTGGCCAAGAACAAGCCAAATACTCTCAGAATGGGATTTGGAAAGCCAAATTTTAGACTAAACCAGAAGCAATTTTTGAATTAGTTTCTTGGGTTGGGAAAGAGATGGAAACAATTCATATAAAATGAGGAACATAGATAACAAGATAATATTACACTCAACTATCAGCTTTTCCCTTCTTTTCTTTCCTGGCTTGTCTGTTTCATTTACTTCATATGGACAATCTTTTAATGTTATAGGAGAATACATGAATACATTATCAGAAGCAACTTATTAATTTGTTTTATTTCTAAACAAATGAATGTTTTGCTTGGTGGTGTTTTTTTTCCCTCAGGTAATCAACCACATATTGCAGCTTTTGGAAAAACAATCTTCTACTCTTCCTGCTTATAAAACCCTGGTACTTGTATTTTGGGATCATCTCTGTTGTGACATGTAGCTATTCTAAGCATTTGAGAAATTTTATATTGCTTTTTAACATTCACTGACAGTTGGGACAATTTTCTAGTCATTAACCCCAGTGAATCTAAACCAGTATCTTTTTCCAATTTTCATCAGGGGAAATTATAACATGGTGTGAGGTTTCTCTCCTGATTTCAAGACCCCTTTCAAGTCTGTCACTGAAAAGACCAAACACAAGCAGACATTTGAAATAAGAACCAGTCCTGACTGTTTATGATTGCTAGTTAACTCTTTCTAAAGTCCATAAAATGATGATAACTCTGAAGCTACTGCAGAGAGCTCTACCCAGAGAGCACAGAGTGTCCTGGATACAGTGATAGGGTTAGTTGGAAGCTTCTAGACTCATACTGCCTGGTGTCCAAATGCAGGCTGTGTGAGCATAGGCAAGAGACAACCTCTCTGAGCCTCCATTTCTGCATCTCCACATGAGGGTGATAATGGCACTTACTCTATAGGGCAACTGTGAAGATTAAACTTATGTAAAGAAAGAACTAAGACCTGTAACTGTCACATAGTAAGAGCACAATCGATGTTGGCTGTATCATCAATTGACTCACATCCCTGTTTATATTCCTACACTGCACAAAGGAGATTTTCATTCTAACATCAATGCTTCCAGCTTCTGGGGGCAAACTCTTAACCTCCAAGACAGTTCCTATCGAACATATGGGGCCAATTTTGGCCCAAAGCTTTCCTTTTCCTTCTGCCTCTTCTATGTCCCTGCCTTTGGTCTACTACTTCCTCATCAACTATCTGAAGATTGGAGAGGGGCTGGCAGAAATGGTGATTTGGAACCTGGTTCATATTGGCATTTGTCTGTTTCTGACAAAGCAGTTTGTGTTTTGTTTTTGGAGATGTTTTCCAGGCACACAACCACCATCAATAATTGGGTCTGCTAAAGGGGTTCTGACGTTCTGGACCAACAGCACTTCTGGTCCCACGTTGCCAAGCGTTCCAGCTGGCCCTGTGGTCAGGAGCTGAGTGAGGGGTCGGTGCAGTTTGACCGTGTATCTTTTCCTGCTACTTTGGAACTTGGGAAAAAAGTGAACCCAAGTCAACTTTGTTAGAGAATCCTCAAGGTACTAGCAGAGATTGCAGTCCCAAAGATAACATCTCAAATTGTTTTATCAACACAGCCTTGGAGCTTAAAAGAGACCTAAGCTTTTCTCTCCTCCTTCATTTTTGTCAATCTGTGAAATAGATTTTCTGGATTTGGCCGATTTCTCAGGATCAGGGTTAAAAAGCTCACTGGTTTCAATCAGTGGTCCTCAAACTTTCGTGTGTGTTGGCCTTGCCTGGAAGCCTTCTAAAGGACACAGATTGTGGGGCCCCATTCCCAAAGTTTCCAATCCTGGAAGTGTGGGGTGGGATCTGAGAATGTGCTTTTTAACAAGGTCCCCGGTGAGCTGATGGCCCTGGTTCACTCCTTGAGAGCCACTGTTCTAGATCAGCATCTCTGAGATGTTCATGCAGAACAGGTTTCTTCTCCAGCACGTCCTCTTTTTTCAAAGGAGTTTCCAGGGCTGCTTTGATTTCCTGGGTGCACGTGGGACACTCTCCCCATGGGACAGCTCTGTGGGCAGGTGCTTTCATTAGTCCCATTCGCAGGTCAGAGGTTCAACAACCTGCCCAGGCCCCACTGCTCAGAAGTGACAGACTAGAACCAATGTCCTTTGCTGCTGCTGGGCTTAGTTCTTATGAAACATGTAGGTTCCAATCGTGAGTGCCTAGGATTGCACCTTCACCCCTTCCATTTGGTTTTGGTATTTCATTCTTCATTCTGTTTCCTGTGATGGTTGTAATATATTTTTTTCTTCTCAAATTAATTTTTGTCCTGTTTACCTATATCAGAGTTTCCCAAACAGCAGTTTGTGGATCAGGACCGGCCAGGGATGCTCTTCAGCAAAACGAGCACGATGAACATGTACATTTGGCCACATTTACTCAGGGTTGTTCACTCTGAGATTATGACCTCACTCCTGTGTGAGTATGTGGGGTACATGTGAGCAAGTTAGGGTGAGAGTGTGGGTGAGCGAGTACAAGCCTGTTTTCGTGTGAGTGTGAGTGTGCACATGTTTTCATCAGTGTGTGTGTGACTTGTGTGCATCTCTGAGTGTGTGAACCACCCATTCTTTTAGGAGGAGGCGGCAGTGACAATAGCAGAAGTTCTTTTTAAAATGTCCTTACTTGGCGAAATAAAAAGTTGCCATGCTTATTTTACCAGTGCCCACTTTTGAGGAGGAATTTTACATGAAATTCCAAATGCTGGGAATCACTGGCCTGAATTATTCACTTCCTGAAGGACCTTTGATATACATAATTAATTTCACTTACTTGCCTGCATTTGACATTTTCCAAGACACATATACACACATACATCACAGACACATTTTTTTTAGCATTGGTTGGTTAGAAAAGCTTGCAATGTGGGTTAGAAAATTGGGTTCTATCCGTGAGAAAATATGGCATGGACAAGACGGAGATGGGGCATGGCCAGTCAGGAAACTGGCTTCGTCTGTCCCTCTGTGTCTTTTCCTCTCTGTAGAAAAATGCTAGGCCACCTTGCACAACTCCTGCAGCATTTCCTTATTCCAAGGGTTACTGTTGGCTATCAAGATACCTCTAATTTCCTGATAGCATTTGGAGAAATGGAAACTTTTGCAAAAGAAAATTATCCTCTCATTGGTGTGTTGTGTATTTTTAATATTCCATTAGACTTAGTCCACTTATCTCTATAATTTCAAACCGTACCATATCATTTATGGGCCGCAAAAGGATTTTCACTGGCAAGTTAAGTCCAATTGTGGAATGGTGTGTTTATCAGCTTCCTCAAAATGTCATCTAAATTCATATTTCACATCCGAAGATCTGAGCTGTGTTCTCCCTCCATCTCAGAGAGCAAAAAAGTACAACATTCAACTATCACTTCTAATATGAATAAAAATTGTTCTTTACTTTATCTATTTGAAGCCAATATCGCCGAAGAATTTAAATACCTCACTCTTTTTCTTTTACTTCTCACAAAATAGCCCCGGGAGAAACCCATCAGCTTCATCTCCACTGTCCATTCACAGGGCTGCTGGGCTGAGTACAGAAATCAAATTCCATTTGTGAAACAAAGCAAAATGCTTAAGAAATCCACTAAAGCTGAGTCAGTGACATCCACAAAGGAGATTCACCCACTGCAGCATTCAGTCCTCCCAGCCCCTGCCCAGGATCCTGTCACCTGGCCCCTGAGCAGCTGTGTGGCCCTGGGAAAGTTTCCTGAGCTCTCTGAGCCCAGTCTCCTCAAAGATGCCATAAAGCAAGTAATCGTTCCCGAGACCCAGTGTTTCATGAGAATTAGATGAGGATTTATGCAAAGTATTTAGCCCAATGCTGGACTCATACTCAGTCTTCAATAAAATTTAATTCTACTATTAGTATTATTTATTAGCACCAAATAAGGACTCTTTCATAACACATGTGTTTTATTCCCTCTGATTTCCTACTCTCTGCCTTTATATGTTTTCTTTCCTCTTCCAGAAACAGTCTTCCTCCCTTTCTTTCCCGAAATTTCCTTCCCACCTTCTAAATAAAGGGTTGCAAATCACTGCCCAAGGGACAAATCTGGCCTGCCACTGATATTTAAAAATAAAGTTTTATTGGAACACAGCAACATGCATTCATTGGCATATTATCTGTGGCTGCTTTTGTGCTGCAATGGTAAAGTTAAATAGTTACAACTGCCTTATAAGGTGCATAAAGTCTAAAATGTTTACTATCTGTCCCTTTGCAGAAAAGGACTAGAGATGCCTCCTCCAAATCCTCAGGTCATGCCATCCCATGCCCAGCTGCCTTCCCCAACACTCTGAGACAACATCACTTCTCTGGCCATGGCCCACCCGTGCTCCTGTCATGCACCGCTTTGCTATCAAGTCATCTCCAGGTCTGCCTCCCGTTATCCAGTGTGTGAACCATGGAGGGGTTCAGATCTTTAGAACTTCAGGGTAGGAGAAGGTAGAGCCGCAGAGTAGGCAGCCCCAGAGGTGGGGGATGGGGCTTGGCGGAGGGCTCCTGGAGTCTCAACTGCAAGTGGGGGCATAAGCAGGGAGGTGGGGGGTTGTGATGTGGGCCGCTACACAGACCCCACGGGTCCCTGTACAGGAGAGCACAGTCACACACACAGAGCTGCCACCTCATGGATGCACTTTTGCACATGCTCTTGATGCCATGAACCCACGAGGAGCACGACAAAATACAAACTCACACAGACCCGCTGGATCTTCACACCTGGGCTCTACATGGCACCGATGGCCTGTTGCAGGACATCTGAGTATGGGGGGCAGGAGGGAAGACCACATTGAGCTAGTTCTCCATTTCCATTTTATTCTGGAGGTGACCCCAAGAAACATGAGCGGGAAGTAGGGAAAGGGAGACAGAAAACAGAAAAGAGCCAGTTCCCAGGGAGGGAATGGACAGGCTCTCAACATGGGCACCAGAGGACCAGGCAGGACACATCTCCTACTTGTCCTTCTCAAGGGCCATAGAAGGTAACTTCATCTACCAGCTCTCGCCTCTCAATGATTGAGGGCTTCTCCTGGAGCACCAACTCCCTGAGCAGGCTGAGGACACTGCTGTGGTCAGAGGAGGTCCTCATGAGGCAGCCGCAGGGAGCAGGAGGCAGGAGCCCAGGTGGGAGGGGTGGTGCTGGGTCATCTGCCTGGGCCACCAACTGCCACTGCAGCATTACCCAACCCAAGGCCAGAGGGCTGATGCCCTCGACCCCAGAGTTGCCCAGGCATGAGGGATACATAACTCCACTCCACTTTTCTATAGCATCTCCTCACGGCTCCCCTTCAGAGCCCCAATAAGCCTGTTACGGAATCAGGGACATTAGAAGGAAATTACTGACCTGATTTGGCAGACTCTATATTTACTAAGCAAAAAAAATGACTTTTAAATTAAGCAATAAACCTCTCGTGTTTTTATTAAAAATACCTGCCATCAGGCAAGATCAGGCAATCCAGGGGACTGTGCAAGCAGGCAGGGTCACTTGATATTACCCATCTAGCTCACTTATGCATTCCAGTTGCCTCTGGACAAGTTTTCTTGGTTCTCTAATTCCCTTCCACAGAAGCAACCAATTATCATCATTCCATCATTAAGAATGGGGCCAAGTCTATGTGCCAGTTAATACTGCTTCTAACCCTTTCACAGAACTTCGACTTTCCAGTCATACTTGCTTTGAGAATATGACTGGCTTCAAATGTATTTGGTTTAGGTTTCCCCAGGTCCCAACACATATTCTTCATCCATTCAGCCATCTTCTGAGCTCCTATTGAAAATAATAGCTCTATGAAGGGTGAATATATCACAGACCTTCTCAAGAAGACTGAAGTTGACAGAGGCAAGAGAATAAAGCAAAAATATCATTTTTCCTCATGATAACTGTATTAATAGGATGACAATTTTTTTCTTTTACATGAAAATGGAGGAGGGAGTGAGCCATTCAGCCCAGAAATGCTGGAAAGGCTCTACAGAGGAGGAAATGGAAATATTTGAACCATATCTAGAAAGGAATCAGAGAAATGAGCAAGAATTTTAGCAGAGGAAACAGCGTAAGTGTATTAGTTATCCATTGCTGCATAACAAACTACCCAAAACAGAGTTCTTTAAAGTAACAATAAGCATTCATTATGCCCCACTTAGAAGCTGCTTAGCTGGGTAGTTCTAGCTCAGGACTTCTCATAAGTTAGCAGCAGTCAAAACATTGGTGGGGCTGAAGTCGTCTAGAAACTTGACTAACACTGGAAGATCTGCTTCTAAGAGGTTTCACTCATATTGCCGGTAAATTGGTTCTGCTGTTTTTTGCAAGAGGCCTCGGTTCCTTGCCATGAGTGTCCTCACAATATGGCAGTTGGCATCCCCCGTTAGCAAGAAAGAGCAAGAAGACCTGGCAGTCACGTAAAGTCATTTCATCAGTAAAGTCATTTACACAGGGCATCACTATTCAATGTGGGAGGGGACTATATAAAAGCACAGATATTAGAAAGTGGGGATCTTTGGGGGTATTTTGGAGGCTGGCTATTGTCATATGTGAAAATAAGAAGGGCGTTGTTTTTGAGGGAAAGAGGAAAGGTTGATGTCATAGGAATATAGAGTGAGTTAGTGAAATAGTAGCCAGAGATAAAGCCAAAGCATGGCCAGGTTGTAGATTAGACCAAGGAGTTGAAACAAAGAAAGACACTGCAGCTGGTGGTCTCTCTTCCAGCTCAACTGTTGGGGTATGTTTTCAGGAACTGGGGGTGCCCACTGCAGAAGTGGGTTCCCCAGCAGTGAGCCCCTTCCCATGAACTGACACCCAGAGAACTCAAATGGCTCCACATCTTTGAGACAGTGCAGACTAGCTTTTTTACACTCTCCACTCTGACTAGCCTTGCCCAGACCCAGGCTAAGAGGTTAAGGCCCGTGAAGACAGCAGTGTCTCTCCTCAACTTTGACTTTCTATTGCACAGTCTGAAAGCTTGTGTCTGGACATTTTTGATTCCCTTTCAGCAAGAGTGGAACAGCAAACCCATTATGACAACCTCTTCGGGCTCACACGAGCTTAGGTGTCAACTCCACTTCCACCAAATTTCCAATGGTGTGAACTTGGGAAAGCCAATGTCCATCTCGGACCTGTAACTTCCTCATGGGTAAGGTGGGAATAACAACACTATGCCATGAACTGTTGAAGGAATAAATGGATAAGATGACGCATTTACAATTTCTGACACACAGGGGCAACTTTTAAAAATGATATCATAACCATGATCTTTTTTCTTTCCATCATCTCATTAAACTGAGATGAGAGTTTATTACAAAGAATTGCTCTTTCTAGGCATGATTTCACCAAAAGGTGTTTCCTTTGGAGCTAACATGTTGCCCTGGTTCCTATAAATTAATCCTTAGACTGGCCTGAGGGTGCTGGGTGAGGTGTTTATGTGGGTTTTGTTGGCCCTTCAAAGTCAGGAGTGAAGCTGTCCAGTGTTGTCCAGCAGCCATCAAGGGAGAGATGGGTCACATCATCCACTATTGTAGGCTTATGTCCTGCCACATTATCACCATGGTTAGAATTGCATCCTTGGGAAAGGAATTCTTATTTTTTGGGTACAGTGATAAAGGGAAGTCTAGGATCAAGAGGTCTGCTTTGTTTAAATTCAGTGTAGAGTCAGAGGTGGCTAATTCAAGTCCAAGTCCAGAGTCTGAAGGCAGGGAGAATCATGCCTCCTCCCCTTGTATGGGAGTGATGGGCAGAGGCCAAGGTGATGCCATGGGTGAGCAGTCATCAGCACCCCAAAACATGGCTTGTCCTCTCCTCTCCCTCCACTTCCTGCCTCTCTATTCCCAGAGAAAACTCCTAAGAGTAATGAATGGGAGAACTGTGGGCATCTATGGGTGGATAAAAAGTTTTTCCCAGACTTGTTAGCTGGAACCAAGAAAGGGCAAATAACTAAGTAGGAATATTGAGCAGAAGGCATATTTTAGATGCCATTATTTCACTGAACTTAGATGTCTCTTTTCTGGAGACACTGCTACTCCTCTCTGCAGCCATGCCTAGACAACAGTATGTTGTGCTGCTTTTGAGTGTGGAAGGCAGCATGGGGGTAACAGCTGGATTATGAACATTGGAATGTTGGAATAGAAGCCAGATTCCAATGGTTTGTGTGGCCAGCAGGATATCTCTCATGCTCTTTGAGAGATTGTCAAATTCCTTCTTCTTCCCTCGTGCGCATAGCTCCCTGTACTGCAGCAGGCAGTGTGTAGGTACCATAATATACTTCTTTTTGCATTTGTGTCTCACTAGTTTGGCCAAATATCTCAAGTGGGAGCCATCTCTGCCTTCCCAGCACCCAGTTCAGAGTATGCCGGAGAATGTAAGCTCAGTAAAGGCTTCCTGATTCAAACAGCATTTCCTGATCTACCCATTGAGATCATAGATAGAAAATAACGTGGCAGGAATGCCCCCACTCCTACCTTCCACTCCCATGGAAGATATCACTAATTAACTATTAAAGAATTAAAGTGTGACTCAGAATCCTTCCCAACACAGCATCTCAGGCAGCCACTGACAATCTTCAGAGTAGGCACGTGAACTTAAACTGGTTTTTCTTTTTTTTTTCCTTTTTTTTTTTGTCTTAAATTTTTTAATATTACATTAAAAAATATGAGGTCCCCATATAGCCCCCACTCCCCTCACCCTATTCCTCCCCCCATAACAACAATCTCCTCCATCATCATGAGACATTCATTGCATTTGGTGAATACATCTCTGAGCACTGCTGCACCTCATGGCCAATGGTCCACACCATAGCCCACACTCTCCCACAGTCCACCCAGTGGGCCATGGGAGGACATACAATGTCCAGTAACTGTCCCTGCAGCACCGCCCAGGACAACTCCAAGTCCCGAAAATGCCCCCACATCTCATTTCTTCCTCCCACTCCCTACCCCCCGCAGCCACCATGGCCACTTTCTCCACACCAGTGCCACACGGTTTTTCATTTTTAAGTCCATAGATTGTGGATGCCCATGACCTTTGCATCTAGATTTGTCAATCCCACAACATACCACTCTAACATCTAGGTTGCTTATTCTTTCTCTAGACCTGACGGCTGGACTAGATCAATGGAATCACTTGGGCTACACAGACTTGAAGTTTAGAATTCATAATCCAATAGTTATCTCATTTTCTTTCCTATCAAGTCAGAGGAACGCTTGTTGCAAGATAATATACCACAATAGTCCCCAAGGACCCATTGTGTGCTGGCTCTGTGCTAGGCCCTCAGTGGACAGGTGGGTGGGACAATGTATCCAACATGCAGTGGTCTCCCAGAGGTTAAGAGGGAGCAGTGAGCAAGAGAGAAGGAGCTACCGCTCAGTCCTCTAGGATGGCAGTCGTAAGCTTTCGTTCTGCCTGGACCCCCTTAGCAGTCTAGTGAAACTGAACCTCTTCTCAGAATGGGAAAATAAAAATTTAGGATTATAAAGGAAGATAATTAGATTGAAGTAGTGTTATAAATAGCCCAAAACTGATGTAGTAGTACAAGTGCTTCTCTAATAGCTTGTTAATAGGATCTAGTATTACATCTAATAATTATATTAAGTTAAAACTAGTAGAAACTGGGAACAATTTTTTATACATCTGCATCCACTATGATGTGGTATAAAAATATCTATGACTTCTATTTCTAAGAGTGTCATGGGAATGGCTAACGCCATCCTGGTTTTGCCTACACTCCTAATGGAAGAGAACATGAAATTGTAGTTAGTAGTTAAAAGAAAAACCCACAAAACATGAAATGTTTTCCACACCCAGGTGCACGGACACCCTGGATTCTGCCCACAGACCTCAGATGAGGCCTCTGCCTTAGCAAAAGTTATTGGAATTTTTCACAGAGAAGGGAGATGCAAAAGCAGGAAATTTTGATGCTTTATTTGGGGCAACTTTCTTCTTTTAAAAAAAGTACACTCGTGTCACCATGAGGCTTATGTGGTAGGACACTAATTGCTTGCTTGCATATTTCTTTTTTAAGCGCCATTCTAAACAAATGCTATTTTAAAGTAAAATTCTTTTAAGCACTGCTCTTGTCATCCGGCGGAGATCAGGTAATCGTATTATCTGCTCTAATGCTACACCCACGACCAGCGGCTGCCCAGAACGAACAACTGTTCCGACGGAGAGGGTGAGCTGTGCTCACAGTGGCACCTGGGGCAGAGAGCCCGTTCACGCTCAGAGAGAGCACAGCTCAGGTAATACACTTCCAGTTGTTTCCCATCCCCACAACCAAAGAAGTTGTCAGCAAAGCCTCCGCTGCCCCTCGTGCCTGCCCAGCAGTAGGGACCTGTGGCTTGCTGGGTGCTTGCCAAAGGCAGTGACACTTTCCTCTTTTGACATCTTTAATAGGAACTTTGTTGAGTGCTGGGCTTAAGGAATCCCTTAAAAAAACTTTATTTAAGCAAGCCCTCAGAATGTATTCAGGGTTGAGATGGGCTCCCCCAAAATCTATACATAAGTCCCAACCCCTGGAATGTCACCTTATTTGGAAATGGAGCATTTGGAGATGTGGTTAGTTGAGATGAGGCCAAACTAGAGGCTAAATCCTAATCCGGGATGCCGGATGTCCTCATAAGAGGGGGAAATCAGAGCTCAGAGGCAGGAACTGTGCGGAGAAGGCCATGCACAGTGGAGAGAGGGAAGGTGGCCGCGTGCAGGAGGGGCCACCTGGGGCGGCGCCCAAGCACCGAGGATGCCAGGAATCACCGGCTGCTGCTAGCAGCTGGGAGGGCCCAGTGAGGCCCCCCACGGGGCTCAGAGAAGCTCAGCCCTGCCCATGCTGGACTTCAGGCCCCCGGGCTCCAGGGCTGTGAGAGAGCAACTTTGCGTTGTGTTAAGGCACCCAGTTTGTGGTACTTTGTTATGGCAGCCCCAGGGATCAGAAGGAAGAAAGGAACGATTAGATTTTCTAGCCTCGGCCTTCTTCCTGGAAGGCCTTGAGCTCAAGCCCACTCAGGTCCTTCCCCAGTGCCCCATGCTCAGCCAAGGGGCCAACTGAGGACGGGGACCCAATCGGGTCCACTCACTGTGCCGCTCTCCTGGCAAGGGTTGCGCCCACTTAGAGGCACAGGCAGCTTTTCGGCTCCTGCATAAAGGATCCTGGGGCTGGGCAGCTGCTCCTTCCTCCTGCTCCCACTGCTCCCTGGGGAAGGGGTGCAGGTACCTGATGGGCGAGTGGGCGTTTCCTGTTCTCTCTCAGAGCCAAGCTGGCCAGAGAAGACACCTGCACTCGGCCCTCCTGCCATGCAGGGTATTCCTGGGGCGGGCTCCACCCAGATGGGGTGAGCTGTCGATGGCCCCACTCTACCCTCACTGGGCTGGGGCAAGTCTCTGTAAATCAGGTGTAAAGTATCAGCAAGTTTATCAGGCACTGACTCATGGCTCTTTTCCCCAACTTGCCTCCTCGGTAACTATGGCTGGGTTCCATGTTGCACTGTGTCTTATTTCTCACCTGGTTCTAATTTGGAAAGGGAAGAAAGGCTATCAATCAATCAATCCCTAACACCCCAACACTACAGCACTTGCCTGCATGAATCAAGGCCTTCGCTTCGCACCTCTTCCCAAACCAGTGAGGAGGTGGGCACCCTCATCCACATTCATTCATTGCCTGCAGTGTGTGGGTCTCCAAGGAGTACCAAAAAATCCCACTCCCTATGGGTGCTCTGTAAGGTTGGGTTTGCACAGGGAAAATAGAACCCACAGGGTCTGGCTTGTTTCTCTTCATGAGAGGTAATGGAAGACTGTGTTTCCTTTCACCAAATTAGGTGAGCAGGTTGGGGCAGATGGCAGCCACATGACTTCCCAAGGAGTCTTGGGCTATCAATAGATTTGCCCTATGAGGATCTGGTCATGAGGACCACAACTTTGGTTAGAATACACCTCTGCCATTCTCATATCTCATTATTTTATTAGAGGTAACAATGACTCTGATTGCCTGAGAACTTTCTCTGTGCCAAAGCTGATGCACTCCACACTTCATCTCCTTCAGTTCTCCCAACATTGCAAAGCAGGTGTATCAGTCTGCTACTGCTGCCGTAACAAATTACCACAAATTAAGTGACTTTAAAAATGTGACTTTGTTCTCTTACTGTTGCAGAGGCCAAAGTCCGAAATGGGTCTCACTGGGTTAAAAAATAAAGATATCAGCAGGGTCATGTTGCTTTGGAAGGCTCTGGGGGAGAATCCATCCACTGACCTTTTTCACCTTCTAGAAGCTACTCTTATTCCTTGACTCATGGACACCTTTTATCTTCAAAGCCAGTAGTCACACCGTCCCACCTTCTGCGCATCCATCATCACCTCTTCTCTGATGCTGCTGCCTCCATTTTCCCTTATAAGTACCCTGTGATTACATTGGGCCCAACCAGACATTCAAGAATAATCTATCATCCCAAGATCCTTGATATAACCATATCTGCAATGTCTCTTTTGCCGTGTAAGGTTGAATATATTCTAGATACTGGAAATTAGGACATAGATTCTTGGGGGGGAAGGTATTTTTCTGTCCACACAGGTCACATCATAAATGAGATCCATTTTACAGTCAAAGAAGCGGATGCTCAGAGAGGTGAGGGCCACACAGCTGATAGTCTATAGAGCCCAGATTCCATTTCACAGCTCTAGAATTCCCGAGCACATGCTCTGAGCCACGATGCCACATTGCCTTTCCTCCGGGAGAGCTGAGGGAAACTGAGTCAAGCTTCATAAAGGTATGAAAACAGTCAGAGCAAAGAGCAGGGTTTCCTCGACTATGTTTTACAAACCACAAGCATGTCCTTCAGAAGTCTGTTAAGTTCTTTCATCACTGTTAGAGGTTCCCCCTCACTAGGTTTGCAATAATTAACAAGCTGTGACTCAGTTCCTCCTGACATGCATTCAAGGCCCCCTCATAGCCTATGTGTCTGAAAGCACAGCACTTCCCAAAGGTTGAACAAAGAAACCACATGGAAATAGGAGTAAAGGGAGATAGAGACCTTCACTCCCTGCAGATCAAAGCAACAGCTGCTCCCCTGCATTCCAAGAAAACATAACTCCCTAACCCACCACCCTCTAGCCATACAAAAGAAATTTTTCACCTCTAGGGCTTCCTATTGGCCCCTGCACGTCACTCGGACCCTCAACCCAGTCCCACTTACTATCATTTCCCCGCCTAGAAATATACTGTATAAATTCAAATACCCCCTTTCCAGAAGTGGGCTGAAGTCTCTCTTCAAACCCCTGCCATGCCAGCGGTGAGGCTGAAGTCTGTTCTTCAGACCCCCACCTTGGGAGAGCTTCCCAATAAACGCTCTGCCTGCAATCAGTCTCTGTGTCCCAGTGAGCACTCCCTTTCCTCCAACATGGCCTGGGATGCTTCCTTAGCACCGTGTGTTGTGTACAGAGCACAGGCTTCAGAGTCCACCGGCCCGGGCTCAAATCCGATTCCCTGGTCCTGAAGTGACTGAGGAAACTTATGTGAGCCCTCAGCCCTTTGGTTACCCCTCAGTAAAATGGGCATGATCATCCCAGCCTTGTAGGGACTCTGCAAGTATTAGGGACATCACATAATGCCTGGCTGTAAGAGTGGACTCTATTTATACCGTCAGCACTATGGGTGTCCATTGCTGAGTGCGATGCACACTCCCTCCCATACACTAGAAATTCTAGCAGCAAGAAGAGGTAAGAATGGAAAGTCTCTCTACTCTTCCCTTTCCCAGAATTCCAGAGGATGAGAAGAGCCAGAAAACTGGAATTTAAGACCCAGGCAGCCTTTCATAGAGAAAAATTGAGCCCACAAAATAATCCAGAAGACATAGAGGAGACAATATCTACAGGAATTTAATTTTGATTCCCACTTCTGAAGTTTGTAAATAGAGATGCCTTTTGTTGAATTCCAACAGTCATTTCTACGGTTGTTCTAACAAAGGTCAAAAAAATTTTTTCCCATGGCTGTCTTAAAAATGCAGGAACACATATCACAATATGTCGATTAAGCTGCCTGTTGTGATCTGTGAAAGGTGAGCAGCTGGTCAGCGTGCGTTCACGCCAGTCACATTAAGCTGAGGAAAGTCACGGCCGTGACTGTGTTGCTTAGGGAAAGAAGAATGTTTATCATTTCAAGGGGGATGTTTTGACAAGATTTACCTTAATACACCTTTAAAAACATTCTTTCCTGATATTTGAAATGCTTTGCCTGGCATCACAGCAAATATTGTTGGAGGCCATGAAGCCTAGTATGACTCCTACTGTTCTGTGGAAGAATAAACGGGCTCATGTAGAAACCAGTTCTTGAATTCCAAGATGACCAGGCTGGTGTCCGTTAAAAGAGCCTAAGGTGCCAATCCATCAGGGTGCTGATGCTGCCCTGACCTTGACAGCCCTTTCCCCAAGACCATAAGTACAACTGCTTTGTTAAAAAAAAACACAAAATATGACACAAAAACACAAAATAGAGTACAAAGATAATACTTGTGCATTGTACCCAAACTAGAAAATAGAGACAGTGGCAACAGCAATAGGTAATCTTTACCTAGCACTCTTCTGAGCAGGTGCTTGTATTAATAATTGAATCCTCACAATAGCCCTTTGAGAGCGAAAACACTACATGATTTCCATTCTATAGATGAAGAAACTGAGGCATAGTTCCAACCACCAGGGATTTGTTTTCATACAATGGAATCTTCTGAGAAGATTAAAAATGATGTGGAAGAATAATTAATGACATAGAAATCATAATGGCTATCAATTGTTTAAGCTAATAATGTTTCTATTGTTGCAGAGCTGGAAAGAAGTGGAGATGGAATTCTAGCTCAAGCAAAGAGGATCTGAAGATGGTTTTTTTAAGCACTTCACTGTAAGCAGTGAAGATCACTGAAATCCTGAGATGGCCACTCTTAACACATTTACACAAACATCCATTCCTTGGACCACGACACCATACGGGTGTGTGGGTGCATGTGTTTATATGTGGGGGCATATATGTGTGAGCACATATGTGTGTCAATATGTGTATATACATGCATATATGGGTATGTGTGTTATACATATGTGTATGTGCACATACATGTACAGTGCCCGAAAACTTATGGGGCATTTTGCAAACCACTAATACATTCTAAACATATATACCTACCATTAAATATTCTTTTGCCACATAATTTTTAGTGAGTTAATGGAATTCCAGTGTAGGAATATAGTAAATCTTTGATGTTTAGATGTTTAGTTTGGTTCTTCAAAGAACACTCTGTTGTTAGATATTTGCACACATTTCTGATAATATGGAATTGCTGGGTCAAAAAATAATAGGGGCATTTACTAAAGTCAATTGATTCTTATTGCCAAAATACCCAACAGATGAACTGTACTGAGTTCCATTTTGATTCCAGGGCAGGAGAGAGCCTTTTTTCCGGAGCCTCCTCGCTATGAGTTATAGGGACCATCTGGAGTCAGTAACCTGGAAGGAAGCCACCTGAGCCAAATGATGGTGGGCATCGGAACTCATGATCAGCCTGGTCCGAACAGAAGCTAGATGGAAACTTTCTGTGTTCTGTTTTCCTGTGTTGAAAGAAGGTATAGAATCTACTTCTTCTGTGAGGTTACTACCCAAATAAGCATCAATAACAATGACTCATAAAATGGGAGATTTTATAAAAACATGGACTTTGGAGAGTCTGACGTGGGACACTGGGAGTGTCCATCTGTAAACTAGGAATACTTGACCAGCCTTATTAGTGTGTCATCAGGATTGAATAAACAGAAAAGAGGGCAGAGACCAACACACTGTTGGTGCTCAAAAGGTTTCTTTATTATCATGGCCCCAATCTCAAGGTCAGGGATGACAGAAAAGGGCATTGTGAGGTTCTGGAAGGGAAGAAGAGATTGCCCAAAGCCTGTAGAGGGAGGATATGATTCTATGTCCAAGCCAGTGTGAACAATTCCATCTGGGCCCAAGACTCAACTCAAGGGAGGGCTCCTGCCTCCCCTCTGTACTCTATTCTTCCTGCTATCAGTGTTGTATGATAAAGAAAAACACCCCTCCCAAGATGGTTTCATTCAATATTTAGTTTACGCCTAGATGGCATTCCTCTTTTACTATTTTCAGGTTAAACTAGTTGTCTCAATTATTGCAATCAAATATTGAGTTAAGAATTAATTACCAAGTATCCGAGGTTATCCATTTCTTAGTCATGGGAGAAATGGAAATGGACCTTGTTGTAAAGAAAAAAAAAAGTCAGATCCCTCATTCAGGACCTATTTCATACCTCCATAACCAAACTTACAACTGATGATTAATACCTGTGTTTCAATATTTTGAACATGAAACTTAGATATAGACAAATGAAGACATACTTTAGTCTATATATGAAACTGCCACTATTTGACCATTTGACCTACAAAATAAGAGACCAGGGATTAGCCAATTATGACCCATGGGAGAAACCAGCTTGCTGTTTTTTTGATGGCTCATGAGCTAAGAATTTTAAAAATCTTTGTTAATCGTTGTATTTTAAATGGCTAGTTAAGTACCTACATAATATCCTCAGTCTTGTCTGCTGGCCTACAAACCCTAAATTATTTACTGTCTGGTCCTTTAAGAAAGTTTGCCAGCCCTAATCTAATAAGTGATCCTATAATTTGAAGTCTCGTTCATTGCTGAATGTGACATCATAGTACCACATATTCAATAACGTTGAATCTGTCTTTTAGAACTCCAAAGCATTTTATTAAGGAATATGATCAATAAACTTTTATCCTATGGAAAGGCGTATCCTTAAAACAAAAATGAAAGAAATGTAACTCCCAGGCCTTTTGAGATGCCATGATTACCTGGCACGATATCTTAAAATAGTATATTGCTATTTTGCCTTAATCTAAGGGTTCAAACTTCTGGTTCCTTCTCTTAAAGTCTTTGCAGTAGGAACATCTGTGCTATTGCAACATCCAGGTCTTGGTTACAAGCAAGATAAGCATGAAATAACTATCTTACAGTGACTGCCAACTAACTTTTCTTTACTTACATGATGGTTGTTCTCAAAGCAGCAAGAGTAAAGCTTTCTACCTATTTTCTCTACTATTTTGAAACCATAACTGAAGTAGAAATCCTTTCTAAATTGGAGGACACCTCTACAACCATGACTATTAACAAGGATGGAATTTAGAACAAGGTTATTTAAGCTCAATAAATGGAAAATCTGTTGAGGGAGCAAAACCTGCCTTAATACTTTAAAGTGGCTAATCACAGCTCTTGACTGATAAGGGGAAATAAGCAGCTCTCTAAAAGAATTTCTTCCAAGGAAAAAACAGTTCTTCATTTTTTAGGGTACTTCACATAAAACAAGATGGAGAACTTTAAAACCAGAGAAAAATAGAGGGACTTAGAACTCATCATAATCCTGCTTTGAAGTTGTTATTTTTACACACATATGCAAAAGAAAAAAGAAAAAGCTTAGAAAATTAAACATTTGCCAAATCTGAAAAGATGAACCTCTCTTAATCACCAAGTTAAGTGTCTCTTGATTCAGAATATGCCAAGTAACTATTTATTTTTTAATATGCTAAGTTTTGCATAAGGACAGAAGAAACAGAACAGGCTGTTGTTTATTAATCTAACAACTTGCAAAACTTAGACTTAACTGGTAACTCCACCTCTCCCCTTGATAATGCTGGAAATCTCTGTGAATTAACTTGTCAGCCACCAAACACTCTCAAGTCTGCCTCCCAAATGCCTCTGCCTTGTTGCTAAACTTCTCTCCCTCTGCAAACCAGCAGCTTTCTTTCAAAGTCACAGCTCTGCTAATGCCCTGTTTCACAGTACTGTGTTAAATGCTTAAATAATTGTCGGTGGTTTACCATTTACAATAGGATACATCCCTAATCCTTAGAATGACATTCAAAGCCCTTTGCAATCTTGTCCCAACTTCCTGCCCTTTTCCAGTATCTCTCTATACCACATTCCAACTATCCAGTCTTTCCTGACATAACCTATCAATTTCCCAAGCCTCCCCTCGTGCTTCTCCACTCCCGGCTGCCCTTCCTTTCTCTCTTCATGGGTGGGTTTGTACTCATCCATCAAGACTCAGTTCCAACAACAGCTCATGCATGTATGTGTGTGTGTGTGTGGGGAGGGGGGCTGACATTTGTTTCAATTTCATACCAGGTGGTTCCATCTTTCTGCCCCTGGTATCCAGCACCTGCCATGGATTCAGCAGTTATTGTAGGTGCCATATATATATATAACAACATTTGTCCATGAATTTTGGGAGCTGGATTATCTCAGTTCTTCACTGAGCTTTAAGAGCCATAAGATTCTCTGCTGCATGGGGAAAATATAAACATATGTAAAAGAATGAAATCGCACTGTCTTGGTTTGCTAGGCTCCTATGACAAACCTCACAGTGAGTTGGCTTCAACAACAAGGATTTCTTGGCTCAGCAAGGTAAGGCTTCCTCCCCAGACTCCACTATTCTGGTGACAGCTCCAGGGACCCTTGGGGTCCTTTGGCCTCCCCCTCACATGGCGACATCCTGTGCTGTCTCCTCTGGGTTTCCCTGACCCCCTGCTCTTGGCTGCTCCCTGTGGGAGCTTTCTCTCTACAAGGTCCCCAGCAATTGGATTAAGGCCACCCTTGTTCCATTGGGCCACACCTCAACCAAAAACAGCTCTTCAAGAGGTCTGCTTTACAATGGTTCACACTCATAGGGACGCGGACCAACGTCGAGAATGTGTCTGTACTGGGGAAGACCGCTCGACCTACCACTACCACGTTCTCTCTGCTTCTCCAATCTCGTTTCAGTCATGAAAATACCATATTAGCTAACACTTACCGGGTCTTCATGCTAGGTTAGGCATCATGCTGGGTACTTGGTCTATCTTGTTCAATCTTCCCCAAAAGCTTATGAATGAGGGACTATCAAGGCAGATGAGGGAAGCGAGGCTTAGAGAAGTTCAGTGATTTGCCTGAGGTCTCACAGTGGATGAGTGACAGAGGGAGATGCCAATCCAGTCTGAAGCCAGCCCCCATGCCCTCGGACCAGGCCTCTCAGTCCAGGTTTTGGCTAAGGTGAGTTCATGCTAGAAGACAAGGCACAGTCCTAACTTTGACAGGGTGATAGGTTGGCCTTAGAGGTATGGGAGAAAGAGTTTGGGTCATCAGTGGGGTCCCAAGAAGCATCAAGCTCTCCTTCTAAAATTTATCTAGAGTGCAGCAGTGAAGGAGCCTCAGGGTAAGACCCTGCCCTCCCCTCTTTCTAACCCTAGTACCCCCAGGAAGCGTGCCCCTCTCCCCCCCAACCTGAATTCACACCCCAGGCTTAGACATTCATCAATGTCCCGATCTACTTTATTTGCTGACACAACAAAGCAAGTGTTATTCCCATAGGGTGGCTTGCCATCTGTGTTTCATTTGCAAGGATAATGTGTTATTTTAAAAAATAATAAGACAATTTATTTACATCTACTTTTTATTTTCTGTTTTCTCAGTAGCGAGTGATAAAAAAAATGGAGAAAATTATCCCTACAAAAATATTTACGAGTAAATAGCTTGCAGGAATGATGAGGATGTTACTATCTAAATAATTCTCATACCACCCACCAAACAAAGAAAGAGAAGATTCCTGACAGCTGATTGAATTGTATGTAATTACTGCAAATGTTTTAAACATGATGATAATGAGAAAAGTATTAGCATTAGATCAGAGCAACCTAAAAACATTCATTTTCCTAAGAGTTTGACCACTACTTCCATCTTTCATTCAAGGCATGGGGGAAAATGCTATCCCTGATTATTCTTATTATTTTTCAGGCAGCGTGACTTGATAGCATCATTTTCACAGATTTTTTTAGTTTGTTCATGGTGATGTGATTTATGTGACAATATTTAACGTAGATAATTTTGACCAAACACCTAGTTCTCTTTAGACTTACAGCTATACATCCAAATTCATCGACTGTTTTGCATAGACGGTCCCCTAACCCTCTTCAGTTTCCATCTCTGACATATTCAAGGACTCCAGAATCTCTCACGGCAAATGAATGCACATAAATCTAAAGATAGGTTCTTAGTGACACCATGGAACGCAAAAAGGAAATTCTCTCTTTTTCACATTTGGCCTAAAAATCGGAGCATTATTAAAATTTTAGAAAATCCTTTACCAGCTGAAATTAGAATATAAATTGCATCCACAGTTCTAATATCTTTTATTGTGAGTACATTTTTATGGGCAGGATATCACTTTCCTCAGATTATCTGGAAGATAATACATAATAAGGTAAAGGCAAATTCAAACAAAGATCGAAAAGTACTCAACTCAAACTCCTTAAAAAGACTAATGGTACTTTCCCTATGCAAATTTTAAGATGGCTTTTTAAGGGCCTCTTTTGGAAACCATTAACATTTGCAAACACACACACACAGGCACACACACACTGACCACTGGATACCCTGAGTAGTTGCAAATTGTGACTGTATTCAGAAAAGCTAGCAGATTTCACCTGATGAATTTCAATGCCCAAGAAGATCAACTGAATAAACCATTTATGGAAAGTTAGGGATCTTTACCAGATTTTATTTTGTAATGCAGCCAGACAGTTCTAGAAACACAGGTGGACCTAAGTGCAGGGGCTGGGGAAGATTATGGAAAAGAATTCAAGAGGGCCCAGGACCCAAAGTTGTTTGGTAAGCTCTAGGGCCCTTACTTTCCCAACAAGGAAGGACAGAGGCTATTATTTAGCAAGAGACACTCAGCCCATGCTGTTTACTACAATATTTCTTAGCACCTAGTGCAGGCCCTGGAGCAAGGTGGACACGTGAATAAATTAGGTGAGTGAATGAGTGTGCAAAGGTCAAGGCTGAGAAACTAAAAGGAAGACCTTTCCTTGGTTTATATGCCCATGTGTATTATTTCCCAAGGACTGTAGTAACTGACCACAAACCGGGAGGCTTAAAATGACAGAAATTTATTCTTTCAGTTCTGGAGGCCAGAAGTCTGAAAGCAAAGTGTGGACAGGGCTGTGCCCCAGTGCAGGCTCTAGGAGAGGAGCCGTCCTGGCCTCTGCCAGCTTCTGGAGGCCCCAGGTGTCCTTGGTTTGTGGCTGCTTCACTCTCATCTCTACCTCCATCTTGACAACACTGTCTTCTCTGTGTTTCTGTGCCTCTATCTCCTTATAAGGACACCATCCTAATCCATGTTGACCTCACCTTGACTTAATTGCACCTGCGAAGACCTTATTTCCCAATAAGGTGGCATTCTGAGGTTTTAGGACACTATTCAACCCATGCTACCATGCTTGAATGTGGATCCTGCAGTAAATTTTAAGCTAATACAGACAGGAAGGACAAAGGTGCTTCATCCATTCATCCTATAAGTCTTTACTGAGTGCCTTTTATTTACAAGGCACTAGGTTTGGCAATGTAAAAACAGAGGTATGACCTGAATCCAAGTCACTGCTTTCTTGAGTATACATTCTGGTAAAGTTTCCTGAAACCTAAGAGCTTGGGTGGAAAATGTTCCATGTCTCCAAATGAAACTCAGTTATCTATGAACATCCAACTTATAATACAAGAAGGGCAATAAAAGCTTGTTGCAGCTGCTCTCCCACTTGGGCCGAGAGTCTGAGAAATTGCAATAAATCCCAGCAAAAGTGAAGAGGAATGCATCACAGAACAGAAACAGTATGCAGAGCTGTCCCCTGTAGTGGATAGGAACTGGGGCCTGGATTATTGGCAGCCACAGGAAGAGTGACAAATGGTAATGAATGTGTTTATATAATGCAAAAAGAGTGGAGTCTGTGCACATCTCTAGAAAGGTGATAAGGATGGTAACACAGGTGTTACTATAAGTCCCTACTGATGAGGCAGTGGGCTGGCCAGGTGGGGAAGTGATACTCCCAGACATCCTGCAGAACTAATTGCACAGTGAAGGCATTCATAAATGCTTTTTAAAACTACAGAATCTCAAGGTTGGAAAAGACCTTAAGGGCTTAATGTTCCCTGATAACTAAATTCCTTCTGTAACATCCTAACAAGGGTAGTCTGTGTTTGAATACACCCCATAATGAGGAACCCACTCTCTACTCTTATTATATCCAGTAATGATAATTATGATAGCTCATGTTAATTTAGAAAAAACAAAGTGCTTTACATATTTGACTCATGTAATGCTCATCAGTGACCCTTTGAGGTCACTCGAAAGATGAATAACTAAGGTATAAAGAGGTCAAGTAACTTGCCTAGGTCGAATCCTAATAAGTGATGGGGTTGAGATTCTAAATCAAAATCCCACACTCAAACTGTACCCCATAAGCCTTAAGTGCACTGAAACATTGTCTCTGAAGGTGCAGATGATGCAACTTTGCTGCACATTTGGGTCATCCGGGTTTTTGAAAAAAATGCTGATGCCGACGTCTTACCTAAGACTCTGACACACTTTGTCCAGGGCAATGGGATTTCTAAAAGCTCCTCAGTCAAGTTTGAGAATCTCTGTTTTGTTTGATTCCCCTTCTCACCGCTCGGGGGCCAGCTGTGGGAACACATCCACCCACTGGCTCTTTCCAAAGGCTAACCCACTTCAACTTGAAGAGAGACCTCATGCTCCCAGTCCTTCTTCTCCAGGCTATGATATCCCCAGCAGGTTCCTCTAGGGATAGGAGCTCAGGCAGTGTTAGGCCTCTGATGAGTTGCACTGTGCATATCAGTCCCCTAAAAACATGCTCAAGTCCCAGCTCTCAGTACCTGTGAATGCGGCTTTACTTGGGAAGAGGATCTCTGCAGATATTCTAAGTTAAGATGAAATCATATTGAATTAGGGTATACCCTAAATCCAATGACAGTGTCCTTAGCAGAAGACCCACAGGGGAGAAGGCCATGTGACAGTGGAGGCAGAAACTGGGGAGCCAGCTCTAAGCCACAGTTCACCAAGGATGGCCTGCCACCCCCAGGAGCTGGGAGTGTCCAGAGGGAGCACAGCCACGTCGACACCTTGATTTCAGACTTCCAACATGCAGATCAGTGAAAGAATTTATTTCTGTATTTTAAGTCAGAAAGTTGTGGTCCTTTGTCATGGCCACCCCAGAACACTCAGACACTGTCAAGGGGGTCCCTGAACCACAAATGGACAGCACAGGGTGCCCAGGATACTCAGATACTGCAGAGGGGGTCCCTGAACCACAAATGGATAGCACAGGGTGCTCAGGACGCTCAGACACTGTCAAGGGGGTCCCTGAACCACAAATGGATAGTGCAGGGTGCCCAGGACACTCAGACACTGCAGAGGGGGTCCCTGAGCCACAAATGGACAGTGCAGGGTGCTTGCAAGTGCACCAGTGCTTGGTGAAGCCAGAGCTGTCTATAGAGCTTGGGCATTGCAGGAAGCAGCGACTGGCCTGTTCTCATGCCCCCCTCTCCATTTTTCATATAGTCCTGCTCATTCTCCACAAGGTCAAAGCTCATGGGAAAAGGAACATTCCAGGGAAAACACTGTCCTCAATCCTCATGCTGGACAGGACCTTCCAGGCCACTTTGGCCTGTCTAATGGCAGCTCAGTCAGCTGCTGATGGGTATGGGGAGGGTGGAAAGGGTCGGTTGTACGTCCTGAAGGACAGGGAGGGTGGGTGAGGAGCCTCCAGGCATGTTCACCTTGCCTGCAGTGGGTGAGGGTGGGGCTTCACTCCCTGCTCTGGGTCCTGAGCCTACGGCTCCACCATCCCACACACACCAGGAAATGAAAGGGAATTGGCACCATCTGACATGGCCCACCTGCCCCACCCCAGGCAGTGGCCTGGCACAGCTGAGGATGTCTGGCATTTCAAGTTGTCTGTGTCCCTCTCCCTTCCTCCCATCCATTCTTCCTTTCATCTCTTGACAAATGTTGTTTTGAGCACTTCCCATATGCTAGGGACCGAGAACTTCAGGGAACAAGTCGGCTATAGTCCCTTCTTCAAGAACCGTGGAGGCTGGGGAGGGGCGGGTAGAAAGAGGGCACTGCCTCGGGAGCCCCCTCAAGAGACAGCCTGGCAGGTGAGGGTGGGGAAGAGGAGGGGGCGACCCCAGTAATGGTAACATGTTAATATTAAGGCTTCCTGCCTTGCTGGTGTACTTGACCCTCCTCAATGACAAGCTCTCACTACAAAGTAAACAGGTGAAGGGCGGGGGGCAGATGCACACACATGCATGAGAAAGCTTGGGACCGCCGCCTCCTCAAACATCTCATGTATGTCTGTCCCTCCCTCGGGTAAAACACCTCCTGGAAAATGTGCTCATGAAAGGAAAGACACCGCTGAAATCAAAATAAAAAATTTTACATCCTTTGACCCGAGCTCATGTCGACGGACCAGCGTCTGGAGCCTCACACCCGACAAGTGGGAGACGCTGTTGGCTTTGCCCACGTGTTCGAGTGGGCAGGGGGGGGCAGGAGGAAAGGGTTTGTACCACCTGAGCCCCGTGACTGCAGGAGTCCGGACCCTACTTGTTTACACACACTCAAATAAACACTATTTGAGATACTGTGAGTGAAGACAGAGGGACCAAATTTAAAATCGATGTGGGCCATATCCATGTTTATAGGGTCCCAAACTGAGTATTTCTGAAAATGAATGGCTTGTAAATCTGCCTGAAGTGTTCTGCCCAGCTAATTCAGAGGCAGGCTTCTAAAACCCTCCAAGACAGGACGCCTTCTCAGAAGTTCTCCAGGAATAACAAAAGAAGCATAATGCTGCGGGACCTACTGAAGGAACCCACATCCACGGGGATCAGGACGCTCGGCGAGACGAAAACATTTCAAACCATGGGAAACACTGCCTGAAAATCTGAAACACTAGTTCTGTCCCTTTAAAAGCAAGTAATTTGGAGTCACATCTTACCCTTTCAGCAATCACGCTGAAGATAAGCTTACCACAGCATTAGTAAATAGACAAATCTTGCCAAAATTCATGCACATTTCTTTCCTTTCAGAGCACAACAATGTTGCCTGGGTCAGCAATGAACTCCCGAAACCCTCATGGGAAAGTGACACTGTTCATTCATTTTCATTGATTTTCCAATTTTGGTTAAATTGTGTTTATCTTTTTGGGGCTGTTTTATATTGTGGTTAGAAATATTTAATTTGATTCCCATAATTATTTACTTATTATAGCTTAACAAAAACCCAAATGAAAATATCATAAACTAGAAACACATTTGCTCCCAAAATAAACTTCAGAAAGTCCAATTATCCAGTATGTTATCATTTTGGTTTGTAAATAGAGACCTACACAACATTTTCTATTGGTAAAAGCAGAAGCAGGGATGGAGACACCAAAGCTTCCCATCTTTTCCCCCAGAGGAACTTGCAAATACATTTCAGGAGAAGTAGGGGCTACAGGAAAGCTGGTGGGTGCCAGTGCTAGGTAGAGAACAAAGAGTTAGAAAGTCATTCTTGTCTAGAAGACTAAGATAACAGGGCAGTCATAAAAAAGAGAGAGTTGAAGAGGAAATGGGAGACAAAATGAATAAAATGAACTTCTTTTCTTTTCTGCATTTCTATTTTTAACTAGAAGCAATTATACTTTCCAAGTGATAACTAGAGTTTCAGTGAAAATTTCACTTTCTCCCTCCCAATATTTTCCCATTTCTGGAGAGTGTATTCTACCCCTCCAGTATAAAATCTCACTGTCATTTCCAACTCATTCTTGCTTTCATTCCTCTATGCCAACAAACCTACACTTCGGACTTTAAGAGTGACAGAAACTGTGCCAGGTAGTGGGGGTGAAAAGGCACATATAGCCATAACCCCGTTCTCAAGGAATTACCCTCTAGATCAGTGCTGCCAACAGGAATTTCTGTCCTGTTTATCTGCGCAACCCAACATGGGGGCACAAGCTATGTGTGGCTGCCAAGCACTTGAAATGTGGCTTGTGTGACTAAGGAACTATTTAAATTTAAGTCGCCACATGTGTCTAGTGGCTGTCATGTTGAACAAGACGGGTCTAGTCAAAGAGAAAGGGGCTACTCTAGAACCCTGAGGACGGCCAACGCGGCACATGCTGAATGCCAGATGATGACCGCAGTACGTGTACCTGAGATCGGGGAAGAAAAGAATAGGATGGCTTCTGAGAAGGGTTAACCTTAAGCAGAGGCTCGTGAGGTGCTTATGAAAGCAGAAAGGAGAGGAGAAGGCATTACTGGCTCAGGGATTCATTTAATCAAAAAGACTGAGTGGAAAATGCCCAGGGACCCTTCAGGAAACCCATCGATCACGGCGGAGCAGATGGTACTCGCAGAAGGTCAGGGAAGACTTCCAGGTGTTATGCCTGCGGAACCACGTCAGGGATAAGGAATTCCAGAGGGGAGCAGCCCTGAGGTGGAGGGCGGGAGGGATGGGCTCAGGGATAAGGAATTCCAGAGGGGAGCAGCCCTGGGGTGGAGGGCCGGAGGGATGGGCGGATGGGAATCCACACGTTGGTTTATGGTAATTTCAAGGGCCAAAAGGAACTCCTACTGAAAGCTGCCTGCAGTCAGCTAAGGGAGTGGGGGGTGGGGGGCAGAAATCAGGAGAAAAGGGTAAGAGGGGCAGCTGGGATTTGGGAGGGAGACATAAATGGAGGGGCACCTGCTCCATCTAAATGGGACAGCCGACCGGCACCCAGCTCTGGTTGCTGATGTGGTAATGGGGCAGACAAAAATCTGGAAACTGGGATTCTTTTTAGAAACCAAAAGTATTCTAATACGGCAGCTAATTCTAACAGCTTTAGAACGCCATGGGCAAAACCAAAGAGCAGGTGTGTGGCCTGCTGGGGGAGCTTGGGGCAATGGCCACCTGATGTAGAAGGTGGATGAGACTTCACAAGGCGCGTCCCAGGGGGATGAGAAGAGATTGAAGAAGAGGGAGGTAGGAAGGGAAGACAGCGATGCCCACCGCAGAGGGTTCCAGAGAGAACGGGAGTAAGTCCAAGCCACGCCACTGCCGAGCAGAGCCCAGGAGGTCTTGGGCAAAGCTGCCTCCTCTCCTGCACCTTCCTTCGCCCCTGCTGGCGGGAAGGTAAGGAAGAACATAAGGAGCCAGGATGCCCAGGACCACCACAAGGGATCAGGCTGAGCGACCACAAGTTGTTTCAAAGGAGGTGGCCCGTTAGGGTCTGTGTTTTGGGGGCCACATAATACCCCTTTCCTGTTACAGATTTTCCCCAACCCACCACGTGCAGATACCTCAATTTCCACCTTTATGATAGAAAAAGGTGGATCTTTTCTTTCAGTGACTGAAGACCTAAATCTCCCCTTGTGGGAGAATCACACTCCGTTCTCACGAAAGAGAAAATGTATTCCTTTCAGCTCACCTCCCGGTCCAGCAGTGCAGGTGACACGACGGTGACAATGTCTCCTTTCTCAGGATCGATGTAGAACATGTTGGGAGACGGCTTGTCAGGCGTCTGCTGACGGATGTGATACCGCAGGAGGGCATTGTCGGTGGCAGGGTCATCTGCGTCAAAAGCTGTCATTCTCATCACCGTCGTCCCTTCGGGGGCAGGACAGAAGGGCAGGAGACGGTTACTGTGGGGTGACAGATTAAAAAAAAAAAAAGAAAAGGCAAGCACTTCCCTAGCTCTGTTATGTTTTCGCTCTTCTCCCCCCAACTCCATCACATTAAAAGACCTGAAATAAAGAAAAGAAATCTCCGCTGTTCAGCAGAGTGACAGCTTAATTTTTCCTTCTGCTGATATGCTGCTTATTTTCATGGGCTTTCACTCCATTATGGATGTGGCTCTGTGACAATGGCCTTCATTTTAAAAGCGCTTCTTGGAGCCTCCATGTGTGGGGCTCTGGACCAGGTGCGAGGGAAAAAGAGGTGCAAAAAACAGACAATGCCTGGTGTCCAGGAACTCAGAGATTGGAGAGAGAAACGTATAAAGAGGTAAATAATAACACATCAGATGCACTGAGAGAGGGCGAGATGGACATGGAGGAGAACTGCCTCCTCCAAGTTGGGGTTCAGTAAAGGGTCCTGCTGGGGTCACCGAAGGAGAGAGCAGGAGAGGGAAAGTCGACAGGATCTCAGAGGCTAAAGATATTCCAGTTAAAGGAAACATGAGCAAATGTTTGTGTTTTTTTGAGCACTTGAGTTACAAAGGTGAGCAGGACAAGGCTGTGTTCTCACAAAGACAGGCGGGATCTGATCCTACTGACAAACATGTAAACCAACAATATCAAGTGTTGATAAAGGAAGAAGGCAGGGAGTCTTGAGTGTTGCAAAACACGGCTGATATGAAGGGGAAGTAGTACGGCCACTTTCAAGGACAATTGGGCAGCAACTAGTAAAAAAAAGATGCGATTATACATTCTTGATTCCTACCCTTGAAACACTCACTTACGTAGCCCAGGATTCTGTGCAAGGATGTTCAAAGTCCTGGTGAAAAATCTGGGAACAACCCAACTGTCCAGCAATAGGAGAATTGCCAAAACAATGGTATCTGCACACTATGAAATATTTCTATGCGTCCTAACATGGAAAACTCTCCAAGACCTATTAAGTGAAAAAAATCAGGCTCAAGAGTGTTATCTATAGTACAACATCATTTTGTGAACTGTGTTGCACACAAAATATTCCAAATACTTTATAAGTGAATTTTACAGTCTCAGTTTGTCTTTAAATGCCTAGGAGGAGGTCTATAAACATGACCCTCACACTGGTAATGTTGGTTAAATCTGGGATAGGAGAAAGAGGATTGGGATATGGGACGGCAATCAAGGAAGGCTTTAGCCTAACCTATGATGGTCTAATTATTTTTTACAAGAAGAATGTATTGCTTTTGTAATTAAAATTTAACTTATAAGAACATTATAAGTACCAATAACGTTTTTCATCACAGCTTACTCTTCTATGAAAATAGGGCCCCACTTTCTGATTCAGATCCCTTTGGGTACAAAGCATGAGTTAGCTGGTAATAGACCACTAAAATTGGAATCAGAATAACAGCCATTATGCCTGATTGATCAGAAAATCAAGGGGGATCTGATTATCATAAAGGTTGGATCAATTTGTTAGTTTAAGTTCACCAATATTGCCATTAAGCCAGATGCCTCGAGACACATTTTCTATTTGATCTTGTTGCTTTTGTCCTTTGAAACTGTCCCAGGGCAAGATTCAGGATCTAGTGCAAAAATAAGAAATTCTTGGCATGTGTAACTCCATAGCCTTGCACCTGGCCTTTAGCACGTATCACCCAAGACCCCACTCTTGTTCCCACTGGGCCACATCATGCAATCAGTCCCTGCTCAGCCCAGGGGGCCAGGCAGCCTCTCCCAATCCATGGCAGTTGGTGTGACACGTGACACGGATTTGCCTCCTTATCTAGGAAAACAGGAAAATTGGGCATCTCTGTCAGAAATGCGAGGCAGCTTTCAGGTCCTTGAATTCACCCAGGGATGCGCTAAGTGGGTTCCTTGTGGTGGAAGACACAGAAGGACGCCCTGACTCCATCAGTTCCATCCCAAACAGCCTCAGCTTAAGTATATGTGGCCCAGTGTCTTGCCCTTGGTGTCTGATGAATGACTGAATCCCTGCCCTATTTAATCTGCCTTTAATTGCTGTCACAGATGAGCAAGAAAAGTATAAAAACTGTTACATGGGTTATAACTGCCATATGCATTAAAATTATTTGAGGGAATAAAAACTGCCAGATTTTACCCAGAAACTCAATGAGAACATCTTTCTTGCTTCTAAAGATTTGATAGCTTGAGATAACAAAAGCTTATCCTAGAATATTGCTTTTTAAACTATTTTTTAAATAATTAAAACTTTTTTTTATGACAATTGCTAGAGAACAGGCAAACTTAGTCCTAAGTTCTACCTTTGCTTTTCCCAGATGTTGCTAACTGGATTTACTTATAACACCCACCTCCTTCAAGTCTGAGTAATGCCTATGCCTTGCAAATGTACCTACAGCATTCCAGAACACAAATGCGGGGCCAACATCTGAGTTCGAGTCCTCACCAACTGCCTGAACTGAGCGAGGGACTCGATCCTCCCTTAAATTCAATTTCCCCGTGTGCAACATGAGATTATTAATGATATTTTCCTCTTTGGTCATTGTGAAGATTGAAAGGGACAAAACATTCAAAGAACTTGGTGCTATGCCTGGCACATCAGTGTTCAGAGAAAGGTGATGCTTTTATCACCAATTCCCACCCAAGGTTCTGTGCCAATCATGGTGATAGGCAGTTATTGGTCCCAGACAAAGAAGCTTAGAATTAAGTTGTCCAAAGGACCTGGCACCTGATAGTCTAGGATTTGTCCCAGGTGCATCATTTGTGAGTCTCTCTGCCTCCCATTTTCCTTTCCACCTAGCCATAGTCTTAGTTTACAGATATGGGTTTCTACTTTAAAGATCATAACTCTATATCATACCCCCCCCAAAACAAAACAAAAAACAAAACAAAACAAAACAAAACAAAACAGTTTCTTCATGTGGTACCCTAGACTCCCTTGAGGACTGAGGCTTTATTCTGAATTCCACTCCACCTTCTTAGCTCTTTCCAGCCCCTCCTCTTGGGGCTGGCTCATGTTTTTCATACTCCCAGGTAACAAATAGGGTTCTGCCACGACTAGATAAACCTAAATCAGCATTTCCTAAATTGAGTCCAAGAAACTCTAATTCCAGGGGCTCAGAAGATAAACACCTTTGGGAAATGTGCATTTAAAGTTAAGCCAGTTTCTTTCCTGGAGGCCTTTTCAGCACCTTTAATAAGCAAGTGCATATTGTACATCTCCAAGACAGAGTCAAATCTGCAGTATTTCCCCAAATTCTCCATTGATGGAAAGTCTTTATTTAAAGATTATCTTTATGCAATAGTTTGCATGGCCCTACATTTCGAGCTCTTGGCGTGTACAGACTGCGTTCAGCTCATCTTTGCAAGCTCGGTATCCGACATGTTGTAGGACCTCTATCAATGTTGAGTTGAACTGCATTCTTGAAATTCACTGTACTGTATACACTGTACCTTCCCCTCATTCTACACTGCCAAGACCCTTTGATAACTTGGACAACTTTGTGTTGACATTTTTTCACAACCAGGTACACCTCTGAACTCTTCAGTGATGCTTCTTGCAGGTCATGTTGGAATTGAATTCAACCTTAAACTCAGGGTTGGCATTCAGCAAGGAGGCCCCGGAAGAGCTGTTCCAACTGCTCATGGCAGTTGCCTGGGTCTACCTCTGTTCCAAGCCCATATCCTGGGGTGTAGGAAGAAGGGCTCATTCGTTTCCAGAAGCCCATGAAACTTCAGAGCTGGGCTTGCCTCGTGCCTACGCGTGCCTAGGGATGGCAGAGCAATGATAATTACATGATAGACATGCATGTGGGCCCTCCACATAGTGCATTTCTGTCTTCTCTCCTGTCACAATATCCTCCTTAGTGTCAAAATAAATGATAAGCAGCCTGTCACTCCCAGGGCCAGATGAACTAGCAGCGGCCCCTCAAAAGCAAATATAAGAATTACAGGTTGCTGCTTGAAAGTCTCAAGATGGGCAGTCATTTCCTTTTGTGGAAGGACTCAGGGCTGTCAATGTGATGGGCTGGTCAACAATTATGGCTGTCCTGTCTGGTCTGATACCCCGTCCTCTTGGCTCTATTCCTCTGATTGAAAAGAGAGGGGGCTGCCAGGTATAGTGGCCTTGAAAGGCCGAGTTGGAAGTTTTGCTTTCTTGTGACTTCAAGCACAGTCACTCCTTCCAGAAGCCAAGTGCGTGCAGATCTGAAAGTGAGGGGCTTGTTGTCAACAGCAACGAAAGGTCAGTCAAGCCTCAAGAGTGGGTCTGTGGCAGAAGCCGGCTCACTCTACTCTGCAAGTAGTGAAATTACCTTGTTCTGAAATTTCTTCTACTTCCTCCCAAAACAGTTCCTTTGCATAATCAGAGTTATCAGGGTCCTTCTTTTTTTTAAAAAAAACAACAAAGCAAAACCAATTTCCAAAAGTGAATAGTAAATGAAGACATAGGCATATATATCTGGCGTTGGATCTCTGATAGCACAGTTGGGATCACTGGATCTTCCCAGGGTGATGGGTAAAACAAAAACAAATGTGAGCTGAGACAGCAAGTGTCACCAAGTGAGCTCCCCAATGTGACAAAATGGTGCACTGCTGCAAAACATCAAACTCAGACAACTCAAATTAGAACACCTCCACCCAAACACTGACTTCTGAGGTTGAATTATCTAGGAGACATGCCCCCATGATTACAAAACAGGATGTGACCCTGGAGACAGCACTGCATTACTTATGACTCACAGGTTTGTTTCTCACATCAGAAGGAAAGCCCTTAGACTACTGGTACCTCCAGCTTGGCCAGCCAGGTGAGAGGGACACAGAAGCTTTTGGTATTTTAGATTGCAGCATCTGGTGGCAACTGTTGCTGGAACAGCAAATGCTGATTTGAAACTAAATCTCCCTGAGGACCATTCTAGTAGGGGGTCCTAGTTCTGACTGCCCAGTCAGATGGTAATGTAGGCTGAGTAATCATCCCAGTTTTCCCAGCCCTGGGAGATTCTCAGGAAGTGGGACTTTCTGTTTGAACCAGCACAGTCCTGGGAAAGCAAGAACAAGTTAGTTTTCACCCACGCCAAGTTTTGCTTCACAGGCATGGCCATGACAGGCAGAGAGCAGATGTGAGCAGTGTTGTGACTTTAACATTGGGGCAAAACCTCCAGCAATGGGAAGCATGGGACTGGTGGATGAATCTTGCACCAGAAGGGTCAAGGGACACAATCATCCATCCAACTGACCACCAGTCACCCCAACTTGGGATTGCTTTCTGACCAAGCAGGTAGACATAGCCTAGTCCACACCTAGCAGATCTTTAATAGAAAAGCAAAAGGCCCAAGAATGCAAACTCAATGCCAAATAGTGCTAGTAGCATGAAAAAGGACAGGGGCTGTCTAGTTTTAAATCCTGGTCCCACCATTGACCAGCTGCGCAACCTTGGGCAAGCATCTTCAGCTTGTTAAATTTCAAACTTTTCCATTTACAAAATGGCACCTCACTCATGGGCCATCAGGGGGATTGAATGAATGAGTACATGCTTCTCAACATTGTTTTCATTATCACCCCCTGCCAAAGAGACTTTTTAGACATTTTTTCCCCCAATATCGCCCCAAATGAGAATGCAAATTTAATGAATTTAACGTTCAGTGCCTGGGAGAAAAGTACTTGAGAGATATACTCCTTTATTGCTGTTTTTTTTTGGCCACCACAGTTCTGATCTCAGCTGCGGGGTACCCATTGCTGTGTGCAATGGTGGTGAGGAAACCAAATACCTTGTGGGACCCAACCACTTAGAATTCACCTAATACTAATTCCAGAACTCACACTCAGGTTCTATAGAAACAGAATTAGTTAAAACCTCACAGGAAAACACATTTTTTCTTCCCCTAGAAGCCTAGAAAATTCTGTTGAGTATGTGTTTGCATCAATCATCATCCTCCGTTTCCATGTGAACAAGAATTAATAGGGAAATGGTTAAATGATCACTTGACAAAAACTAATCAACCAACCTGATCTGGTATCAAGAGGCAGCCCCACATTCTGCAGAGCACGCATTCCTGAAGAATCACCCGGGTAATGAATTGTAAATAATGTCTTCCTTTCCCAATGACCTACATTAGCATTTCAGGTCTGCTTTATCTTCATTTGAGGGGATGTCCAGTTGGAAGCCATTTCTTATGATTCAGCTTTAAGTTTTCCTGCTCTTCTCCACAATTCTCTACTGGCAGGTGGAGTGGGAGGAGGAGGTCTGCTCTCAGCTCTGGGCACAGACACTGCTCGAGAAGCCCTCTCTGACCCTCCCGGAAGGCCAGAGGAGAGAACTGCAGAGCAGCAGAGAGGCGTTCAAAGCCAACTCCGGGGAGGAGGCAAGGCGGAAAGCAGGCTAGTCCCCAGGCAAAGCCGGGGAGATTGAACTGCATCACTCTTGCTGATATTTGCCTGCACTCTGTCCTCCAGTTATACAGGGATTTTCAATCACCAGCACAAAGGACCCTCTCCCATTTTTAGATGTTGTTCGGTGGTACCTTAGACCCAGAACGTGCTTAATGATGTGAATTTGATGAAGATGTCAGTGACCTTTGGCCTCTGCTCTGACAGCACTCTGGACCCAGGGGCTCTGAAGGTCTTTCTGCCCCCAGAGTGGGATCATGGGATCTGGGCTGGGGGTGACAAGCTCAAACTCTTCTCCAAGGCCCAGACCAGGTAACCCTACATGAGTAGATGCACAACTGAGCAGAGTCTAAGAAACAGATAAAGTAGATACAACCCCAGGTATTCGTTCCTTTGAGGGCTAAAGAGACCCACGGGTTCTACGGTCATGGCAGATGGGGTTCACAGCCATGTCAGATGGCCCTTCTTTGGGAGCTAGTGTTTCTGCATGATGAAATCAGACTCAGACGGGATCTCTTTTCACAAGACTTTCATGCTATTTTACTGGAATTGTAGTTGGTGTTGGGGTTTAAGATATATTTAGGGGATTTGAATCTCTGGACTGACAATATGATAGCCAGGCCCTGAGCCTCAACAGACTTCAGCTCCTACAATCTGATTTATTGGACTCACCTCACTCAGCTAAGATGGAGTTGAAGAAGGACAACCACTACACCATGGAGCCTAGAGTGCCTACAACTGAAAGCAGGAGGATTACATCCAGTATCCATGTGGAATCTGAGCCTCCTCTTGACATAGAGGTGCAATGGACACAACCAATCCAAAGTCCACAGAGAAAAGGTGGCATTGGAGTGGGAAAAGTGGACATGGTGGCCGATGAGTATGGGGAATGGCAGGAAGAGATGAGATGTGGAGGCGCCTTTGGGACTTAGAGTTGCCCTGGATGGTGCTTCAGGGGCAATCACCAGACATTGTAAATCCTCCCAGGGCCCACTGGATGGAATGTGGGAGAGTATGGGCCATGATGTGGACCATTGACCATGAGGTGCAGAGATGCCCAGAGATGTACTTACCAAATGCAATGGATGTGTTATGATGATGGGAGTGAGTGTTGCTGGGGGGGGGGAGTGGTGGGGTGGGGGTGGTGGGGTTGAATGGGACCTCATATTTTTTTTAATGTAATATTTTTACAAAATCAATAAAAAATTTAAAAAATTAAAAAAAAAAGGGCTTGAAACACCCCCCAAAAAAATAAATAAATAAAGACATTTGGGGAAAGTGGATGTGGCTCAACTGATAGAGCATCCACCTACCATACGGAAGGTTCAGGGTTCGATCCCCAGGGCCTCCTGAACCATGTGGTGAGCTGGCCCATGCACAGAGCTGCCATGTGCAAGGAATGCCGTGCCATGTAGGGGTGCCCCACACGCAAGGAGTGTGTCCTGCAAGGATAGCCACCCTGCACAAAAAAAGCCCAGCCTGCCCAAGAATGGTGCTGCATACACAGAAAGCTGACGCAGTAAGATGATGCAACAACAACAAAAAAAGACACAGTTTCCCGGTGCTGCCTGATAATACAAGCGGACACAGAAGAACACATAGCAGGTGGACACAGAGCAGACAACAGGGGGAAGGGAAGAGAAATAAATTAAAAATAAATCTTAAAAATAAAAAGACATTTGGGAGTGGTGGGGACTATGGCAAGGAATGTATAACCTTCCTCAAGGGCACATGCCTTTCAGTGCAAACT
This sequence comes from Dasypus novemcinctus, assembly GCF_030445035.2. Lineage (NCBI taxonomy): Eukaryota > Metazoa > Chordata > Mammalia > Cingulata > Dasypodidae > Dasypus > Dasypus novemcinctus. The sequence continues at coordinate 5,750,841 of NC_080690.1, forward strand.
TTTTTGCTGCATTTCTGAAGCACAAGTCTGGAACAGCCATATCTTTTGGTTTTTCAAGAGAAGATGGAAAGCTGGAGTTTCATATAAAGGTCAAAATGCTCAAATATTGATAACTAGGTCATATTTATAATATAAAGTATCATTGAGTGGGACTGGAAATGCCAAACAAAACAGGTTTAGGGGAGGCTTTGGCCCAAGGCCTGCCAGTTTTCAAGCCTTATCTGTGTTGGCAGCAGCCAATTCTTTTCTCCAAAGACATGAACTAAATGTTGTTGACATGAACTCTGGCAAGAGGCTACAACTTAAAAAATGGCCCATTCACTATGAATAGCTTGCCTCTTGTCCTCTTGCCTCTCTCTTTTGAGCAGAAAATCTTATTGATCCAATAAAGATCTAGCGTAGACAGGTGCCATCTTCTATCTGAGTATCCTCAAGCTTCAAGCTTCTCCATTCAACACTTCCCAGAACTTGGCTCCTGCCTCTTATGGTCCCACCCTAAGGGGTACTTAAGTCATAGCTTTTCCCCACCTCCCTCTACTGGACTGTAAACATCTTGAAGAACAACGCAGCAACTCATTCCCGCTTGTGGTCCCAGGGCCTAGCAAAGTGGGAGGCTGTAGACACAATGATGTATAATATGCAAAGCACTGAGTTATTTATCTCATAATTGTTAAGCCCATTGCATAGATAAGGGAATGGAGACTGAGAAGGCTGAATCTGCCCTAGTCAATCTGCTCAAGGCCATGTACCCAGCTACCACATGGAGCCTGCTCTACGAAAGGGACTATGGCCCAGAATTCAAGTTGTCCTCCTGGTGCCCCTTTCCTTTCTTCCTGAGGAACATAACCCTGATTTTAGTTGACTAAGTTGCTGACTGGCTGAGACTCTAGAAGCTCCAGCTTCTCTGGAAGCTACATGTCACCATGGAGTAAAGTTTGGACAATGAGATTAATCAGGATTGTACAATTCTGGGAAGGTTCCTTAAAGGGAGCTCAACCAGGAGGTAGGCATTTTTGTAATGACTTTTCTCCTCACTTTCTGTTGTCTAGAATGAAGATGTGAGGACTACAGTTTCTACATGCATCTTGGACCATGAGGTGGCCCTTCAAATGGAAGCCACATGATGGGAAGATAAGAGCAGAAACAAAGAGAGATTAAGCACCCTGAGAATCTGATGACCATGGGACTTTAAGAGAAACCTGGACTGTCTCTTTCTAGCTTCTTTTAGTGAGCAACAATAAATGAGAGAAAAGTAAAAGCCCATCTAGCTTAAGCTGTTGTTTTGGGTTTTCTACTATTTCCTGCCACAACTAATCTTCTCTGATATGGGCATGAAATAAAGATTGAAGAAAATAAACAGATTTTATTAAATATTTAGTACTACCCTAGAGACTAAATTTTGTTGCTTTAGCCTACAGTTGGATGGTACCAATTTAGACAAAAGCTGAAATATACAATCATTTCTTCAGGTCTGTTCAAATATTCAGATTGAATTCCACTCATCTAGAAAATGTCTTATACCCAGACACCATTGATTTTGCAGAATGCATGGCAAGATTGCTGCATATATGGCCCTAGTGAATTACAACTCTTCATATTCTCATTCTTGTATTTTCCCTTCTATATTGACTCTGGCCTTGGCCACTTGACATCTTTGGGCCAACAGGACACACACACATATCATGGAGGCTTGAAAAGTGCTTATGCATTGGGGTTTGTCCTCCTGGAGACCAGTTGCCATGTAAAGGTGTCTGGTTTCTCCTGTTGGAGGGGCCACATGTCTGGGAATCAAGGTACTCTGGCTGATACCTCCAACTGACCATCAACCAAGTACTGAGGACATGATGGTTGATCCAGCCCCTGCTGAGCCTCTAGATGTCAGCAGCTGCTTGAGTCACTCCAGCACCACCACCCAGATGAGCCCATCCCAGCTTGCAAAATCATGAGCAAATAAAGGGCCATAAGCCACTATGTTTTGGTGTGGTTTGTTACACAGCAGGAGATAACTGATAAAGGGGTTTAGGAAGAATGAGCTGGCATAATTAAAATTAAAAGAGTTTATTTTTAATGTGGAAGTTTCCATTTTAAATAACCAAATAGCATGGCAGATTCAGGGACTGGACCAAATAAAAAGGAACAGGTGGCAGAAAAAAATTGATGAGAATAAAATACAACCCACTTCCCAAATATTAAGTTTTTGGGGCCACTAATGATGTCATCACTAAGCCCTGCAATATGGTGAACTGTGAGTGTTTTAGTTGCCCAATGGATTTTTAAAAAATACTGAATTAAACTGGCACAAAGAGTATACTCTTGATGCAGGTCTAAGTTTAGCAACGATCATCAAATAAGATGATAACTCTGTTCTTAAAAATGAGAATGTCTTACATTTTGAGACAGTTGCTAACTCTGCTTAATAGCAGCCGTAAGCCTCTATGTGCAGTTGCAATTACCATCGACTGTTTTGAAATGCAATAGACTTCTCTCAAATTTGTTTTACCTCCCTGGAGCTAGTTGGCTTTTTAAGTACAAATTGACAGTCAAAGATGTAATGAGTTATGACAAGTTGAGCAATCGTCTCCCATCTGTTTTTAAAGGTTGTTTATTTTTATGCTGATAAGTAGACAGTGACAACAGGCTCACCTTATGATTATTTCAGTCCTTTAGTCGCTCCTTCTCATCATTCAAGCTTCACAATGTCTTTGCCCTATTTTTCTGGTGAGCTATTGTTTAGGTTGCAGTGGGGCAGATTTTAGGAAAAATAACTATTTTTGAAATTTAAGGATAATATCTGACTGAAGAAGGGGTCCCTTCTATCATGTTTCACTTTATTGCCCTAATTTCTTCATTCCAACTGGAATTTTAAGGTAATATATTTTAAAAACTATTTTAAAATTCCATTTAATCTTTTTATCTATCAGACCTTTCTATGTAGCTCTTTGCTGAAATAACTATCTTGCCCAAATCACCTTAAGAAAGCAATTTTAGGTGGATACTCTATCTCTAATAAGAATTCTTTATATTAGATTAGCATGAAGTAGCTGAAATTCTCAAGTATAAAAATATTTTTCCATCAATCTCTAGAAACAACAAAAGGAAACCGTGTGTGACCTTTTTGTTTAACCAATTGAAGAGCTACTTAAAAGCTAAGTTTCGCCCTCCTTAGAGCAGTGGATTTCCTGGGGGTCAAGAGTGCTGAGACTGGGCCACCCCAGGAGTCACTCAGAGCAGTGTCCCTGAAGTAATGGCCCCTTTGTATTCCACATTTAATTTGCTTGTCTTCCTGCAACTCTCTTTTCAATTAGAAGCTCACTGAGGGTAGAGATGGCATCTCTTATGCATTCATTTCCTACAATGGCTAAAATATTAATACTACTGACTATACAAACAAATGGCACATCCAATGTTAATAATATACTAATTCAAATATCATTTGGCATTGCAGGTTAAATTTAAATAACTCAAAGCATGAACATTTTCAATGGCATCACAATCTGAAGAAGGGGTTTAGTAAATATTTGGTGAATGCACGAGTAAATAAGAAATGAATGAATGAATAAATGAAGAGTGAACTGTTTTATCATCTGTCTTCAATGATAACATAAAGTATTGATGAAGGTGGACTAGGACACTGGTAAATAATTAAAGGTTTGACTGGCACTGAATATTAATTAATTCGTAGACTAATTCTATTGTCCCTATCATTTACAACTATTTTAAGGGTGAAGTATAAGCAGTTTTTCTGTTTAAACTATATTTAAGGCTAGATTAGCTAGGCTAGGCTGAGATGACAAACCAACCCTGACATTTCAATGACTTAACACACGAGGTGAATTTCTCATTCAAATCAGGCCAACTCTGGGTGATTCCCTTCTAAGGATCATTCCTTTCCAAGTAGTGATTTTGGGATCCAGTGCTAAGCACCTTGTAGCAATGCCATCTAGACAACATAATTTCCAGATTGCTGTGGAGGGGCAAGAAGCTGCATGGTCCCACATGGACTCTTCAAGTTCTCCATTTGAAATATGACATACATCACTATCATCTTCCCACCTGCAGCCTTTTGGCCAGTTCTGGTGTCCAAGGCAAGCTCAAGAGTGGAGCAGCTTTGTGGGCCTGTGCCCTGGTTTGAGTCTTTTGTGGACCCTAGAAAATTATGTTCTTAAGCTAACCCATTCTGTGTTTGTTATGCCTTTCACACTATCCTAGGCCGGCTGGAGCAGCATCTCTGGAGCCGAGGCCCAGGCAGCAGTGGTTTTAAAGCCCCCAGGGGGTTAGGGACTTTAACTGGATTATTTCAGTGAGGCCTGACCCCCTTCCTGGAGACTTATAGAAACAGAGACCTGAAAGCAGAAACACACAGAGAAAGAGCGTTGCCATTTTTACCCTGCCATGCAAGAGAGGACTCCACAATTGCCTACAGCTGCAGAAAGACAGACAGCATAGGAGGCCAGAGTCCAGAGGCTGGAGTCAGCTGAGCAGCCTGAAGCTGAGGAGATGCGCCATAGGCCCGATCACCCACAGCTGAGCTCGGGAAGAAAGTGAGCCTGGAGGAGAAGGCAGAGACCGGCCGCCATTTTGCCTTGCCATGTGGCAGGAGTCCAGGATCACCAACAGCTGACCTTTGATGAAGCAGCATCTCTGATGAGGCCTTGATTTGGACATTTTTACAAAATGTCTGTAAGATTCTACCCTAACAAAATGACTGTAAGATTCTACCCTAACAAATTCCCATTCTAAAAGCCAACCCTTTTCTGGTATTTTGCATTATCAGCCTTTAGCAAACTAAGATAGCATGTGACCCATGTGGTTGCAAAAGGCCTTGCTCAGGAGGCTCCCTCCTCAGAAGGCCTCCTCCAATGGGCCAGGTTCCCAGAAGCAGCCCCATGCTTGGTGCTCAGTGCTCTGCTTTGCTGACTTGACATTCTTAGTAACTGTTGAACAAGGGGTCCTGAGTTTTCATTTTGCACTGGGCCCCAGAAATTATGTAGTCTGTCCTGGTCAATGGCCAGGAGCCAGACTTGCCAGGGCCTGGGAAATTTAGGGAGGATCTAGACACTTGGTGAGTTGAGAACATCTCAGTCACATCACCCAGGACTTCTACCAACCAAGAAGAATGCAAAGGCCTTTGCAACTGGTACTCACTGGACCCTTGGTTCTCCAATGGTTTCTTTCCTATTAGGTGAGAGGCATTATGCAATAGTGTAAGAAGTCAAATGGCCTTTCTTGGAGCATGGATCATATTTATGTGTGATGCCCTTGGGCCCAGGCTCTGGGTTTCCTGCTCACTCTTCTTTAGGCTCAGGGCTCCAGGCTCTTGAGCTTGCCTTAAACACTGGGGAACTGCTATTTCTCAGGCCTCTGCCTTGATTTGCTGGAAACTGGGCTGCTTTCTTTTGTTTGAATTAGGTACTTCAAGTCAAGTACCTCATTGAATTAGGTACTTTTGCTCCTACAATCCCACCTGACAGTCTGGTCTCCACCAGGCTGGGTGACATGCCATAGGATGGTGAGGGAACCTGGAGTGGGGCTGTGGTTTGCAACCCTGGGTGCTCATTAGACTCTGATGGGCTTTAAAATCACTGCTGCCTCTGGGCCTCAGCTCCAGAGATTCTGTTCCAGCCAGCCAAGGATAGTGTGATGGTTTGAAGCTGGATGGGCCCCAGAAGATCATATTCTTAAAGCTAATACATTCCTGTGGGGTAAACCTATTTTAAGTGGGGCCTTTTGATTAGGTTTTTTCAGTTCAAGTGTGTTCCAGGGTGGGTCTTAATCCTCTTAATGGAGTTATTTGAAAGAGAAGGTAATTGAGAGAAAAGAGAAAGCCAAGGAAGAAGCTGAAGTAATGAACCTGGAAGAGAAGGGAGAGACCAGTAGATGCTACCATATGCCTTGCTATGTGGAAGAGGAGTCTAGGATTGCTGGCAGCTTGTCTTTGGGAAGAAAACATGGCCTGATGATGCCTTGATTGGACATTTTCTCAGCCTTGAAACTGTGAGCTTGTAAGCTAATGAATCCCCAGTGTAAAAGCCAGTCCATTTGTGGTACATCATCTGGAGAAGCTTTAGCAATCTAAAATCCATGGGGTCTGGAGAGTGAAGTCCTGGGAACAGAAGCCAGACATATAGACCTTCAAATCCTCTACTTACTGGCTATGTGATCCAGGGAACACACTTAAATTCAGCCAGCCTCAGTTACCTCACCTATAGAATGGGGTGACAGCCACCACTGTGTAAAGGTAGTTCAAGAATTAAGAATAGTGCATGAGAACTACAGGGAGCCCAAGGACATAGCCCTTGTGGTAATTCCACAGAGAGATAGATGAATGTGACTTACTGTGTGCCAGGAATAATCTTTATAACCTTGCCAGATCATCTCCATTCTTTTGAGGTGAAACAGAGACACAGAATTTAAATAACCTGCCCAGGATCATGGCTGGTAAGTAGCTGAGCAGGGTTCAGGCGGAAACACACAAGGCTATTTAACATTAAGAACAGGTAGTATTTGTGGAGGACCTGCACTGTGGCTGGCACTGTTCTAAGCATCTCCACTACTTAACCCTCCCAAATGATCTGCAGGGCAGGCATGAGAGACTGCTTTAGGGAGAGGAAAACCGAAGCAGGTGGAGATGAAATCACTTGCTCGGATAATCTAGCTGGTAAGTGGTGGATCAAAGATGCTAACCCAAGCTGTGTGCCTTCCCAATACACATCTCGGCATAGCTCACGTCAATTAGGCATTTCAAGTTGCATTTTTTTCAGGTGGAATAATTAATTTTTGAGGTCTCTCCTTGTAGACTGGCTATAAGGAACATTTGCCTTGACCTATTAGAACTTGTCTGGGGCATCTTGGGCCATACCTGGGAGCTCAGGAGACAAGCAGGGTCTGCACTCTCGAGCTGTAGTGAAGGAGAGATAATGAATAATTCCAGAACTGCACCTGTTAGGTAAATCACCTGCCCAAAGTCCCCGGTATGATCAACGAGGGGCTCAGGGAACTCTGCATAAGGGTAGGGGTAGCGATTACTGCAGAAAGAAGACACAAATGAGCAGGATGCTGGAATAACGCACATCCGAGACCAGGCATTCAATGGGAAGAAAGTGCCAGCAAATTGCTAGTAAAGCCATAATGTTGCTGATTTTGCAAACATGTGTTCTTCGACTTGATAAGTAAATACATATTGGGTAGCATGGTGATGTTGCAAGCTGTTGTTTTATGGCTGGGAAGTCAGCTGTCTGATTGATGCTAGCAATGAAAGTATTTATAAAATAACACTGAATTAGAAGGAGGTGGTTTATGAGTTTAGGAAACTGGATCTTTCATGAAGAATAAAACTTGATGAAGGAGCTTCATCAGGGTCACACAAGCCTGAGATTAAATGTGCTGGGATGGAGGTTCTCAGAGGGAGGCCCCTGGACTGTGTGGGTTCCAAGCCTGGGGCAGGGTAGTGTAGCTTTTCACTGATGATTCACGCTACATGGAATGGGGAGTATTTCCACCCACTGACTCCTTCCCTTCTCTGTGAATGTCACTTTGGAAAGCTGCATTACCTCTTCTCGGCCATCAGGACATGACCCAGGTAATAACTTAGACGCATAAAAGTAAACTATGCACATCTGATTCACCCTTGTATCTTCGCTGTTTGGAACAGGGTCGGCACATAGTGGATGCCCAATAAATATCTATTTACTAAATGCAGAATAAATCTAAGAGCTTCTGACTCACTCTCTATGAATATTTTCTTGTTCCAATTTATAAGGTTTAAATTTTCACCCACTGTGCCCATCTTCCTCCCTAATGGGTTGCTTTCTGAGATTGGAATGCCCTTTTCTTCTTGGAGACAGTCTGCCAAGAGAGGCACCTGCTCCCCAAGCTAGAAGAGCCAATAAGCACATGACTCAAGCTGGCTCAACTGGATGCTACCCTGGAGTTGGCAATTTCACTTGAGCAGCAATGCCCTAATCTGCTGCCCCTGCTACAAGTCAGCAGCAGCTGGATTCTGCTGTTGGTTTCCAGAGTCATTGTAGTTCCTGCCCACCCCGGCCTCTTATTAAGGCTGGCAGCCCAGAGGTCCACCAATAGATTGCCCTTTGCTTAGGGAAGTCAGGGTCGATGTCTGTTGCTTGCAACTAGAGAGTTCTAGCTAATGCATATCCCCACTAGCTTCCTATCCAGAGAGGCAGTGGGCAGAGTCTGAGCACCTTGAGTTTTAGTCCCAGTTTTGCCACTTTACAGATGTGTGATCTTGGTCATCCTGAGCCTGAGGTTCATGTAGGTTTGTGGAATAATAAGCACTCACGGGACTGAGTTGTTTTGTGGATTAAATGAGTTAATACAGGTAATATTCAGTCCAGGACCTTGCATTACCTGAGAATATCATTATGAAAAGGCTGGGAAGAGATGGCACAGTGGCCTCACTTTTGATGAAGAAGTAGAAGTCTTTGATGAATGCAAGGTTAGAGTGAAGTGATTGTTGATTTTTAAAAAGGTAATCTTAGGTTGCATAAATAAATACAAGGGAGGTGATCATCATTTTAACTCAACATAAAAGCTCAACAATATTGCAGGGCCTTGATCTCTGGACTGACCATGTGATAGCCAGACTCTGAGCCTCAACAGACTTGCAACTCCTACACTCTGGTTTATTGGACTTACCCCACTCAGCTAACATGGAGGTGAAGAAGGTCAACTACCACACCAGGGAGCCAAGAGTGCCTACAACTGAAAGCAGGAGAATTGCATCCAGCATCCATGTGGAATCTAAGCCCCCTCTTGATATAGATGTGGAGTGGACACAACCATTCTAAGGTCCACAGGATGGAGGAATAGAGTATGGATTAGAGTTGACTTACTGATACTCTATTCATGAACTATTGTGATTAGTAATCAAAGAAAATGTGGCATTGGTGTGGAGAAAGTGGCTATGGTGGCTGCTGGGGGTAGGGAGTGGAAGGAAGAGATGTGATGTGGGGGCATTTTCGGGACTTGGAGTTGTCCTGGGTGGTGCTGCAGGGACAGTTACTGGACATTGTATGTCCTCCCATGGCCCACTGGGTGGACTGTGGGAGAGTGTGGGCTATGGTGTGGACCACTGACCATGAGGTGCAGCAGTGCTCAGAGATGTATTCACCAAGTGCAATGAATGTCTCATAATGATGGAGGAGGTTGTTGTTATGGGGGAGGAGTGAGGTGAGGGGGTGGGGAGTATATGGGGATCTCATATTTTTTGAATGTAACATTAAAAAAATAAAGACAAAAAATAAAAAAATAAAAAATAAATTGCAGGGCCTTTTCCATTTACTAGTTGACACAGAGATAACACTAGATAACACAGAGATAACCTTCCCGAAGGTTGCAGAGAGGCTGGCAGGTGTGCATTCAGGCATTGCTCAGGCAAACTCAATTTTGTGGGAGTGGCTTAGAGCCTGGATTCCAGGATCAAACTGCTTGCTGCAAATCCCAGCCCTGCACTTTTAGATGGGGGACCTGAGCACATGGCCACATGTCATCTACTCTGAGTCACATGTCATCTACTCTCTGAGCCACATGTCATCTACTAAAGGGATAACAATGGTGAGGCCAGCAGAAAAATGACCTCCGGAAGATGTCCGTGCCTCTTCCCCAGAACATTATGAGTAAAAGTTGCTGAAGTGATTAAGTTAAGGATCTTGAGATGAGGATATTTCCTGGATTATCCAGCTGAGCACAATGTAATCACAAGACAGTCCTTATAAGAGGAAAGCAGGAGGGTCAGAAGAGGAGATGAGGGGACAGATGGAAAATGCCAGATACTCAGAGAGAGAGAGAAAGATTGTAAGATGTTACGTCTCTGACTTGAAAGATGTGGAAAGGGGCCACAAACCAGGAAAGCAGGTGACCTCTAGAAGCTGGAAGAGGCTGGGAAACAGTCTTCACTAGAGCTTCCGGAAGAAACCAGCCCTGCTGACACCTTGACTTTAGCCCATGGAGACCCATGTTGGACTTCTGACCTCCAGAACCTGATAGCATAAATGTGTCTTGTTTTAGGCAATGACGTTTGTGATTGTTACAGCAGCAGTAGGAAACATGTACAAAGAGTATCTCTCTTGTTGGGCACGTGGGATGGGACTTATTGCTCAGTGCCTGCTCAGTACCCGCTCAGTACCTGTTCAGCCCGTGGGCAGTGGTGGGTATTGAGCAGCAGCAGTCGAGGTGGTACAGTTCCAGGGAGAGCGGATTCTATCTCCTACCCAGAAGGAGAGTGGGCACATTACGCCCTTGGAGAGGTGACAACTGTGGCCTTTGTGCTTTTTTAAGAGGACTCCAGGCAATTCTAGGGGGAGTTTCAGAGAGGACTAACCAGGTAAAAGGAATGAGCCAAGGTCAATTCATAAAGTTCCACTTTAGTCCTGCAAAGAGATGATCGGGAGAACGGCCTTCTGATACCCAAAGGGCAGATGTTGCAAGCAAGAAGGTGCAGAGGGTTTGATGGTTTAGGAGGCAGATGGCTGAATGGGTAAATGTTCAAGCAAGGGCATGCATGCAAGGGTGGGTGAACCATCACAAAGTCCTAGGGGAGCTGCACAGAGCTGAAATGGGGCATCTTGTCTTGTAATGATTTGTCTCTTACAAATGAGGATCACAAAGAGACTGTCATGGATGAAGTAAATGAAAAAGGCAGGAGTCAAACCTGCCCTACCTCAGTGTCTCTTCCCACTCCGCCAGCCTGGGTTAGCTTAGGGACGTGGAGAAACCACAGCTGCCTCATAAAGTGCTGAATGCACCCTCCTGAGGCTCTGTAATTTGTGCATTCCAAGAATCTCCTACATTTAAACCAGGGGGTGTGCTTTCACTGGTCAGAAATACCCCTTCCCCCAGGAAAGATGCAGGAAGTCCTGCCCATGTATCACGAGCATTCGGTGCAAGTTCAACTCCAGGATTTATTGGGACCACTTTGTGGTAGCCTAAGCACTAGGACTGTTAATGCCGAGATGAGGAAGAGGGAGGACAGATGTTCACACACAATTGCGCAAACACCACACAGGGTGGTTCTGTCAGTCCCGTGTGGCAAGGGCGCTGCGGTTTCCCTTTGGAGTAGTGTGACTGTCAAAGTCCTTAGTTATTCCAGTGGAGAGCTAGGTGGAGGCTGTCTCAAGTTGTTTTTTCTTGCAAGACTGACTCTGAAAGGTCTGCTTCCCCTGACTTTTAGAATATTACTGAGCACTGAAGTCTTTAAGACATTTTCTTCCAAAGAGTAACTTGCCCATTTCCTGGGCACAAAGACGTATTATTAGGGTCTGAAAAACAGCCACATAAGCTATCTTCAAATCCTACTTCCTGCTAGAAGAGGGAATCCATTAAAGCTCTTTAGGAGCTGGGAACTTTGAGACTCTATCTGCAAGTCAACTTGAAAAGCACCAGATCAAAGCCACTAAGTAGCCATCTTGCCAACTGTTACCTTCTGAGCTCTGGAATATTCAGTTTCTGCTGGATTTGGCCTCTTGAACACACATCTGCCCCAGACATGACCCAGCAAAATTGAAAATTATTGCTGTCCAAATCCCCTTCTTAGTAGAGAAAAAATTCCCCTAGCTTAGCCGCAGAGCCCTGCACACCAGTTCATTCTTACTACAACTCGTTCTTTGATGGAGAGATTGAAGCTTATACTGGGGTAGCATTTACAGGCAGTTATATCTCATGAGGAAAAGGAGGAGGGGGAGAGGACAGAGTGAAAGGAAGAGACAGAGAAAGGCAGCAATCTGTGAACCACTCAACTGAGCAAGTATCTGAGCAAGCGCACTCTGTGGGCCGCTCAGAGTAACTCATTTTCTGCCCCCCTGCCCCCCAGCTTACATTCCAGGGATGCTAACGGCTCAGGCTTCCCTAACTGCATTTGTTTCCTGGGGCTGCTGTACCAAATACTACAAACTGGGGGCTTACAAGAGTAGGCATTTATTCTCTTTCAGTTCTGGAGCCAGAGGTCCCAGGTCAGGCTCACTGGGCTTAATCCAAGGTTTAAACCAGGTTTATGCAGGACTGCACGTCCTCTGAACGGCAGAAATCCGTTCCTTTAGTCCGGCTTCTGGCAGCTGCCAGCATTCCTTGGCTTCTGCCTGCATCATTCCAGTCTTCAGGGCCACACCATCAATTCCCTGCTCTGTCTCCATGTCGCCCTCTCTGTGTCTGCGTGACCTCCCTCTGCCTCCCTCTTAAAGTTTGTGACGGCATTTGGAGCCCACCCGGGTAACCGGGGTAATCTCCCAATCTAAGGGTCCTTAACTTCATCCAAGCAAAGACCCTTCTTCCAAATAAGGGCACATTTCTTGGTTCCAGGGATCAGGACTTGATCTCTTTTGGTGACCATCTGTCAACCAGCGACACATCTTATGCAGCTCTGGGCATAAATGCCTCCACGCACACCTGATCTCCTGGAGAGTCTATCATGGCCCTATGCTGTTGACGAGGGTGGTGACGGCTCAGGCTTATGCAACCAGTGTGTGGTGGAGCGAGGATTGGTTCCTGGGCCTCCAAAGGGCCCAGAGTCTGTGGTCTACAGCCCAGAGCGAAGCGCTAAGAGGCAGAGGGCAGGATGGGGACTGCGCCCAAAGAGGAGAAACACAGGAGCTTCGCTTGCCCAAAGAATGTTCCAGGGCTGTTTGCTGAGTATAAATTCAGTGAGGAATGGCGCCTGGGCCTCCGGTTTTTCTTGGGATCTGCTAATGAGGGTATATTTACCAGGCTCGATTCCCCAAAGCCACATGAAGGGCCAGCTCCTAAGTCCCAAGATCTCCACTCCGGCTGAAACTGTTCTCTTTTCTGAAATGCTACAAAGTGGCCCAGGAGGGCGAACGGCCACTCACGCTCTACCATGTGCTCGGCTTGACTTAGAGGGAAAGAAATATCTCTGTCACTGAGGAGGCAGGCTTTATATTTCTATAAAATCATGAAGAAGACAAGCATTTCCTCATTTCTCTCCAGCCCTCAAAGAAAGAAAAATGTGCCCAGTGAAAGGCAGAGAGGGACTCCCACGTTAACGGAGTGTGAGGGGCTGGGTGAGAAGGTTTTCCTTGAGTGTCAGCCGGTACAGGTTGTATTTCTTCCTTATCCACTGAGTGACTTTCATGAGCGTGGATAGCACCCTGACTCCACCACCCCCTTGGGCTGCGTTCAGCTGACTCTGGGCTGGTATTCTGGACCATCCTGGTTGCTGTGAAATAGGAGGGAAACGGACAGACCGGAGGCCATCAGAAGGACAGACGTCTCACCTCGCAAGGATCAATTGAGGTAATCGGGCTTGTGTTGCCTATAGGTCCGAAGTCTTCTCTTAAGGCTTAAAAAGAAGGAAAGATGTAAGGAAAGCAAGGAAATAACCTAACACGATCTGAGAGTTCTCCAAAGTAGAGGCACGCTACCCTCCAAGTACTCATGCTTAAACTGAAAGGGAGTAATTCCACGTGGCTCCTGTCTCCCGGTCAGGGCTCATGGATGGGGTCTTTGAGAAGAACCTGGGGGCCGCGGGGCTGAGGACGGAAAGTCTTGTCTGGTAGAGGCAACAACCTCCCCAACGCTGAAAGAAAGTGTGTGAGTCGAATGACACTTTCTGGAATAGAGGAAGGGTCTCCTGCCTCGGGGGGAGGGTGGCCTCTCAGATCACCCTTTAAGTTTCAGTGTCCGTGACTCTAGCAGGATGCCTGGAACAATGCCAGCATTTTCAAGGGCATGGTGCCAACAGGGTATGGAAGTGGGTGAGGGGAGAGTTTTACAGCTGCTTCTTCAGCTGATCAGCCTGTGGTCCTACTGGCTGCCAGTGAGGAAAGGGAAGAGAGAAACAAAAAGTAAAAAAGAAGACTGGCTTCTGAACTCATCTGCTTATCCCACAGAAAGGTACCCATGGTCACACATGGAGCATCTGTGCACTCTTAGCTGATGGGGAGGTCTGCTTTGACTTTTCCTTGAATCCCCCCGACAATACAGCCATCAAGCATCTCATCTTTCCTTTACTTCTGAATTGACTTATCAGTTCAAAAGGCAGCTCCTATGGACTTGTATCTTTACTTTGGCCCTCAGAAAAATTTCCATCTCAGTCATCTAGCTGAGTAGCTTGTCTGTTACCCACACTCCTGAAAAGGGCCAGTATCACATCTCTTCTTGGGAACAGAGTGCTTCAATGACCTATTCAACTCTAAATTTGGATTCAAGCAATGTTTACTGAGAGCCGTCTGTGCTAGGCATTTCCATACATCTTACCTCATTTACCTTCATACAATTCTATAAGCTCAGCCAGACCCACTGTTTCCATTTCCTTAATAGCTTTCTAGCCTATTCACTTCTTTCACCTAATGCTACCAGTTTGTTTTCTCTAACAATTTCTATGTTCCTATTATCCTGTCTTTACATTTCTTCCTACAGTGTGTCACCACCTGAAACACTATACAATCATTTGGGTAGCCTGTTGATGGTCCCCTTTCCTCAAACATAATGCCAAATTAACGGGGACTTTGCTTGCATCACAGATGTGAATGTTTGTTGAACAAATGAATGAATTCTTTTCCTCTGTATTCAAGGCAACTTTTCTAAAATGAAGATGCCATTCCCAAACCTGAAATCCTATAATGGCTCCTGCGAGAGTAAAAATCTAGAACGTTCATGGTCTGGTTCTATCCCCACCCCCAACCATTTTTTAAAATGTGGTGGTCTTTTCTGCTGCTTGACAAACACCTCTGGCCAAGTGGAAGGACAGTACTTGCCCCAACCTGCCTTGGATTGGCCTATGAAATGTAAGCAGACATCATGGGTGTTACTTTCAAGGGCAACAGTAAGAGCCAGCAAGTGACATGCCATGATGTCTTTTCCTTTACACAACCACTACAGAAAATGGAGACTCTGTCAGCCTAAATCTCAGAGAGAGAGGGGGTGACATGGAGCATAGCCCCAATCAACCCCTGCTGGACAAAGATAATGAGGAAGAATTTTTTTTTCCTGAGAGCAGCTGAATTTGGTGGGTTGTTTGTTATAGCAGCATAAGCTAGCACATCCTAGTTGATGCACCAAACTTGAACTTCTCCAAACTTATGATGCTATCTCATATCTGGGCCTTGGCACATGCTTTAGGAATGGACTCTCTTATAATGCCTCCGCTTCACACTAGTCCTGCTTCACTTGGATAATTTCTACTTGTCTTTTCAGAACTCTCCCCCCTGGAAGTCTTTTCCCAATTTCCTTCCTGAAGCAGGGTTGGGTATTCCTTTTCTTTGATCCTATATTGCCCCATGCTTATCCTTACTCAGATACTTTGCACATTGGGTTGTAACTGCTACTGGTCAATAGGCTCTTTGAGGGAAGGGCTTACCCTCTCCACACGCAGATCCCCAGTAGTTAAGAGGCCACCAAACACTTGGCATGTAAGTGTTACCTAAAAACTTATTGAATGGATTAATGTGTGAATGAATGAATGAATGAATGAAGAATGAATTACATTGTTAGAAATGTTCTTACTCATGATTTTGTGGGGGTATTGGGAAAGGAATAATATACCAGGTACATCAGATTTCTTACTTAACCATCTCAATTTCCCTCTGCAATAGGTATCATCACCCCTTATTTAAACAGGTGGAAATCGAGGGTCAGAGAAAGTTCCAAAAGCCGAAGTTCTTTTCCTTGTCCACAGCTGGAAACTGAGCTACATCATCATCTTTCCTAAGGGCAACGTGAGTAGAGATACAGGTCCTGCTGAACAGACCAAGGTCTCACCTGTGGGGAAGCTGGGGCTATGTGGGGGATTCAAGGCAAGTGTGGATTACTGAACGCAGGCCTTTATGCTGCCCGGCACTTCCCCTTCAATCTCTTTAAATAGAATTGTTTCCTTCTCTTCCCCTGTGCGTTCACCTTGGTTATTCTTTTTTTTTAAATTAATTAATTAATTAATAAATTTCTCTCCCCTTCCCGCCCCCCAACCCAGTTGTCTGTTCTCTGTGTCTATTTGCTGCGTCTTCTTTTGCCCACTTCTGTTGTTGTCAGCGGCTTGGTTATTCTTATAGATCAGTGGAAGCCACGTGGTAGAAGAGCTGTTAGAACCATCGAGACCATCTTCCAGCACACCTGGAGTGGAGTGAATTACCCAGACTGTGCTTGGAAACATCCAGGGACCTGGGTTTGCCATCTCCCAAGGCAGCCCACTGCTTCCTTGGGCCACTCTGACTACTGGTGAGATCTAGCATACATTGAGCTGGAATCAGACTTCTGGAAACTAGCTCTGTTCTGCCTCTCCCATGACTTCCTCTGTTGAGCTGAAGATAAATATTTATCTCCCTTTCATTGCTCACCACCTTCCTCTGTCCCTGCTGCAATTTGTCAAATTCCTATTCAAATGAAGGGGCTGGAAGTGAAATAGTCAGGTTATGGCCTGGCCCACACTGGTTGTGGCAGGCTGGTCGCTGCTCCTGAAGTGGAAATTAGCTTCTGGACAGCCTCTTATCTAGTAGGTTCCTTTTGAGCTTGTGGTCAGCTAAGACCACATTGTCTTAGAGAGCCTACTCTGACTTAGCAAGCTGGCATTTAAGAATCTCAAGGGGAAAGGCTTTGTATACATCTGTTGCATGAAATCACCAGTTGATGGTTGCAGCTTGTCCCTGGCTTTTTGGAAGCCCAGTTCCATCCTCTGACTCATTAGCTATCCCCTCATCTACTCTGGATCTAGGTCATATTTCTCTTTTCAGATTATGCATTGTTTTCCACATAAGCAGGAATATATATATACACACACACACACATATAAAAATGCATACATACTCGACATATTTCAAGGTATAAGAAATTATACAATCAACCCAGCTCTCCACCATCCAGTTTAGAAGTATTTTACAGTACCATGGTAGCATTTGCGTGTTTCCCCTTGATCACACTGCTACCCCCCCCCCCACTTCCCTCCAAGGAAAATTGTTTTCTGGAAACATGTACCTATTGACCCATTGGTTGTCCTCATAAATTTACCCCTTATCTGTCTCTAAACATGCTATTTTTTCATGTTTGTGAGTTCTCTATAAATGGAATCATACTGCATGTCTTCTGCAAATTGTATTTTCACCACACAGTATGTTCTGGAGATCCACCCACTGCTGTGGAGCAGCCCACCAGGTAACTGTGCTGTCATTCATTTAGCTCTGCTTCAGTTAGCAGGCACAAGGATTGTTTCTTCTTTTCACTACTGCAATCATTGCTGCTAGCAACGTCCGTATGTCCAGATACATAGGTGAAAGTTCCTTGCAGGTATGGTCCTAGGAAAAGGTTATGCATCTTCAACCTTGGTAGATAAACCTTGGTATAAGAAATCACTTTTCAAAGTTGTTGCTCCAATTTACACTTCCAAGAGTAGTGGCTGGGAGCCCCTAAGCTCCAGCATCACTGCCAGCATTAGATATTCCAGACTTAATAGCTGCCAGTCAGGTAAGCATCAAATGATATCCAGTGGTGCTCTTTATTTGAATTTCTCTGATGGCCATTGAGTTTACACAACTTTTTGTATATTCATTGATCATCTTATTCTGTGAAATGACTATTTATCTCTCTTACTCATTTTTTAAATTGACTTTTTAAAAATTTCTACAGTGTTTAGGAGGTCTTTACATACTAATCCTTTATCAATGAAACGTGTTACACAGATCTTCTTGAAGATAGTGTCTTAAAATTTCAACTTTTTAATGGTGTCTTCATTTTTTCTTTATCCCAAGTATTTCATGGAGGAATCTATCACCCATCAGGCTGAAGTCCACATACATTTGGCTTTTTGTTTTCCTCTTTTCTGGCAGTTGAGTAAGACTATTTAAAACTATAATGCTCACAGTTTCTGTATTAATTCATCCTGTACTTTTTCTGGGGCCTCAGGGGAAGTTTACTGGTCTTTCGTTTCTAAAGCCATCCTTTTATCTCACAAGTCAGTCGTTTGCTCGTTGGTTCAGTCTTCTCACTCCTCCCTTCCTTGACGGAGAAAACCTTAATTCAGACTTGACCTTCAGCATCTACACCAAACCACTGTCATTTCTAAAACCTCCTTCCAATTCTTTCTTAGGAAAAAAACCTGTCACAAATCTATGAATCTGCCAGTCATTTTCCTATGGCTTCTGGTACAAAATGTGAGACCAGATAGGAAAGTTTAATTAGTTAGCTTGCTTCAAGATAAAAATGCAAATAAAATTTTCAGTTTCACCTATTTATGTGCCAAAGGCAAAATTAATTAAAGCCAATGGAGAAAAGTAAATAAACATTTTGAAATAAAGGAAATAAACATTCTGAAGTGTGAGGTTAGGACTCATGAAGAATGAGAAAGTCAATTATTTATAGTCATGTGTTTCTGCCCGATAAATTAATCACATTTTCTCTGTCCTCTCTCCCATTGGAATGTGCACTAAGAAGAACTGTATAAGGATAAACAAGGTGAGAGAGATGGGTTTCTTATCAACTGTGTTGCTACATCCCAAAGCTAACAAAATATTTTTGGACAAAATGCCAATGAAATTTTCTGAACTCTGTTATTTTCATTAAGATAAAACATTTTATTTTCTTAAAATACAACTTTCAAGTAGGAATCTAGCACATAGTTTTGTTATATTTACAAGACCGAAAAATAACAGTTGCTATTGTGTAGTTGGTCACCTTAGTATTTAAAATTAGACTAGTCAAAGGGGAAAAATAAGTGTTTATGTTGGGATGGACAGGTGGGATGTCAAAAAAAAAAGAAAAACTCCCTGAGAAATGGTCATTTCCTATGCTGGGTATAGACACTGCCTTTGCTTGATAACATTTCCATTTGGTGACAAAATCCAGAGGCAGTCCCTGGTGGTGTTTTCCTCATTGCTGCAAAGATGGCTGGGAAAGAAAGCAGGTCTCATCACACTTAGGCTGGGTCAGAGAAAGATAAGACTGGGGCTGGGGTCTAGTATCAGGGGACTGAAGGTCAGAAACAAGCAATCCATGACTGGGAGTTTATCCATTAGGGCAGAAAAGGGCAAATCTGGAAAGCTAGCACACCGAGAAGCTTGTTGCTGGACTGCTCAGGTTCACAAGTGACAGGAAGAAACCTGGGAATGGGTAAATAAATTACAGTGCAACGGTTGCTATTTACAAAAATAATGGGAATTTTTATTGTCACGGAAAGATGACTGCAATTTTTCTTGAGAAAAGTTATAAATAAAAGGCCTTCTACAACTCCGTGTTTTTGTAAAATAAAATAAAGACCAAGCAAAACCCTGTCTGTAGTTGTGCATTTAAATATGAAAGAAGGAAAATACCTGTGGAGGAGTGTAGATAAATTATTAAGGGTGATGATGTTGGGAGGTGTTGGGGAGGAATTAGAAGGGGCGGGGGATCCCTTTTAACTTCATGATTTCCTTTTGCTTGGTTTGTTACCACTGGCTTGAATTAATTTGCTAAGGTAAATGACTGAAATAAAAACGTAAGCTATAAGGAAATAAACAGACCAACCAGGTGAAAGACTGAAGAGCCTCCTGACAGGCACAAAAGGAAAACAGACCTCAGGGCCCAGATAGACCAGGGCTCCGAATGTGGCAGGAACAGATGTGGCTGGGACAGGGGGCAGAAAAGTCCCAGCGTGGATGTGGGAAACACTTGTTATTCTGGAAACTCCCTGTTGGTGGGGGCTGGGAAGACGAAAGGGCAGTGGTTGGCGAGGTGCAGCGATGTAAGAGGCTCAGGGCGGCCTCCCATTCTGCCCCCGGCCTCGCATCACCACTTACGCCCAGTAACCATTCACAGACCCACGACCTGTTGGAAAAAACAATTCCCCGGGGAAAACATCAAAGCACAAGTTTAGGGGTGCCCATCCGACCTGTCAAATCGGAATCTTTGGGAGTGGCCTGGGCATTTGCATTTTGAGGCGAGATCCCCAACTAATCAGGACACTGAAAGGTTAGCAGACACTGGCTTGGCCCTGCCCACTGTTCCCCTTTCTTCCGCCCCATATCTAGCTCTCCAAAACGAGGCCCACCTTCAGTTACCCTCCTGCTTGTTATTACTATTAATGTCATTGTTGAGAATAATGTTAAGTAAATGTCGATGATGGCGATGACGGTAATAATAATAATTAATAATAATGCTTGTCACTTACTGAGGATCTAAGTACAAAGCACTAGTTGAATAACCAACACATACGCTCCCTGCCTGAGGGGCACAGGAGGCTCGGAGAGATTAAGAGGCAGAGCCAGGGCCACCGTGAGTGGAAGGCAGAACGAGGATCAGAACCCAGGTCCATCTGGCCTCAAAGGCCACAACTGCCCACTCCACCTCGCCCCTCAGGGGTGGTCGATACTGATGGTAACGTAACTGGGAGTGATGATAGATACTAGGCGATGAATACTTACTTAGGCCAGCACTGTGCATTGCTTCATAAGCATCATTTGATTGAATCCCCAGGAAAACCCTATGGTGTGGGTACAAGGATTATCCCATTTAACAGATGAGGAAGCTGGAGAGGTCACATCAGCTTGCACAGGTGACACAGGTAGGGAGTGGCAGGTGCTCTGGCTCTGGAACTTCTCACAGCCATCCTCCATCCCCCACCCTCTGCAGGTTGAAGCCTGAGGCCTGGAAATGATCTGACTCCTGCTTCTTTTGCCAGCTCACTCCCCAGATTCTCAAATGAAGGGCAGATACGTCCACTTCCTTGCTGCTCCCTGAACGTGCCCTGCCCCTGGCTTCTGCACAGATTATTTTCAGTGTCTGAAATAACCTTCCTTTAAAAAACCTATTGGGTAGATCCTTGACTGGGGCACAAGTGTCTACACATCCAGGCAGCCATCTCTGAACCCACTGAAGGGCAAAACGCCCCTTCCATGAAGCCACGGCTCCCTCGCCTTTGGCCATCGCAGCGTCTGCCATGTGCCACTTCATCGATCTCTTCGGTGGCTTTCTCACCCGCGTTTAGGTCACCCCAAAGTCAGGGATCATGTCGATTCATTTCTGCATCCCCCGTCCTGATGTGGCACCCCCCCCCCCCACGTGGATTCTCAACAGATTCCTTCCCTTTTTCCCACGTACATGCGATTTAGCTAAACATTCAGAGGTACCTGGAACTGCCACATCTTGGCATCACGTGGCCTTGCAGCTTCAGGAGAGCGGGAAACGCGCCCGCCTTGGTGGATAAGGAGAAACGGCGCCGCAGGCCTCTAAACTACCCGGGGTAGCGGCAGGAACACTGACAAGACGGGCTGGGAAGGCGCACGGCCGGGTGAGCCGCGGCGGGGACCCCACCACTGCTCCCTGCTGCCTCTAGGATGCCTCTTACTCACGACCGTCTAAGGAATTAATTGGAGGCACGAGCCTGTCATTTTTCCAAAGCTATGAAAGGTGAAATTCAACGAGCGATTTGTTTCCAGCGAGCACAGAGAAAGGGAGATGCATCCCCAGGGACAGCTGAGTCACTAATGCAAAGGGGGGCTGCCCCAGGCCTGCCCTTTCAGTGACAGGGGGGAAACTAACTGAAAGCAGGAGCAGCCTATTGCCCCAAAGCCACCAGCCTACAGGATCCCGAGGAAGAATGGGTTGCAAAGCTTGCAGTTTTCGTTGAGGCGGGAATTTGCTGATGCCAGAAAGCCTTTGGGAAAAATGCAGCTGGAAGCAGCGTGTGGCGAAGGGAGGGTTCACTGGGCCTAAGCTCCCGGGTGGGAATAAAAGAAAGCAAGTGTTTAGGAAGGAAGAAAAAATCCCCCCAGGAGTGCTCCAGCCTGCCCTGGCCAGTCCCAGAGGATGACGGCTCCCAGAGGCTGTGGGCGCACAGGCAGGTTTGGGTAGGATCTGGGGGTTCCATCCCCAAAGCCCCAGGGGACCGGTGTTCCCGGTGGGCTCAGGGTATTCCAGACACTCGGAAGATACCTGTCCACGCACGCCGGGCTGCGTGCGTGAGGGCATGGGGCAGTGGTACAGCGCACGCTTTCCCGCCCAGCCCACAGGGTCTGAATCGGGAGGAGCGTGGCTTAAGACTCCAGCTCACCTGGCTTCACGCCCTGAGTCCACCCTGCCACATCTGCGACCCCGAGCCCCTGCTTTCACATGGGGAAATGGAAAAACAAGGGTTTCTATATCGCAGGTCACTTCCGAAAATTAAATATCTTTGCCAAGGCCTCAGCACAATGCCTGTTACATAGAAAGCCTCAGTAGGTGTTAGCTGCTGCTACTGCTTTTGTTATTATTGTTATTATTTGGAAAACGGAACGGACTTTTAGAGAAAAGCAGTTCAAGTAGAGCTGGTAGAGGGAGGAATAACGAGACTGCCTTGCCGATGCTCAAGTGCCCCCCAGGGCCCTCGGTCCTGGGCAGGGCCCTGGGGTGGAGAGTGGGGACTTCGGAAGTGGAGCCTCCACATACTGCTATGGGCATGGAGAAAGGTGAACCTGTTTTAGAAAATACTAGGTATTACACATCACAAAAACGGCACAGCACCCTGCCCTGTTTATTCTCCGTCTAGTCATTTCCCCTGATAAAATTCAGAAGAAAAAAGGGAAAAAGAGAGGATATGCTTTAGATATTCATTGTACTGTTATTTGTAATAGTCCAACATTGGAAAGCTCTTAAACTGGGAGTTTTCAAAACGAATTCCTTGGAACCACCACCTCAAAGGGTCTCAGAGGGGCAGAGAGGACCCAGGCGATATCCAGAATAGAAACAGGGAGAACATTCTTCTTTATGTCTGAAATGGCAGTGAAGTTCAAATAGCCTGTCTACCAGTGAAAACCAAAGGAATAAACTGTGGAATCCATGTAGCAGGGAAAAGGAACGAGGCAGAGCTAAGTGCAATGACCGGAACCTATCATCAAGACATAGTAAGTGGGGAAAATAAAGGGAAAAACCATACGCTCTGAATAATCCCACTTACACATTTCTATATTTTGTTTGTAAATGCAGACAAAAATGTGTATAAGGACAAAAGTCTGGCTAATACTGGCATTATCTTGGTCAGGAATATAAAAGCAGATGCGAACAGTGGTAATGGAAACTTAGTTTTTATTGCTGTGGCCTAAGTATTTACACAAAGGTAATTATGTTTCACTTTTGATATTTAAGGGGAAAAAAATGAATCAATAGAACATGTTCAGGTTCTACATGTGGTTTCTTAAAACACTGTTTCTGCAGTTGAAGATATCTGAAAATCAATGGCCTAGATGTTTAACCATAGGAAAATGGCCAAATAAATTAGGCTCAGCCACTTGATGAGCCATTATGTAGTCATTAAAGTTTATAATTATAAGGGCTATAAAGCAATTGGGGTGTGCTCATGATAGATTAAGTTAAAAAAGTAAAATAAAAATGATATGTGTACTGCAGTAAGATATAGGTGAACACAAATTGGAAGAAAATACATAATGGCAGTGTCAGAGCAGATTAGTTAGGGCTGACTTCTAATTTTCATGTTGAAAAGGTATTTTTTAATTAATAAAGCTATATCAAACTGCCGCTTTGCTTTCCTTGGGACTTACTTGAGAATGATACCACTGTTACAAAGCAGAGCTTACTTTTGAGTCATTCTCTCAGACATGCACAGCTCTGCGTTTAAAGGCAGCTTCTGGTTAATCTTTTCTCAAAGCAGAGGATCGTTTCCAGACAAATCATCATCCCTCATTGTGCCCATTTTGCATATCTGTGATTGCCAATTGGGGGCTGTTTCTGCAGAATCTCCCAGTATTACTCTAAGTATGAGGATTGAACCAATTTTTCCAAAGACAGTTAGGATGGCACACCCAAGTCCCTTAGTGGCCACAAAGATTAAGAGGCAAAGATAAAGATGAGAAGATCTCCCAGAAGCGACTAGGATGTATTTCCTGGCCAAAAAGGCACGGAACGCAGTAGGGCACCATTTTGAACTAGAACCGTAAAATTAGTGGCAGGCTTTCAACCATGAATACAAAGACAGAGCCATTATTAGGCAAATACAGTCCTCTGGAGGAGCAGCCTAACTTGGGGGTCTACAAATGAAAAAATGTGGTCTGTGCAACCCCAGTTCTCTCAGATGCACAATGAATAAAGGGATTACTTTTCACATGAGTTTGAGAACACAGCGGAGAACATTCCTTCTGCCAAATCACAAAGCACGATTGTATATGGAAGGCGCTGATGATCCTGCCATTAAGCAGACATGCAGACCATAAACAGATTTAATTTCCCAGACTTGACTCCTGTCTACTTTGTGTCCTGTGACACCCATCAACGTTGTGATAATTATGATAATTAAAGTGACTTAATTTTATTCGGTGTTTATAACATGGCAGGCACTATGCTAAATTCTTTCCAAACATTATCTCATTTTATTCCTTTCAACAATCCTGTGTGGATTGTAATGCTATTCCAATTTTTTGGATGAGAAAACAGACTCAAAAAATTAAGTGATGCTGGCTAAAGGCATGCAGCTAGAATGTAGAACTGGTTTTTCTCACCCAGGGATGTTAGTCTTGTGCTACCGAGTGTTGCAATCTGGTAAGACACTGGAGTTCCTGGGACCACAGGAGGGGAAACAAGCTTAAAGCTTAATGTGGGAATAGTCTTTTCTCTTCCAAAATTGTGCTCTGGTATCACTTCTTCCAGGAAGAGTTTTCATAGCATCCCAGACGAACAAATCACTTCCCCTACTGAGCCACATCTGTCATTTCTTGTCCCAGTTATTTTCAGATGGCTTTTGCTTCTGTGTTCTATCTAACTCAAGCTTCTTTAAGCAACTTGTTTATCTTTGTGGGAACCCAAGAAATCTGGTTAGGAACCCCTGAAAACTTGCATCGACAAAGATCTCTGGGTAGTAAATACAGCCCCAAAAACAAAACAAAACAACAACAAAAGTCAAGCAACCACAAAACTAACCAAGCAAGGGAGATACCACATGAAACAAAAATCATAAATGTCTTGGTTCAAAAATGACTAAAAGCTCCTTATAAACTTCTTGTTGCCTGAAGAGACAGTGCCTATATTTGTCTCTGTTTTCACAGTCTAGAGCTTAGCACCAAGTAGATAATCAATAAAGACTTGCTGAACAAATGAGTGAATAAATGAAGGAATGAATCACCTTATGTAGGAATAAGCTTTTATGAAACTGATTATGAGCAGCTAAATCACAGGCACAATACAGAAGGAAACATTACCTTACTGATTTATCAGCATACAACGGATTGGTACAAGGTTGATTTTAAATGTTAGTTTTAAGTAATATTGCAAAGAGCTTTTCTTTCTCTAGTCTTGGGAGTTATCATATTTTGGAACTCTGAGTTGGAGTGTGTCTCGTGTCATGTGATGTGACCGTGAGAGGGCATTTAACACTGGGACCGGCTGGGCAATGCTTGCTGCCAAATATATGGGCTGAGGAGCTTGAAGGTGCCAAAGATTCTGGTTCTTAAATGAGTCTTAATTTGGCACAAATGGTAATCAGAAATATCCGCCCTGGCACTCATTGGTCCACAGGGATAAGCCAAGATTAAAATCCCTGAGCCAGGTTCAATTTGCACATATACCAGATGTGCTAAAAGCTCCATTTTAAAATAATTCAAAACATAAAAATTTCAATTAAAAAAAAAGGTGGAAAGAAATATCACCAAGGAAAAGAAATATTTTTCTGTTTTATGAGCCTAGGGTTCCTTTAAGTCAGTGGCTCTCAAAGTGTAGAACCCAGGCCAGCAGCAGCATCACCTAGGAGCTTGTTAGAAATGCAGGTTCTCAGGTCCCAGCACAGACCTGCTGGATTAGGAGTTCTGGGAGGCGAGGGCCAGTAATTGCGAAATACTTTCAAACCTACAGGACAGCTACAAAAACAATACAAGCCCCATTCAGAGAACTCCACCATGCCCCCTACCTCCTCAGACACCCAGAACCACCAATTTCAACGTTTTGTGACATTGTCCACATCACTCCATCCATCCATCCAACTATCCATCTGTCAGTCTATCTATTCATCAACCCACTCTCTGAACACTTGCATGTAGGTTGTATACAACAAGCTCCATCAACACCCACCACTGCCATGCATGTTTCCTAGAAACAGGGATATTCACTTATGTAACCATCTTAATTACAGTTTCCAAGTTCAATGTGTCTTGTGCACGCTAGTTGAATTCCCCCATTTACACAGTTCTGAATGTCCCCTCTTCCCTAGGAAAGTGTCCTTACGGTCCTCGGCACTGCCTTGTATGTCCTCCAGCCAGTCATCCATTGCCTCAGGGTAGGTCCATCAGGCTACAGCCAGACAGACTGACTGTACGCGAAGATGACTCTGTCTCTCCAGCACTGGGACCAAAGATCTCCCAATGAGAGCATGGGTCACCTCCACACAGAACTGGCGAAGGGCAGCGGAGGGGCCAGCTGGGCGCCATGGGAGCCTGTGGCTTTTAAGAAGCCCTTTTCTTGATTCAGGGCTTACCTGTTACTGTTTCCTGGAGTTCTGAGAAACACATTTCTGCCAGTTCTTGCTGGTTGTTCAAAGCTGTCGTGGGGGGACAGAGCCCTGAGGCCATCTTGAAGACGTTTATCAAAGAAACGTCTAGAGGCCCCACTCCTGAGGCCTTGGCATGCTAACAGATGACACATCATAGATCATCACAGACCACTGTAGAAATGAACTGGTCTCCTCTATCCCAAGCACTGTAAGGGTTTTGAAATATAGGTTGACCTGGAAGCCACAGATGGCACAGCACACAGCCTTCTGCCCTTGATCTCCTCTCGACTCTAAAATGGACCTGTCTTCTCTTTCTGGAGGACTGGCAGGCTGTGGAAATCCAGCATCCCAGTGCTTGCCCACTTTTGGTTCTCCATCCTATATTCCTTCTGCCAATCCCAGTTTCCATTCTGAATCCTCTCATCTGCACACATTGCTCTTTTAAACATCATCAATCACCCTCAGGTCCCTAAGTCCTGCCTCTGTGGAGTTGAACTTGCCTAAACCCTCCTCCTTAAAACTCCCTCCGCTGTGTCTTTCCCTCGCCTTCTCCCAAGTTCGTCTTCTCAGCTGTGCTTTCTTGACAATGGATATGCTCTCCTACTCCAACACCTACATCTTCTTCTGGGAAAGCTTGTCTTTTCCATAAATAACAATGAGGGGGTGGTGATAATAATGATGCCAGTTAGTAGTCACTGAAACTTACTAGGGGCTGGTGCTGGCTAATTCCTCTTTTCATATTAGCTCATAGGGAATTCACTGTGGCTGCATGAGGAGGACAAGACTTTTATGGCATCTTTATACAAGGAGGGAAATTGGAGTTGAGAGATGTTAAGTATCTTTTTCAAGAGAGTGCAGCAAGGGAAGAGCAGGCTAGAGGGCTGTGCGGAGAACACTGGAACCTTTCTCTGTTCTTGCTCTCCCCTCCAACTTGGAGTCAGCACCCTGGACCTCTGTATTTGCCCCTCTAGCTGTCACCCCAGTGTCCCACACCTACTCCAGTTTCATTTCCTTCTCTGTAAACAAGCCCTTCTCTCCTGATTTCTCTCTATGCTAGCGAAGCCACAAGCCCTCTCACATAGGTAGGCCTGAACCTTGGGATTTTAAAAAAGTATCTATTTTTTTACTCGTTCAGTTCCATTACCCCCTATAGCCAGTCTGCCTGCCCTCTTTGACATT
This sequence comes from Dasypus novemcinctus, assembly GCF_030445035.2. Classification (NCBI taxonomy): domain Eukaryota; kingdom Metazoa; phylum Chordata; class Mammalia; order Cingulata; family Dasypodidae; genus Dasypus; species Dasypus novemcinctus. The sequence goes on from NC_080690.1 coordinate 5,778,415, forward strand.
CTTTGGAAATATCTGCTCTAGGCAAACTGGTAGGAGAATATAAGACCCAAGAGGGCTTTTGCAAACTCTCCAGTTTAACCTTCCTCATTTCAAATGAGCCAGCTGGGGTCTAGAGAGATGAAGCCCCCTGTCTGAGAGTAAAGAGCAAATCCGAGTGAGGGCTAGCCTTTGGGCCAGCTGACCTGCCTTGGGGAGCTTGGGGATGGTTCATCCTCATCTTTATAGGCTACTCGAAGACTGGTACAGGGCCTCGAGCTCACGGGCATTTAGTGGAGTAGATTTTCTTTTAATAACTTCTTTGGGTTTTTTTTAGATTTTTATGTATTTATTCTCCCCCCCTCCCCCCGCCCCGTGGCTTATTTTTTTGCTCTCTGTTTTCTGTGTCCATTCGCTGCGCGTTTTTTCTGTGTCTGCTTATCTCCCTTTGCTGTGTCATCTTGCTGCGTCAGTTCTCAGTTGCGCACGGGCCAGCCTGCCTTCACGAGGAGGCCCCCAGGATGCGAACCCAGGGCCTCCCATATGGTAGATGGGAGCCCAATTGATTGAGCCACAGCCGCTTCCCGAGTTGATTTTCTTTTAAATTTTCTCTCACTTTACATACCTGCCTCTATTACCCTTCTCATCAGGTCGATCGCCTCGTGAATGGTTTACTGCAGGAGTCTTTTGCCCAAAATATTTTCAAACTCTTCTTCTTCCTGTACCCACAGATGAGAGCTTCTTAAAGATTTCATGTCTTTGAAACCTCCTTTGCCCAAACCCATCCACTGATAATTTTGTGCCTGTAGAGTGAAGGCCAAACTCCTTGCCGAATTGCCAGATTTTTCCCCATCTGGCTCCACCTTACTCACCAGCTTCTCCCATCTAATTCCTTATGACACACGATGCCACCACAGGTTCTTTTGGTGACAAATGATGCTGGATTTGTTGGTAAAACATTTTCTTCCCCCTGAATCTCCTTCAATGTGGGTAGACTGCCACCAGGTGGCAGTGATGTGCACTAGAGGAGAATCCAATAATGCTTTTACACCATCCTCACCTTCTATTTTTCTGTAAAAATCTAATTTTTAAAAGCCCAAGCAGCATAGCTTAAACATTTACTATACAACTTGTTACATTCACTGTTTAATCAAGTCATTGTAGAATTCATTCAAGTCGCCCAGGTATTTCTCAGTAATTCCGCTATATTGCAGTGGCCTGGACAATTCACATCTACTGAATGCTGTCTAAATTAATTACAGCGAGGGCCACTGTATCAGGAGCTCCTGCTTCTTTTATGGCACCAGAAAGAGAACAGATGGAGAAATAGGCACAAAATAGCCCGAGGTAAATGATGCCAAATCCCTGTGTGGTTTTTCTTCTGCTTTTCAGAAGGAAGAACCTCTTCACTCTTAGAATTCTCATTTTTTGCCCCTCCTTTTACTCTCTGGGACTGGAGACAATTTAAACTATTTTACAAAAACTAGAGACATGGACACTAATGTTCAGTGATGGAAATTCATCTCATTAAGCAACTTGCCTTAAACAAGACTCAGCTGACCCATCAGTACCTAAGAACCTATTTCTAAAATTAATGTACCTCCTTGTGTGGTTTTATAGCCACGAGGAAGATTTGGAGGGACAATAAGAGGATAATGCGTTGGAAAACTTTAGTTGCATTTCTGTATCAATAGGCACAGATATCTCTGATGGCATGACGCCTGGGTTGATTTTTCAGGAATCACGTCTCTCCAGTTTCCTTAAATACCTACTTCAGCAAAGACTAGGAACTCGGACGTATTTCTAGACTCAACATCCTCCCCGACCACCACCCCTACTGCCCCTCCCCCCTTGGCTCCAGCTGACAATTTTTGGCTCCATCTGACAATTTTTGAGGATGCTAATCTTAGCTCCTAACTGCGAAGTTCAGAAACCTCAGCTATTTTGTTTTACTTAGCCAACTGATGAAGGCATCCATTCTGAATTCTAAAGGCAAAGAAAAAAAAAAATGGAGAGGAAACTCATGGTTATCTTTATCTCCCAAAAAAATGTGTGGGGAGAAATTAAAGCCAAGGATGAAAACTCTTTGCTACCACCCAGTTAACACCTTTGTGGAATGCTAATGCTAATGCAGCCGGGGAGCTATCATTCTGCGATCCACCTTCTGCATTTCTGTAGCCAGGTGATAAAGCTTCCTCCTCACTGACAGCAGCGAGCAGATTGAGGCCACGTGAGAATATGATTTTCCAGGTCAGAAATTCCTTTAGGGAAAACGTTGGAAGACGTTTTGAAATGTTCCCTTTCTTCTGTGTGAGAATGACGTAACTGGATGAAAACCACCCAATTACTGACCTTGTGTAAGTTCCTTAAACTTTCTCAGTTTCAGTTTCTTCATCTGCAAAATGGGAACAATCATCCACGTCTCAGCATTGCACAGGGATTAGATGAGAGAGAAGACAGCTTTGCAGGAGCTCTTTCAGGGGATTTTAATCAGACTCTGCTGCTGCCATGGAAAATTATTAATGAAAACTAAATTTAAGAAATGAACGTGACCTCATTTTTAAAAATCTCAGCCTTTTGGATTAGGAACATGAATAAACATTGCCAGCACTTTTTAAGTGTTTCAATTTCTTGCCTGAAACTTGGGAAGTGAGGCATTTTGGGGATCTTCCTTGAATTTCTTTTTTCATCAGAGAAAAGCTCTGACTTTCTGATTTGGGAAATTTTAAGACTCCCTAAAACCATGTACTTCTATCTCCATCTCCAGGGACTGGGGTTCTAACTGCTACAGACACTTGAAAGCAGCTAATATTTGGTTGGAATCTTATACCTTCAGGCAAAAATAACTGCAAGCCTATTCTCAAATTAGAAGAGCGTTTTGTGAAGGAAGGTGAAATTAACATGGTAGACAGAGATTCAAACTGGTTCCAGCACGCTGGCCAGCCAGGAGCTGCCCCTGGACTCGGAACCCAGCACTTCAGCCGCCGATTATTACTGTTGGAGCAGCCTCAAGGAGGGCATAAACAGTGAGCCTCACGCAATTGCTGGGTGCTGTGAAGGGCTCTTGACGTGAGAAACTTCACAGCGTGGGGATACCAGCACGGCCCTGGTGATGGATCCCAGCTCTGCCACTCAGCAGAGGGGTGGCCTTGGGCATGTGCTTCAACTCTGGTCACTTCAATTTCCTCATCTGTAACATGAAGATACCATCCTTCCTGCGTCATGGAGTTAACATGAGCACGTCTTCCCAGAGCGCTTAAAACAATGCTTCGCAGCAGGCACCTGGTCAGCACTCCATAACTGTTGCGTGCAATCAAAATAAATGCTCTCATTTATTCTCATAGCAATATAGCAAACAAGTATTTTCCCCCTATTGAGGCTGAGAACTCTGAAATTCAGAGAGGCCAGGAAACTCACTCGAAGCCACGCAGCGAGGTGTAGAATCAGGATGCAGACCCGCCTAACTCCAATGCCCCTGCTCTTTTTACTAGGACACTTTGCTCATTGGTTTATTGACTCATTCATTCAACACACATTTCCCTTAAGAACCTCTGACCCAAGTTCTGTGATGGACACTCTGGGGGCAAAATGGGCAGGCAACTGTCTCAGTCTTCAAGGCCCGCAAACTAGTGAGGGAGTCACACCCAGACGTCACTGATTCCAGTGAAAGCAAAGCTCACTGTGGGGAGGGGCCACAGAGCCCACGATGCCACTGATGTCACAAGACGCCCAGGGGAGGGAGTTGTTGAGCTGGTCTAAGGAGGAGGAGGAGTTATTCTCAGGATAAGGACAAAGGATGGGTACCCGAGGTTGAGGGTGTAGCTTGTGAAAGTCCCAGGTTCCTTGCCCAGTGACCACTGCTCCCCCATGCCTACACACTCAGTGAACAGAAACTGCTATTTTGCTGTGGACTGGAGTCCATTAAAGTGCTAAAATGAGAGAGTAACTACATAGCTGGAATGGCTTGGGAAAAGAAGGAAGGTAGAATGCAGCTGGATGTTTGGAGTCTGTACTCTGCTGAGTGTAAGCCCTGCTGGTCACTCACTGGCTACAAGATCTAGCCCTGTGCTTATCCAACTTTTATGGGCACACACATCCACTAGTTAAAAATGCAGATTATGATTCAGTAGGTCTTGGGTGGGACCTGCATTCCAAAGCTCCCAGGTGATACCTATTTTGAATTGGTAGGCTGTAGGCTAGAGGGGCTCAAACAGCTACACAATGGTAGCTTGGTCCTTCACACAGGAATTGCTCTGGGGTCTGGCCTAACCATCAGGAATTTTTTTTAAATCTCCCCAGGTCATTCTAATGTACAACAAAAATTGAGAGTTACTGTCTTGGGGTAAGTTCCTTAACATCTTTAAGCCTCAGTTTCACAATCTTTAAAATGGGAGAAACGATATCATGTACCTCATATGGTGGTGCTGAGGATTAAATGACATAATGAGCTTCAGTGCTTAGCACACGACTTGGTGCATAGCAAGGGCTCAGTATAAATATAAGCCTTTACCACCACCATCATCATCATCATCAATGTCATTGTCTCCATCATCACCATTGTCACCACCATCATCCATCATCATCATCATCTTCCTCTATGGGAAATGTCACTGATTCCTTTAGGAACCCCCTAGAATTCTTGTCCTTTGGGGAAAATGAGAAGCTAGCAACTTGTGAAAATTCCTTATGAGAAAAACTTTTGATTTCATTCAAAAAGTGAATATTTTAAACTTCTTTGGAACATTGGATGCACATACGTCGAAACGTGCCACTAAGGATGGTCCTTTGGTGCAGGTTTAGCACTCCAAGTTCGCTCCCCATGTTAATTCACTTGGGTCTCACTCCCTTACCTGCTCCCTCAGCCATTCTGAGCATCCCTGTAGGAATAGGTCAACCACTGTATCAAATTCTAAGCTCTGGATGAATTCCTTTCTGCATTTGGCATGGAAGGTGATAAGATTTTCTGAGCTATTTTTCAGTTGCAAGCTTTACTCTGCTGAGATGAAATATGCAGATCGGGGCTTGAACAGCTGTAGCCCTCCAGAGTGGCTGTTATTTCAGTGGGCTTTATTTTCAAGTCTCTGGCAGTTCAATCTCACTACATAATTCAGCTGTTTAGGAGAACCCATGTGATCTTAAAATAAGTCCCTGAAGGTCATGAATATAGGTTGAGATTTTGTTTTTTGGTGAATAACATTTGACAAAATAACAGAAATGTCCCTTATATCTTTCCCTTTACATCTCTGAATGAAATTACCAAGCACAAGTCACTGGATGTTCATTTATAAACATTCTATATTTTCTTCATGCATGGCTGGCAGAGTATTAAGCCCACATTCTCATCTCACTCTTCCCAACAAAGTTAGAAATCTTAAGAATATTTTCAAAAAGAACCACCTAACTTGAGATGTCACTGATCATTTGGAAAGCTCTTTGTTACCTCTAGCCCTGGAAAATACAAGCCTCAAAGTGAAAGCATTGACTTTATAAATCTGTAAGGAAAAGGAAAAAAGAAAACTTGCCAAGTAAGTTTTCCAGGACAAAGCTGAATCTCTCTCATCCATCATCAGTCTCTTCAATGTGATGAACAATTCAGGAGCGAAACATGTGCATCCAGAGAGTTATTGGCCAGAGGTTTCATTGGGCCCTTGAAGAGGGGTCCTTTGACTGTGCCAGGAGGTCAGTGGCTTTGGAACATCTCCTCATGGAGATGGAAGAGAGGATGTGAAGGTCCTTGGGGAAATCTCTTCTAAACCCACATGGAATCCTATACTATTGGAGACTGAAGGGATCCTAAAGTTGCTCTACCTTAAATACCTCTGAGCCCCATTTTACAGATGAAGAAATGGAGGCCCAGGAAGCGTAAATGGCATTTACCAATTTAATGTGCTCAAGTAGCAACAAAGCCAGAATTAAGACTCAGATGGTAATGGGGTGTGGGAGGACACATGTCACAGTGGGGCCGTGCATGCCTCCAACCTGGCTGACAGGTGCAGGCATAGCCATTGTCATCGTGCACCAACAACACTTGGCTTCTGCACTGCGGTCTGACTCTTATTTGGCAACCTGGGCCAAATTAGTCAAACTCCCTCAATTCTAGGCTCTACATATAAATCACCATTAATAATTTCTACCTCAAAGGGATGTTGTATCAATGATATTATGCATTTTTAAAACAACCAGAGGGAAGCGGACTTGGCCCAGTGGCTAGGGCATCCATTTACCACATGGGAGGTCTGCGGTTCAAACCCCGGGCTTCCTTGACCCGTGGGGAGCTGGCCCATGCGCAGTGCTGATGCGCGCAAGGAGTGCCCTGCCACACAGGCGTGTCCCCTGCGTAGGGGAGCCCCACGCACAAGGAGTGCGCCCTGTAAGGAGAGCCGCTCAGTGCGAAAGAAAGTGCAGCCTGCCCAGGAATGGCGCCACCGACAGGGAGAGCTGACACAACAAGATGATGCAACAAGAAGAAACACAGATTCCCGTGCTGCTGACAACAGAAGCGGACAAAGAAGACACAGCAAATAGACACAGAGAACAGACAACCAGGGCGGGGGGGGGAGGGGTGAGGGGAGGGAGAGAAATAAATAAATAAATCTTTAAAATAAAATAAAATAAAACAACCAGAACAAAGTCTTGTAGACATTAATGCTCAACGAAGGCCCATTCATGGATTTTCCCCCCTCTTAGGCCCTAAAATATTTCTTCTTGGACTAGGCTGGGAGGCGTAGCACTATTTGGAGCTTAGCTCTTCCAGAGCCATATCATTATAGGGTTTACCACAATTATAAAATGCTTTAGTTCAATGGATAATCCCACATGGCTCCCTGTTTCCAGTTAGGTTCAGGAAGATTCAGGCTCTTCACCCTTGCATCGCTCACCAGCATCTTGGTGACACTTGGGGCACTCAGAAGACATGCCAGGAAAAACTTAGCCTAGGATCATAGAAGCAGCTCCTCAGCTCCAAAAACTTATAAACACACTTTTAAAAATGTATTACAAAGGTTAACTTCTTTACCAAATGTTGCTCTAGTGTTGCCCTAGTCTGCCCTCCTGATAGAAACGGTTTATCAAGATACCCAAGCACAGACTTACCCATGGTTCCCCAAAGCATCTCATTCAGAGAAAAACCATGTTTTTTTGAACATACCCGCAAAGCAGCTAGCACAAGCTCTAATTCTCTTAGTCCTTTCCAGCACCCTTTTACTAAGACACCCCACGGGTCCCCGTGGTATGCATTTGCCCTGGTTGCAATGAGCAATGACTTTGACTTAACTATAGGTGTGTTCCTGGTGGACTTGGGCTAGAGGGCAAGCTTATTCTCAAGTGACTGCTATGTGCAGACACGACTATTTCTAATAAAACAATCTTGGAATGTAGGAACTATTATTATTCTGATTTTAAAGTCGAGGAAAGTGAGGCTCAAACAGGGTATCTTGCGACAGTCACATTAAATGGGGACCCTTCAGTGTGAACTCATGCTTCCCAACTTCAAATCTTGTATATTTTCTTATTAGTGTTTCTTTTCTCTTCTCCTTTTCTATTAGAAACTATGTCAGCTGCTCTAAGATAGTAATGAGGATACACTTGATAAATGCATTTCCTCTAATAATTCCTCTATTTGAAATGATTTATATTCCTAGTAGTTATTCTATGTTTTCAACCCTCTATGTATATTCATATTTCAGATTTCTGTTCTTTCAACAGAAAGAAGTATGGGGTTTCTGGTACAATCTCAAAAGTACTGAATATGTTCCATATCTGAAGAAATATTTTCAGGCAACTTTTCTTCCATTTTGGGGAGTACAAATATACAATGGAGAAAACCCTTAAACAGATTTGTGGAAAGGAAGTCATTCATGCAGGTTTTAGTATAAGAGAGTTTACTTTGAGTATTTTTTATTATTACTTTTAAAAAATCTTACAAAAATTCTAACTAATGAATGAAATTCAATTTAAGTTACTCTAGGAAATAAGACTCCAGGATGTTAGTAAATGAATATATATATCTCTGATTTAACAGATCATTTTTGACATCTGAGTGTGAACCAGGCACTGTATGTGGTGCTTGTGTGTTTGTCACCTCAAATATATTCATTCCAGGTGTTCAAGTTCCTGAACCAATCCAAAGGAAGATAAGAAGTCAGCAACACAGACCTGGTATAAATAGCTTCCAACAACATTTAGTAGCTTCTATTTCCTTCCACCCTGTGATCTGAAATTTCCATAAACCAGAAATCTCTCCTGGAGTTGGGTTGGGGTGCATGGTGAATACTATAACCAAATATTTTAGTCTCATCTGCTTCTAGGATAGGCTTTAGGATGAGTCCTTGGCACTCACCTGTAGCAGTTTAATAGAGGACTCTCGGGTCCCTAACTTGGGAAGGTGCTGCCCCTTGAGCTACAGAGGGCTTTTAAGCAGGACAGAGGCATGCTCAGGTTTCTGTTTTAGAGAGGCCCCTCCAGCTGGTGGGGAGCGAGGGATGGAGGGGTGTACTCAGGCCACAGGGAGACCAAAAGGGGACGGAAGCTGCATCAGAGAGGATGGGAGCTTGGACTGTCAGAGCGGCTGAGGGGATGGCCGCTCTGTGAGCAGGTTGCGGAGCTAACTGGGGAGCAGAATGGAGGAGTCTTGGCCACTCGAAGGCATCTTGGAGTGAAAAGATACATTCACATAGAACACGTAAGCTATACTTGGTTCACCCTGGCATTGAATTCCACATTTGTTTCCACCTTTAGCCCCAAATGATTAGAGATAGCGACTGAATGTACAGTAAGTGGGAAAAGGGGAATCTAAGATGTTCCTTTTTTTATCTGGCTTGGGCTGCAAACTGGAAGAATGAAAACATAAGGTGGGTCCCTTTATTGTTTTAATCAAATCTGTATATTTGATTAACAGGGCTTACCCTGCTCTAAGTGCATCATAGATAATAATTTAACCATCATTACAACCCCATGCAATAGGGGCTAATACCCCATTTAACAGATGAAGAAACGGAGGCACAGAGGGGTCAAGTAACTTAATCCCAGGTGACACAGCCCATAAATGAGAGTCTGCTTCCAGAGACTGTTCTCTTAACCATCACACTTCCCAGCATCTTCCTGGAGCCCAATATCAGGATAAAATCCATGTGAAGCCTGACCTATTTATGGGAAAGAAATGGTACCTGGTGTACCTCAAGGACAGATAAGTGAAAGCTAGTGCTACTCTTTTGCCTTTGATTTAATTTGGTCCCAAGTCCCACAATCAAGAAACAGTTTCATCATCCTAGCTTCTAACATAAAAAAGAATGGCGGTGGTTTTCTGATGGAGGTTCTGATGGAGTTTTAAACCTAATTATTTTAGGCCTGTTTATCCATAAAGATCCCTACCAATGGCTCATGATGATTTATCGTTATGGATTAAATGTCAGAATTCAGGAGCTGTGGTCTAAATCATACACTCATGGCAGACCTTGAAAATCTCCCAGAAGGTCTTCCAGCTGCGTTCACCAAAGTCAACCAAAGTTTTCAAACACTTCTTTAAAAAATCACGGAACTGAAATTACACAAGGAATGCATTATTCATGATTATCACAGTCTGAGAGGCACTTAAAGGTACCACGTCCTCTCAAAGAAAGATCAAACTTGATCAGTCCAAGGAAGTTTCAGATTCACCATCGGACTGACAACCTCATGCTGATTTGATAAAGGCAGTAAGGCTTCCAAGGCAAAGAACACAACAGAGTACTGGGGCACGTTGCTGCTCAGTGTTCGTAAGTTTTTAAAAGACACACTGTTGAAAATAAGCGCCATGCTAAATCCTTCTAAAACCCCATAGGAGGCACATATGCCGAGAAATTGCCCCAGAATGAAATAACCCATGAAACAGAATTTCAGACCAAGAGAACGGTACATTATTCCTTACTGTGTTTTTATTCAGCAATACTCCCTTTATCACTCTCTGGAGTGTGGCTTCCCAACTTGGGCCTTACTGACATTGGGGGCTGGATGAGCCTCCGATGTGGAGGGCCCACCTTGCTTTGTGGGACGGGGAGCAGCGCCCCGGCCTCTACCCGCTACATGCCAGCAGCCCCTTCCCTCTCAGAACAACCGGAGACGTCCCCAGACACTGTCGAATCATCCCACGAAAACCACGCTCTCGAACATTACCCCTGAGCGTGTCTGCCTAGAAAAACCTTCCTGGAAGGGTTTGTATTGGGACTCAGGCTCACCCACTTAACAGATGTTTACCAAGTACCTAGTCTGTGTGAGGCTTGGGGGAAACTAGTGGACAAAATACAGTGAAAATGGGTTAAAAGAATAAGCTTAATGATGAGCCAAAGGTTGAGTTGATTCTTGATTTTTGATCTCTCATTGATAAGAAAGTACTGAAAAAACTACTTTGCAAGTGGCTTGTTAGCAGATAGCTTGAAGTCTCTTCATTTTGATATAGGATGGCCAATTTGCAACAGCCTCCCAATCGAGGTATGTACACATGAATATAACGTATAAACATATACACATTCATCCATATTTCATAAATAGTGTTACATATTTGTATGTGGATATATACACATATATACACATGTACCTTATATATTTGTATGTAAATATATACACATAAACACACATGTACTCTTCTCAACAGACAGCTCAGCTGTGACAAAAAACCCTCAAGAAAACAGTCGTTTATGTCGCTCTCATGGGAAAGTCTGGAAGGAGGCAGTCTCGGCCTCACGTGGGGTCTTAAATGTGAGGGGGAACCGAGGCTCCTTCTACCTTCTTCCCTGCCATGTTGGTCTCCTCAGATGGCAGCTGTGTCCTAGCCTTCTTGTCTATACACTGTCCAGCGTGAAGGAGAACAGGGGTCAAAGGAGATTGACAAGAGGCAAACACCAGCTTTCTGTAAAGGAAGATCCCTGGAAGTAGCCAAATAACACTTCAAGTTACATCCTATTGACCCATATCCAATCTTAGGTCTGTATCTGGCTGCGAGGGAGGCTGGGAAGTGTAGTCTTTACTTGGGGTGGTGGAGGAAGGGGATAAGAAGCAATTCAACCCTAGTCTCATCCAGAGGCATTTTCCCTTTCCTCCATTTTCTTCTCTCCATTGACATACTGGCTAGTAAATTTTGAATAATTATTTTAATACTACCATTTTTAATACACACCATGAAGGTTTGTAAACTGGTAACTTTTTAACGAACAGCACTTTAAGGGATGGAGGAGGGGAGCAACAGCCCTGATTTGTGGGTTTGCTGATTACTGTGCCATAAATATTCCCATTAGTCTGATTGTTTTCGAGCTACTGACCTCTCTGAAGTTGGGAAGAGTTGTGTACCATTGTTCTTGAGTAGGTAGGAGCTAGCTCCTGTATGTTCTTGCTTATGAGGGAATCTAAACCACTTAGCATAGTTTTGGGCACAAAGTGAACTCTCATTACTTGTTATTTTAAGCATTAAAAATATATATGAGGTTCTTTCACATCTTATCTGTTCCCCATTTATTGAGGTGCCTACTAGGTAACAGGCTTGGTGCTAGCCACTTAACGAGGGTGGTCAAAAGATAAGATTCCTACTCTTACAATGTGGTGGGGAAGACAGAAGACCAACCAGCAACAAGAGTAGATATGTAAGGACAGTTTAGGTGAATGTGGAGAGAGGGAGTGACAGGTGCTTTGGCCTTGCCAAGGGGTGCAGAAAAGCTTTATCTGAGTCGGAGAAATCTGAGCTGAATCTGGAGGCTGAGCAAGAGTCACCTAGGATCAGGATGTGAGGTTTGGTGAGGACCACATTAGGCAGGGGGAAGAGTGTGATGGGGAAGGGGGAGCCTGGTGGGCTCCAGGAGGGCTGGGTACCGTTCAATGGGCACAGGAAAATGGAATGCGAGGAGATGGGAAGGAGGAGGGGCTGGACCATGTCATAGCTAGATGTTCCAGAAGAAACAGGGAGCCACGAAAGCTTTGGAGGAAGTGACATGATTCATATCAATATTTGGGAAAAATATCACTCTAGGTAACCAGTAAGGGCATATTAAAGAGGGGCTGAATAGATTCAGGTGCTCCAGGTATGTGGCTGATGAATAGCCCAAGGGTAGATGATGGCACTTCCTTGGCCGGGGGGTTATAGTGGAGGCAGAAGGAAATGGACAGATTCCAGACTGGTTCAGGGGAGACATCAGCAGGGCTTGGGCATGGATAAGCTGTTGGGGGGATAGATAAGGGAAAGGGCTTTTTACATGATTACTATTTGATTTTTCACTTTGGGGCACTAGACCACAAGATGGAGTATTTTATGGAGTTTGTAGTGGAGAAGATTTTCAGTTATATCTTGGGTATGTGGCCTTAAATTATTTGACCCTTAGATGATCCTTGAGGAAACCATTGCTACATTATTGTTTACATCATACCAATATGAAAATTTCAAAGCCAAGATCATGCAGCTAGTGAGTATATAACTGAGACTTGAAACTAGGTCTCATGTTTCCAAATCCCATGATCTTTCCAGAGCGTAACTCAGACTGGCTCTAACAAGGTCCATCTTGAACCTGTGGCAGAAAGAGTTTAGTTACTGGAAAATCCTCATTAGCCAGAGCTGCAAGGTGGGACCTCAGGTTATGCAAAGAGGACTGGGCTATTAACGATGCCCCTTCAAATTGCTTTGAACAATTTTTTATGCACTGGACTAATGAGCTCTGCACTGCACTTCTGGGAAACCTCTCACCTTGGAAAGTAAAGTTCATTAGATCATGCTCTGAATATTAACCTTGCTAAAAAAGAAAAGAAAAATAAGCAATAGAAAAGACTGATTTCCCCTATGCAAAGAAAAATACTTCTCAGTGAGCCACTAAGTGTAATTCATATTTTTAGATTAAGAGTGTGTTTTGCACTGAGAAAAAAAATAAAATCATTGCAAACTATTACCAACATCCTAATGCCAAGTAATAAAGGCATTTAAACACCCCTATCTCCTGCGTGGCTCTCGCATAAACAAATTTAATGTGACATGACAGTCGCTAACGGTATGCTCAAGGAAGCGACATCAGCTGAAGTCTGCCACATTTGTCATCAGGCCTGCATTGCTGGACTTGCAAGGACTCCCCTTATTTCTCACCAGAGTGATGAATCTCTGACGGCGGTGCAGCCACAGATTAATAGGAGGAAACACACCTGGTCCCTGAACTAACTAAAACAGAAGTGAAGGACTTTCCTCAGCCATGGGCAATGGAGCCAACTGCCCTTGGTAAAATCAGCAGGCACACGAAGGAAAGGGAGCATGATTCCATTTATACCAGGCCAGTGCGGCTTAGCCACTGGACATATATTCTATAGTAATGAATGACAGGCCTCTTTGATCTTAGAGATCACAAATATTTTTCTGCTGATGCAATGGACCAACACAATAAGCCTAAAGAGAAGAAAGGACAAGTGATATTACGCTCATTTTATGGATGTGGGAACTGAGGCTCTGAGAGGCTAGGAAACCCATCAATGATCATCCTATTTTGTCTAAGAACCACAACTACAATTTAGGGTAATTCCGCTTGATCCCAAGGCTTACTTTCTACAAGTAAGTTCCAGAAGGGCAGGGACCTTGCCTATTTTTGTCCTTAGTGCCTAGTCTAGGGCCTGACATTTAGAAAGTGCTCAATACATATTTGCTGATGGCTTCCCTGGGCTGCTCATTCCCCAGGAACCTGGTGCAGTAGAAACACCCAAGTTCTACCCTGACTCAGCAGGAACCTGGGTGTTGTAGGTTGAATCCTGTGCTCCAACAAAGACCCATTCTTAATCTTAATCCCCATTCCCGTGGGTGTGAACCCACTGTAAGTAGGACCCTGTGAAGATGTTAGTTTTAGACAAGGAGTGGCCAGCTAAAGCAGATGGGACCTTGATCCAGATTACTGGAGGCCTGATAAAGAGAAGAAACTAGAAACCAGAGCCAGAGAAGGTCATAGGAGGGAGCGGAAGTCAGGGGGAACCCAGAGAGAAAGGAGAGGACCTCAGCAGATGATGAGAACAGAGCTGCAAGCCAAAGAGCCCCAAGGACTGCTGGCCAGCCGAGTGCCCCACCCACGGGGGAAGCAAGCCTTCCAGCCTCGAAACCGTGAGCCAGTAAATCCTGGTGGTTTTCGTCAACCCATTGTGTGGTATTTGTGACTGCAGCCAGCAAAACTAGACAGTGTCTTCATAATCAAACCAACTAAGGAACAACCAAAGGAATAGGGGTTTAGACAGAAGTAGACAAGCCTCGAAGGAGCATGATAAACCTTCTTCAAATGTGTGGAATATGGAAGGAGGAACTAATAAGTAGAAATATGACTAACGGGTAGGATGTAAAAACTTCAGGCCCATTCTAAGAAAGAAACTTCTTAAAGTCTGAAGTGACACTGAATGGAATGAACTATTTCATGAGAAAGTAAATACCCCGCCATTAGAAATACTCAAGCAGATACTGCAAAATCACTTGGGCTAGAGGTATAGAATCAAGATTTCCAACATCAGAAGGCAGATTTGATGAGATTACATTTAATTTCCCTTTCAATCCAAAGAGTATATTATATGTACCATTAAAGAACAGAGGGGAAATGAATATGCTCCCAACAATTATAAAGTAACTGAACGCCAAAATAGAGTACATGTTATAGTGGAATATTTCAAAGCTATTTTATAGAAGGGGCTCTACTTGGGGCAACTGACTGAAGCAAAATACTAATTCCCAGGAAATATCCAAAATGTCCACCTTCTCCTCGGGCATTCTGAAGGGAAGTGAAGGTAGGACAAGGTATCAGGTTTGAGACTACTGTCATGGTGAAGAAATAACCAACGGTCAGTCCTTTCTGAGGAAAAGGAAATAGTTCCAATGGCCAAAGGCCACACTAGGTCAGTTGGCAGGAAACCAGGTAATCTGTTTTACCTGTTTTCCTCCTGCCCCTCTCTCTCACTTCTGGGTTATCGCCAACACTGTGAGTGCGCACATACTTTTCTCTATTGTCTTTTTTTTTTAATTAAAAAAAATTTTTATAGAAGCTTTAGATTCCATAAATGTAACAGCAGAAATACAGGGGATTCCCATATACCCCACCCCCTTTCCCTCCCACTCTTTCCCACATTAACAACATCCTTCATTAGTGTGGTACATTTGTTACAATTGATGAACACATGTTGAAGCACTGCTAACAACTATGAACTATAGTTTACAGTATGGTTTGCACTTCGTCCCGCACAATTTTATAGGTTTTGACAAAATGTATAATGGCCTGTATCTGTCATTGTCATACAGGACAATTCCTATGTCCCCAAAATGCTCCCATGTTATACCTATTCTACCCTCTCCCTCCTCTCAGAACCTCTGGTGCCTACTGCTTTTATATTAATGATACAAGTTCTTACATTGCTAGAATAATGACTCATTCAACAAACATTTCTGAAGGCCCACTTTGGGCCTAGGTGGGGATATGATGATTAAAAAAATCCAGTCTCCTCTCTCAAGTTGCCAACCCTTTTCTTAAGAATTGGTTATTAGAGGAGAGATTTGCAAAGGAACCACTACTTACAGGGAATGATGATATTTTTGATCCTAGTCGAAGAGGGGTCAAAGAGAACTGATCTGGGACAACTATAGAAAATAGGCTTGCTATTTTCCACAAATGGAATAACAGTTCTGGGTCATGATGTGATTACATAACACATAGAAGGGACTTTTTGTGAGAGCTACAGATTGTTCTCACCCATTCTTATGGATAACACTGAGAAATCATAATTGATCCTCCAATGCAATATCCCCTTCTGCTACCAAATAGACATATATCAGTAGCATATATCAAGTGATGGACTTTCTACTTTCTTCCTTCTTTGAGTGTCTATCTTACTAAATGAAGAAGAGTAAACGTCTCCATTAAACATACTGAGATCAGATATCTGTGCTACTTCTCAGGCAAACCAATGGTACAATAAATCCGTAGAATTGGTTATGAAAGTGCAATGTGTTGGTACAGTGTTATCATAATTTTGACAAATAAAACAAGAATAGTGGCAGACAGTATTGGAAAATAGGAGGATTTAAAATAACCAACTTAACTGAAAACAATGTAATCAATACACCAAATAGAATTCCCCTGAAACATAAACAAATGAATACATATAGCTTATTTCTACAAACAAAAACAAGAGACTCACAACCAGATGTAAAATTTATCTCGTAGACTGGTGTCTACTCTGTAGTCTTACTTCTCATTCATTCTGCAAATTTTTTAAGCATCTCACATATTTATATGTGCCAGGTCCAAAAAATTCTGATTTTGTGGACTAGTGCTTATTTATATGGCTTATTCAGGGGTTAACAAAGCATTCCAAATCATGAAATGTCTCATCAGTTATAACTGGACATCACTTTTTCAAAAGGCAGAATTATATCCTTTAAGTTGAAACCAATAGAAACTCTTGTCTATGAAATAACAAAAGTCCAAAACAATACAGAAAATACTGAAGTTAAAAAAAATTTAACAGCTGAGGTCAAACTAATTAGGGAACTACTAGCTTATTTCCAGTATTTTTTAAAAAATAAAAAAAAATGAGTTTCCAATAATAGTCTGTTTTGCCTTTTGCTCTTTGCAGAGTTTTGCAGGCATTGAATCCCCTTGAGCCTCATGGAAGGTCAAATCAAACCCAATAATAAAACTCATTTTTCCCCTCACAGGATAAATATGAGCAGTCAAAATGTATGACTCTCCCCATATTAAAATGCTGGTACCTAGCCACTGTGGGATTCACATTAATCTTTTTAACATGAGTGACTCCTCTATGTGTTATCCACAAATAGAAAATATCCCAGAGACCAATTCCTTTAAAGCTCTTAATTCAGACCAGTGGGAGGAGCAGAGGTTGGCTCTAGGTCACTATGGCCCTTCTGTCCTCTTTCATGAGTGAGGTGACACTGCCAAAGATGTCAGCAGCTCTTGATATGCTTTGAGAGACACCTCTCATGGCCCTGACAGGAGCCACAGAAGTAGAATCAATAAGGATAATGTTGTTGCAAACGAACCTTGGTCAACTATGTGGTCAGGCTTGATGTGCTGGGAAAGAGATAGGAGTGTTAGCTGACCATAAGTAAAAAATTGGTACGTGCACTCAGGCCTGGCCAAGATGCGAAGGAATCAGTGTTACTGCATGCCTTGTGATATTATCTACAGGTGTTGGCACTGTGTATGGGTTTCCTTTTGCTGCTGTAACAATTTACCACAAAATTTAGCAACTTACAACAACACATTATTCTCAGACAGTTCTGGAGGTCACAAGTGTTAGAGTAGCTGATTCCTTTTATAGGCTCTAGAGAAGAATCCATCCTATGCCTTTTCCAGATTCCAGGATCCTCCCATATTCCTTGTCTTACAGCTATACCACTCCAATCTCCACTTCTATCAATTTCCCTCTCTGATTATGCCCCTTTAAGACCCTCTTATAAGGACCTCTGTGATTATACTGGGCCATCCTAGATAGTCCAGGATAATCTCCCATCTCAAGATCCTTAGGTCAATCTCTTCTCTGAAGTCCCTTTTACCAGGTAAGGGACCATACTCACCGACTCTGGGGATTAGAATACGGACTTCTTTCAAGGGCCACCTATTTTAAGAGTAAGAGGGGAGACAACAGATGATTGAGTTAATAAGGAGATTAGATTTGGTAGGATGAGTGGGAAGGGCTCAAAGGAATGGAGGGTTTAGGGGAGAATGACAGCGATCTTTGACTCCAGAGTGAATAAGAGGAGCAGAGTGCTCAAGGGGCAAGAACACCAGCAAGAGATAAGCGGGGCTGGGGTGGGAAGGACCTTGATAGCTGCAGAGCTCATTTATGGGAAACGAAGGGGGTGAAAGAAGGTAATGATCTGTGAGGAGTTTTCAGGGTAGGGGATGTTGGACTTGGGATAGTTGGGATATTAGTCAGGTCTACAGTGTGATCTTCTGAATTGGGGGGATAAAAACATAGCATACTGGAAACCAAGAAGGTGGAACTTCAAATCAGATACTGAAATCACTCAGACATTGAAAAGAGGAGGGATGGATAGAGTTCTAGAATCCAGATGGATGTGTGGGAGTGATTTGGAAGGCTAGGAGGTCATCGAGTAGAATATCAGATAACATGAGCTTCAGAGAAGGAGCTGATGTTGGTAGGGAACCCCACACCAAGCCAACCCCAAGAATGTGTGGTCTGACCTCTTAGCTTTGAAATATTGCCATTGAAGTCATGGGAAAAAGAACCAACTCTACTTAAAAAAGAAAAAGAATTCAGTTTTCAATTGATATTGTGGTAGAATTATATATTCAGAACAACAAAAACAAAAAACATGTTCATAGCCTAAATCCATTCCTGGGCATGTGAACACATTGTAAGTAGGACATTTCAAAGATGTTATTTTTAGTTAAGGTATGGCCACCTGAATCAGGATGGCCTTAATCCTATCACCAAAGGCTTGATAGAGAAGGCCAGAGAGAGAAAGCCATGGGAAGAAGCTAGAAGTAAACAGAACCTGGAAGAAAAGAGGACATTGTCATGTGCCCTGCCATGTGACAGAAAACCAGGAACCAAAGATCACCAGCAGTCAGCCCCAGATTGCCAGTCTGGGGAAAAAGCACTGCCTTGCTGATGCCTCTATTTTGGACTTTCCTAACCTCAAAACCATGAGCCAATAAATTCCTATTGTTTAAGCCAATTCATTGTACGTATTAGTCTTAGTACCTGGGAAACTAAGACAGGTGTTTTAGTTTCCTAGGCTGTTCAAGCAAATACTATGAAACAGGTTGGGTTAAACAACGGGAATATATTTTCTTATGAATTTGAGGCTAAAAGAATGTCCGAATCAAGGCATCACCAAGGTGATATTTTATCCCCAAAGACGGTGGCATTCTGGGGCTGGCTGCTAGCAATTCTTGGTCCTTAACTTGCCGCATGGCAGCCTCTCCTGGCCTCACAATTCTCTTCTGGATTTTGTTGACTTCAATCTTCTACTTCCTGTGGTTTTCTATCTCCCTCTCTGAATTTCATTCCACTTATGAACGATTCCAGTAAGAGGATTAAGACCCACCCTGATTGGGCTGGGCTACACCTTAACTGAAATAACCGCATCAAAAGTTCCTACACATAATGGGTTCACACTCACAGGAATGTGTCAAATTTACGAACGTGTTTTCTCTGGGGTATATACAGCTTCAAATCACCACAACAGGCATATGATACAATGTACTTTTTAAACCTTGCTTACTTTCAGTTTTTCCAATAGAATATAAGTTTAATGAGGGCAGTTCAATGCTATATCTTCAGTGTTTCAAACAGTGCTGGACAGAGCACTGTTTATTTATAATTGCTGAATGAACAAATGAACAAAAGAAGGAAGGGAGGGAGGGGAAGGTAGGAAAGGAGGGAGGGAGGGAGGATGAATAGAGGGATTACTCTGCTAAAGGTGAGGAGGAAGGCTACACTCCAGGAAATGATTAAAGGTATAAAGAAGTTAGGAGTAGAGAGAACGTTCCAAAGGCAACAGTGGAAGGGAGGACAAGGGAGAGAAATAAGCAGGGAAAAGAAACTTTTGAGGGGACTAATGAGGTAAGTGGGAAATTATGTTGGGGTTGTGGTATTAAGTGGAAACAGTAATGTTACCCCTTTTCTCTGTGAGCTTTGAGAGAGTGGGTTGCTTGTCTTATCCATAACTTGACACCTGGAAGAGAATGGGCTCTCAGCAGGTAAGTGGCTAGTTAGAGGGAAAGAACACAAAAACTGTCCAATTCTGGAGCTAGACTCCCCTTACAGACAGCTTCAAGCAATAGCTAAATGACCGTCTTTCAGGAATGTCATCTGGTGAAGTCTGGCACGGGCTGGAAACCTTCATTAGTTGACATCGTAGATCCCTTTTAATTACTAAGTCATCTAATGGCCAAAGGGAAAAGCGTTCTCCATTTCTCCTCCCAACTTACACTCCAGCTGTTATATTCATTTTAATGACGGGAGAGCAGAATGACCTTTTGCAGATACCACCCACAGCTTGGAACTCAGTTGGCAAATAGTGGAATTGGGGCTCTTACTTGACTTGGGCTGTAGGCATGCTATAGGGTGATAGCAGACCTGAGCCTCTCAGGGAGAACAGCAGCTATAGGGATTTAATTTCCCATTACTATGGCAACCTTGAGACTTCTGTTGCAACAAAAGGTTAAATGCAACCAAGTGTTCATTAGGATGTTCCACTAATGAATCAAGTCAAATCCTTACTCATGTGTAAATCAATGGTTGTGTGAGTATCAGGGTGTAGAACAAAGGGACGTTTCATGAGCTGGGGAGAGCGAACTGTCTAGTCAGCCTTGAGATTAAAATTGGTCTCTGACTGATACAATGGCCTCATCTGTAACATGCATGAAATAACTATAATTGAGGAGGGGAATCAAAGGCATTAGATAATAATGTTCCGAGAGAGCATTTGTCTAGCACCAAGAATTATTTTTTCATTCTTGCAAAATCATTTTTGGAAATGTTTAATTTTTCCCTTTTTATCTTTGATGGGTCTTAGTGATCTGTTCAAAATTAAGAAAATAGCCCAGCTGAGTCAATTTTCCATCCAGCATATTCTTTACTACAAGCAGCTTTGAAAAGAAAGTTTCCAACGTGTGGGACAGGGAGTGGGGAGGGGGGGGTGGCTGGCAGAGACCTCGAGGGTCTAACAGGTTTGTGCAGTAGGAAGTAGCTGGCTATGGCTCCACAGGCGTTTCTGTGATGGAGTTCCGGACCACTGCAGGAACTCAAAAGACCAACGTTATGAGTGGCTGGCAGGCTGACATGTGGCAGGGGTTCAGTCTATGTTGGATTTCCCTTCCTGTAATCATTTTCCTGGGAGGAGTTCTCACTCACCTCTTCCACTCGTGGGTATGGTCATCATGCCCAGCCAAATCCCAAGTTGTCACAGGGTGACGGTGAATGGGGTAGATAACCAAGATTCGCTTTCCTCCCAGTCCCGGAGAGAATCCCGCAAAGCAGTGATTTTTACAAGGTGCTCCCTGGAATTTTAAAGACTGGCAAGGGTGCCACAGGAGCCTCTGGAGGAGAGGCAAAGGGACTTACGGGACTGTCGACCCCCAAACTGAGAAATACATCTTAATCTCATCTATTTATTGGGGGTTCATATACACTTATTAATAATAAAGAATCCCACTGCAGTAGCTACATAACCACGACTGCAGTCGATGCCCCTGCAGGTCTCTATGCCTGTGCTTCACAGAGCTTTGTAGGCATGCCAGTGCAGAAACAGGGATTCTGAAGACCATTTAAACTTAGTTCAGACTTTTAGAAAAGGTCCATCCATCCTGAGTTTTGGGGTTTTATTTCCCCTTCCTCTGACAGGTCACCGGGAGCTGGACTTTCCTCCTCAAGTTGAAGATAGAGCTCTCATGAGGCTATTGGAAGAGCAAGGAATGAGTTTCTTTAGGCTTTTTCTCCTCTTTATGTTTTCATTAAAATCTAATAAAATGAGAACTTTCCATAATGATGAGGTCAAAAGATGCTCTCTTGGGTGAGCACTTATGTGCTGTGTTGGAAACGCCTGCCATGCCTCCGAGGCTGCTGAGGACCCACGAGACTCTGAAACTGTATCACGCACTAAAGGAAAGGAAACAAAACAGAGTCGTGTGGGACCCTTGTTATTTCTAGCAACAGGGTCAGTAGAGCAGAACGTGGTGGGGAATCATGTTGCCAATGAATTTGAAGTTAAGTGTACGAGACATTGAATTAAGGGCTAAAAATGAAGCTTCAAAGAAGGTAAATTCTGCAGATTTAATTTGTCTTTATATTTCTAATATCTGACATAGTGCCAGAATGTAGTTTTCATTCAGGAAATATTTGCCAAATTCTCCTCCTTCATCAGAGTTGCCATGCTCGTCCAACATTTCTAAGAGCTTACGATGTGCCAGACACTAGTCTAAGCATCTTGTTCATTTTATCATGTGTAATTCTCAAAACAATTTTATGAGGAAGGTGCTATTTTTATCTTCATTTTAAATATGGGAAAACTAGGGCTTAAGTCAACTGAATAACTTTTTTTCTTCTTATCCTTTCCCTTTTCCTCCCTTCCTTTGTTTTTTTAAAAGACATATTTCATTTCTTTCTCCCCACCCCCTTGTTGTTTGCATTTGTTGTGTCTATTTGTTGTGTGCTGGTCTTTTTGGGAGGCATCAGAAGCCAAATCTGGGACCTCCAATGTGGGAGGGAGGCACCTAATGGCTTGAACTACCTCCACTACCTGCTTTGTTGTGTCTCTCGTTATGCTTTCCTCGTGTACTCCTGTTACATCATCTTGTTGTATCACTTGCCACACATGCCTGGTTGCATCAGCTTGCTATCTTGTTTGTCTTCTTTAGAAGGCACCAGGAACTAAATCCAGGACCTACAATGTGGTAGGTGGGAGCTCAGTCACTTGAGCCACATCTGCTTCCCCTTCCCCTCCTTTCTCTCTCTCTTTCCTTCTCCCTTTCCCTCAATCCCTTCCCTCCCTCCTTCCTTCTTTCCATTCAATGAGCACCTATAGTTCTAAATACTGTTCTAGGCATGGAGGAAATAAAAGTGAACAAGAGAGACAAAAATTTCTGTCTCCATGGAGCTTACATTCCAGCTATTAAGTCATTGAGTGAGGATTTATATCCAGATAGTCTAAATGAAATGCAATGACATGGAAATTATAGTCCAGTGTGATATACTTAGCTATTTCAAGATGTGTCGTGTCCAGAGCAGAAACTCTCACTGGCCTATTTAGGAAATTGCTGTATTCTTGGAAATCTTCTGCTTTGTCTCGATAGGAGATAGAGTAAAGTCTGAAAGTGTGCTTTTGAATGAATGGACACTCTGGCTTTCTATCTCTCCCTAGTACATGTTCTATATGTTCTAGTGGTAAATAGTTCAAGAAAGATGTGTCTTAATAACTCTGGGAAAAATATTCTAACTAGTCCCAGAGCCAGAAGATCTATGGTTCTGTCACTCAGAAGCTATATGACTATGAACAAGTCAACTGAACTTTCTCTGATGCCTGTTGCTCAACTGTAAAACTGGATGCTAAGTCCTATTTAGAGACCAATAGACAGACATACTATTCCTGTACTTAGTTTATAGGGAATTCTCTGCCTCTGCAATTTAGATGGATGGAAGACTAAAGAAGAAAGTAGAAGGTTTATTTTGTTTTCAGATTTATCCCCAGTGGCAACACAACTGTCTTAGAATCTTGTCATCAGAGCCACTGGAAATGGTGAGAGGAGAGGATATCCACTACTCAATCCTCCTTAAGGAGTTCAGGTTTCTAGAACAATTTGCTTAAGTCCTAGAGTTGCCGCAAACATGCTTGCTCTGTTATCCCATTAAGGACAATGAAAGCAGTTGACACTTTTCTTTCTGGAAAGATAAACAGATACCATGTGTTTGGCCATCTCATACTATTTAGGGTGAGGGTCTCTTCCTTATCAATGGGGTGAATAGGAAGTGATCAGAACAATAGATTGCATGTGGGACAGGAGGGAAAGTGAAAACAATGGTGACTCCTGGGTTTTGGGTGGCAATGGTGCCATTTATACAGAGATAGCATTCCATTTGCAATCCCTATTAAATACTCAAGTGCAGATATCACACTCAGGAAATGGTGCTATAATTTTAGAGGTCAGGGGAAATGTCAAACATCCTTTAATTCACACAACACTTTAACAGTACAGTGACTCAACCTTTTCTTACTTTTCCATTTTAAAAGAGCATTAATAGATCTGAAGAAGTGCTATTTTTGATCAAATAGCAGAAAGAGCTTTAAAGGAATTTATCAAAAGTATTATTTAATTCATGCAAGAAATAAAAGTCCATTCTGTTTCAAATTATAAGTATTAATACTATAAGATATCAGCTGATTCATCATCTCAGAGACCTTCCCAGGCCATCATTCTTTCTCACACCACTAGCCCAACTTAGAATCATAGATTCTAGTTCATCATGATCAAAACTCAGAGAGTGATGGTCCAGTAATGGGCCCTTGATACCGATGACTATGCTTATGAGCCTGTGTGCTTGAAATTTCAACTAGGCCTAGAGCTGCAGGATGCCTAAGAGTTACCTCCTGAGAGCCTCCATGTGACTCAAATGTGGCCACTCTCTAAGCCAAACTCAACATGTAAATGCATTACCTGCCCCCCTCCCCCAGCATGGGACATGAGTCCCGGGGTGAGCCTTCTTGGCACCAAGGGATTACTAATATCAGTTGGTGATGCAACTAGAAAAAGACCTTGAATAAAAGGGGGAAATGGTAAATACAAATGAGTTTATATGGCTAAGTGACTTCAAAATGAGTCAGGAGGTCATAAGAGGGGCCGCGCTTATGCATGTCTTAGCAGAATCCCAGAGACAGCCAAAGTAGTACAACCCCACGTACTGGTACTCCTGAGGGCTACAGAGACACACGGGTTTTATCACCATGATAGATGGCTCTGGAGTTCATTGCCTTGCCAGTGGGTCTTACTTTGGAATTTGTGCTTCTGATTGTGATGGAGTTGGACTCATATGTGACCTCTGTACACATACCTCTTCTGTCACTTTTATTGAACCTGTGATTGGTGCTGGGGTTTGTGTATGTTCAGGAGACTTGAATCTCTGGACTGTCCATGTGCCAGCTGGGCCCTGAGCCTCAGCAGAGTTGTAGCACCTACTCTCCAGTTCATTGGACATACCCAAGTCAACTGACAGGGAGGTGAGAATGGTCAACCACCACACCAGGGAACTGAGAGTATCTACAACTGCAAGCAGGAGAATCACATCCATCAGCCGTGTGGGATCTCAGCCCCCTCTTGATTTAGAGGTGGAGTGGACATTGCCACCCCAGGGTCCACAGGATGGAGGAATATAATTTGAATTGGAGTACTTGCTGGTATTCTACTATAGTACTAATGTGACACTAGCAATGGAAGAAATTGTATCATTGATGTGGAGATGGTTGCCATGGGAGTTGCTGAGGGTAGGGAGAGGGAGGAAGAGGTGTGATATGGGGCATTTGGGGACTTGGAGTTGTCCTGAATGATATTGCAGGGACAGATGCAGGACATTGTATATCCTGCCATAACCCACTGGTTGGACCGGGGAGAGTGTGAACTACAATGTAAACTATGGTCCAAGTGGTGTGGCAGTGCTCCAGGGTGTAGTCACCAAATGCAATGAATGTGCCTTACTGATAAAAAGGGATGTTAATGCGGGAGGAGTGGGGGGGTGGGGGATGGAGTGGGCAGTGGGGTATATGGGAACCTCTTATGTTTTTTAATGTAACATTTTGTATGATCTAATTTTTTAAAAAGACAATATTAAATACAAAAACAAAGTCAGAGAGCATCTTCAAACTATAATACAAAATGACTCTAGTTTTTAGAGTTTCCCTATGAAAGATAATGATTTCTCATGAGTGTTAATATAATTTTAGCTCAATGATATGTTCATTTCAAAAAATTATATTGACACAGTCCAACATAACTTGTGGAAAATAGTGCTATGGAAAAATCCAGAGGGCCTAGAACATCTAATTGAAGGGGTAATTGGAGTTTGAAATACAAATTTTCAGCTAAGTAGCTCTATATATCCACAAAAATTTTTAAACTTCTCTGAATAATTGACTCTTTAAAACTGAGATCCCTACCATAAATGAGTCATGACCTTTTAAGTCAGAAAACTATGAGCTAAAATCTTGCTCACATTGTGATCATATTGAACAAGTAAGAATTGCCATCAATTTAACAACTGAAACACCATGTTTGAGAATTGCTAAATCTTAGTTTTCAGATTTCATGAGAAGGTGCTTTGGGTAATTTTGACTATTTTATTTGCTTATTAAAAAGAACTAACCACAGATAAAGAATTTTAATCCCTGGAAGAATATTGACATGATTCACTGCACTGTGGCAGACCTTCCTGGCTGGCCACCACGAAGACCATTCCCAATTGTTTCATCAGCCACTAACATGGCGTGTAGAAAAGCCAGATTCTTTCTAGCCTCCTCTGCAGGTAGGGGTGACCACATGTCCCAGTCCTGGACTTTTAGTACAGGAGAAGACTGCAGGAATTTCTGGAAAGGATTTTCTTCCCTGATAGGAGAAAGGACCTTCAACCTTCTCTCCACTGCCTACTCTCACCTGGCTCCCATGGATGTGTTTGGAGCTGCAGCAGCCATCGTGCAACCATTTGGTAACAAACCCAAGGACAAAAGGCCAACAACATACTGAGAATGATGAAGGAAAAAGATACAGAAAGTAGATTCTAGAAAGTACCAGGGATTGAACCCAGGACTTTGTCCATGAAAAGCAGGAGCTCCACCACTGAGCTGCACCTGCTCCACAAAGAGCTTCAGTTCTTAATGGTACTATTGAGCTGCTGAACCTCCAGTCACTATATGTAAATGAACAAGATGGCTTTATTGTTTAACCTAATGTTGGTTGGGTTCCTTTATTTGTAGGTCAATGTCAATAATCAAGTCTCTTCTTGCTATCCTTTCTTCCCTTGGCCTTAGTGATGGTGCTCTCTCCTGAGATTTTTATTCTCTGAAAGGGTTTTTAGCTAGTTCCTCTTTTTCCTCTCATCCTGCCTTATGGGTGTTTCTCAGGATTAGATATGGGGCCCTTGTTATCATCTCTCTTCACATTCTCCCTTCCAGAGCTTTCACTATTTGGCAAATAATTTCTAAACCCATCTTATTTCCTTAATCATGATGATACGAACCATAAAGCTGTAGTGAATGGATGCAGATGGGACATTCCCAAGGATGCCCACTCTTGCAGTAGCACCATGCTCTCCAGCCAGAGGGGCAGCAGGCAGCAGTGGGGCTCCATTTCTTGGCTATCCTTATTTTCTGAATAGTTTACTTTCCTTATGGGTCCTATGAAGAAGGAAGTGTGTAAAAATGTTCAACTCCAATAAAAATGTTACGTCACCCCTTCCCTGTTAACATTCTTCAATTGTCATAGTACTTCCTGTTGTTGTCTTCACTTGGGGAATTGACAACGTGGCACCTCTTACTTGGCTTTGACTGTCTCCTATTACTTATACATTACATAACTTTGCTTTTCTTCTAAACTTTACCTAAGGCACTCTATATTTTCATCATAGAAGAAAGAGAATATTAGGTGACGGAAGCACTGATGAACATGAGACAGGGCTCTAACCCTATTAGAAGACACGAGACTCTGGTGGGGTCTCCAGTGAAGGTCTAGACTTGGTCCTCCCGGACACACTGCTGACAACATTCATATCTACCATTTTACCAGCACCTAATAGGCGCTAGGTTATGGCACCCATATTATCATGCAAGAGCTCTTGAACTATGAACTGAGAGGAGAAATAACTGAAATATTCCCGGTCTTGGGGGGGGGGGGGGGAAGCGAAGGAGCTATCCTTGGTTACTGAATCGCTTCTCTCTCCAGGGTTCGTCTCTGTGTGTGAACGCTGCTGGGACTCACTTCAGCTAATTGTAACCATTTGCCAAGCCTGTGTCCAGCCAGACCTCCAGCTCCAAACTACACCTTCAGTGACCCTAAGTGATGTTCTCAGCTGGTGAATATGTCAGTGATGTTTTAAATCACTTGCACCATTCCTTGATAGAGGTTGGGCAGCTCCATTTAGTTCCCTGAGGGTAGAGATCAAGCTTCATTTCAATCTGGAGCTTCCACAGCACATGACTCCATATTCTGACCATGAGACTTTGTTCTCCTGTTAGAATTTCTTTATTCTGGTCATTTGTCTCAGATGGTAAGAAATTCATTGCCTTCTATTTAAATATCATTCTTTACAATTGATGTCTGGTTAATCTACCTCCCAAGATGAAATGTGAGGCAGTCAATTCTCTCATGCTGGAATCTCCAAATATAGTACTCAGAACTAAAAAAATTTTAACAAGACTATTCAGAGAAAAGAAATTCCCATTATTATATTGAGCTGAATGTGCAACATAGTTTATTTAGTTTGGAAGTAAAGTGTCCAGTAATTTTAGGTGACTCCTGAACCTGCTTGAAAGAAATAACCAGAGAAAAAGAATTATATACATTTTTTAGTATATGAGCACCATATTGGTACATCTATGGGAATGTCTTGGGGCAACATATCAGTGAAGTCACATCATCTACTAGAGTGAGATTTGGACAGCTTATCAGGAATGGGGTGGAGTAAATTTCCTTCAGAGTATAAAAGAGAGCAATAGCGGTGATATCGGGAGATGCTGATCAGTATCAATGGTGGACACAAGTGTCACCCTGAACTATAGCATGCTTGTTAAGAGCTTGGACTCTGGAAATGGCCTGGAAATGAATCCTGCCTCCACCACTTCCTTTGTGTCCTTAGACAGGACACAATAGTACTGGCCTATGCAATGTGACGTGACAAGCACAGAGGTGGGCACATGTTACTAGTCCAGATCTTATTGGTAAGAATATGACCAGACTTTGAATCCTGACCTGAGACCTCCTCCACCCATGCAGGGTGTGGCCCATAAATGGCTCTTGGCAGATACCATCGATATTTTGTTGAGGAGCTAATGATTGGCCATACCTACAAGTAGTGGCAGAATAGACTGTTTCCAATATTTGTTTTCCTTTTCTTCCACAATAATATAAAATGTAATACGATTATAATACTATAATATTATAATTCCCAGCCATATCTTCCAAGAATAAAGATTGCATTCCCCAGCCTCCCTTGCAACTAGTTGTAATGCAGTATGAATGGACTTCACGTGTGCAATGGCTGTGCCATTCCTTTAAAGAGGTGCTCTCCTCTTGACACCTTCCCTCTTGTGCAGCCTGGAGTTTTTTAAAAACTAATTCCAGCAGCCAAGATCACAGGCCAAGTTCTAACATCATCTCCTCTTCAAAGGCGTTCTTGGACAGCATCTTGGTTTGTATAAATCCAACCTCAAGTTGGATCAAACCCTAACTTGTAGTTGGAAGTCCACCGCACCCCTCCTTACACTGCCCCCTTGCTCCCAAGCTGCAGGGACAACCTACTGGGCTCTGAGAATGTAATAAAGTCTGACATTTTCTTTTGCTTCTAAGAAGAATAGAAGCTACCCTAAAACTTCTATACCTTCTTGTGATTTGGGAAATAAAAATACTCCAATGCTCGTTGCAGGTGTCGATCCATGTTCATCTTGTGGCTATTGATTTAATCTGTTAACAGTTTCTTGGTACTTACCAAGAAACAGGCACTGAGCTAAATCATTTTCATTAGTTTTCTATTTTAATCTTCCCAGCAATCATGAAGCTAGAGCTGGTACCACCTTCAACTTTTCAGAGAGAGTAAGTGTAGCACAGAAAGGTGAGGCCACACAGCACACAGCTACTAAGTGGTAAAACTTATATCTGAATCTTGCCATGTGCTGCAGAGCCCAGTCTCTTAACCACCATATTCTACTGCATGTTTAAAAGCTAAAAAGTGTCTGGTAGAGGTGGCAAATGGCTTTGATAGAGAAGGCACGTTTTCCCTGGACCTTGAAGGTTATAGAAGATTTTTCCATGTTGAAGGGTTGGGAGGATGCTAAGCTACTGAGGTAAAACAGTGATTACTTCTTTCTTCCAGGTGAATGGAAGTGCTTTGCTGTGAAGCTGAATTTTTATTTCACTGCTATCCCAGTCCTCCCATCAAAGCAGGGGGGCATTTACCTAAACGGGATAGAGAATCCTGACTGCATATACACCTGGGGAAATAGGGCCCGTCTCCCGAGCCCTGCGCTGAATCTCTACGGCCTGTCTCCTTCGGGAGAGCAGCCTCTCGGGCGAGGTCTAAATCATTAGCAGCTGCTTTGGAATTTCTGTAGCTCCTGCAAAGATATCTGAAATATATTTGTCTCGCCTGCTCAAGGGTTTCTGGGCAGCAACCCCTCTGCCTTCCTATCATAAATCGGAAGGGTCTCTATTTTTTTCTTTCAAAATGGTAACTGTGGTGTCAGTGAGAAGGATGGATCAGAAAGGGGAGAGAGGGGAAGCGGGAGGCCACTGTGGCAGGTGGAAGGTGGTCTCTGGGAGGGAGGCAGCTGCAAGGAGAAGAAATGGAGCTAATGTTGGCATTTAAAACCAAGTAGGGTATATTCCCAGCAGTGGTATTGCTGGGTCATATGGCAAATCTATGGCTAGTTTTTTGAGAAACCGCCATACTGTTCTCCAGAATGGTTGGATCCTTCTGCATTCCCACCAGCAGTGGATGAGTGTTCCCCTTCCTTCACATCCTCTCCAGCACTTGTATTCTTCTGTTTTTTTCATAGCTGCCAATCTTATGGGTGTAAGATGGTATCTCATTGTGGTTTTGATTTGCATTTCCCTGATAGCTAGAGATTTGGAACATTTTTTCATGTGCTTTCTTGCCATTTGTATTTCTTCTTCGGAGAAGTGTCTGTTTAAGTCTTTTTCCCATTTTTTAAATGGATTGTTTATCTTTTTATTTTCAAGATGTAGGAGTTCTTTATATATGCAAGTTATAAGTTTCTTATCAGATATCTGATTGCCAAATATTTTCTCCCACTGTGTGGGCTCCCTTTTTACTTTCTTGACAAACTCCTTTGAGGTGCAGAAGGCTTTAATTTTGAGGAAGTCCCATTTATCTATTAGTTCTTTTGCTGCTCGTGCTTTTGGTGAGATATTCATAAATCTGGACTCAGATGGGATCTCCCTTCATAAGACTTTCGTGCTAATGTGCTGGAGGTGCAGTTAATGTTGGGGTTTAAGATATATTTAGGGGATTTGAATCTCTGGACTGACAATGTGATAGCCAGATCCTGAGCCTCAACAGACTCCAGCACCTACAATCTGATTTATTGGACTTACCACACTCAGCTAAGATGGAGGTGAAGAAGGACAACCACCACACCATGGAGCCTAGAGTGATTACAACTGAAAATGGGAGGATTGCATCCAGCATCCAGGTGGAATCTGAGCCTCCTCTTGACATAAAGGTGCAATGGACACAACCAATCCAGTGTCCACATAGAAGAGGTGGCATTGGATTGGGAAAAGTGGACATAATGGACAAAGGGTAAGGGGAAAGGCAGGAAGAGATGAGAGGTGGAGGCATCTTCGGGACATGGAGCTGCCCTGGATGGTGCTTCAGAGGTAATCACCGGACATTGTAAATCCTCACAGGGCCTACATGATGGAATAGAGGAGAGTATGGGCCATGATGTGAACCAATGTATATGAGGTGCAGAGGTGCCCAAAGATGTACTTACCAAATCCAATGGATGTGTCATGATGATGGGAACGAGTGTTGTTGGGGGGGGGGAGAGGGGGGGTGGGGGGGTGGGGTTGAATGGGACCTCACATATATATTTTTAATGTAATATTATTACAAAGTCAATAAAAAATAAAAAAATTAAAAAAAAATAAATAAAATAAAACCAAGTAGGGAAGGGTAGAAGTGTGGGCTCTGAAGTGAAACAAATCATGGCCTAATCTCTCGATGTGTGACTTTGGGGGAGCCGAGGGCCCTCGGGCCTTGTAACCTGCCTGGGCCTCCTTTTCCTCATATGAAAAGTGGGAATAATAATTGCAACTACTTCATAGGACTACTCTGAGGAGAAATGCAATAATCCATGTAGGACACTAGGCAATATATTCAGGAAAAGTGATTAACAGTGATAAAAATACTAACACTTAAAGGCACTGTTCTAAGATTGCCCATACTCCCAAGAATCCTATAAGGCAAGAGAGAGTAATTAGGTGGCCCAAAGACACACAGCTTGTCAGAGGCAGAGCCAGGATTTAAATCCCGGTGGTCTGGTTCTGGCATCTGTGCTTTTATCCACCCTTTAATTCTGCATCGTATTCTAGCTATTAGTGGTGCTTTAAGGACGTCTGTGTGAAGATGTGCCCGGAAGTTGGAAGTGCAAACCTGGACACTCAGGAGAGAGGTCAGAGCTTTAAGAGGTACCTTTGGAGATATCTCTACAGGGATCATAGCTCAAACTGTGGTCAAGGTCAGCTTACACCGTGGCAAAAAGGAAGCTTGATCAGCTCAATGCTGGGAGATACTGCCATACGACGGACAGAAGGAACAAGGACCAGTGAGGGAAACTGAGGCTCAGTCACAGGTTAACAAGGTGAGGGCAGGGCCTGGAAGCCAAAATAAGGGAGATGCTCAAAACAATAAATGGCTATTGGATTTAAGAATTAAGAGATCTTTGGCAGCTTTCCAGAAAGTACTCATCAAACCAGAGAAGGTTGGCAAATGAGTATTTGCTCAAGAAGTGAAAGCCCTGAGAACTGCCTAAGGACAAAAAGAGGGGGAGGGCGGCTGCTGGAGGAGGTGGGCAAGGTGAGGGGTGGCTCAGGCGAGGCTAAGGGCTGTGTGGTGAGGACACTTCTCCTCTGTAAGTTTCATACATCTCAGCGCTCTTGCCTGTGACATTCCCAGGGTTATATCCTGATCTCGAGCTGGGAACCCTTACCATGTTGCTTGGTGAAATCGATTCAATTCCATTTCTAGAGAATGCTCAGCAAAGGGGTGATTCAGCCCCTGGCGAGGGACATTAAAGTCACTCAGGCTTGTCCTCAAGTAGGATGGAGGAGGAGTGACTGGTAATTGGGGGGAGGACTGTTTTTATTACAGCCTTAGGCAAGGCACATATTACAGCTAAGGACTCTCATGTGCCACTTTTAAGTATCATTGGATGTGAGAGCTGAAGCTACTTTAGCTTTTTTGCATTCCAAAAAAATTAATGGATTCTAAAATAATTTTAGCCAAAACAGAGTCCAATCATCACTGTATCATTGTGGCTTTGTGTCTGAGTATTACAACAACATACAGTTCAAACACTTCCAATTAAATGCTGATTGTGAAATGACACGACTATTTCCAGGTATGATGTATGACGTAAAAAACAGCTAAACATCAAATTGCACTTGCACAGCAGAATAAAAGCAGTAGCTATGTTAAGATGACAGGCTTATATGGGACTCTGCTTTGTTTTCTTCTGTCAAACACGGTTCTTGGTTATATAACAGTTACATTTCTTTTAAAAGGAAAGAACAGGAACTGTAGCTCCAATGATTTAAAAATGTCCCATCGTTTACAGTTCTGAGAATTTTCTAGAGCTCAAGTCCTACCCTGGGTTCGTGGATGCCTCAAGTTGTAAATGTGTGGCCATGTGCACACACGGCTCTCCTTTCATCACTTCCCAGGGTTCGTGACTTCACAGCCGTTAAGGGCCAGGCCGACGGGCGTTTTGAGTAGCACACATTTCCTACTCTTGATATTCACCTGCAAGGAGCTGATGCCATGCTCTCAACCCACCTTATTCCTTTGGAGAACCACAAACAGGAATGGTGGTGCCATCAACGTGACTATGGAGGTGCCATATGCACTGTTTTAAAAAACGTTTATGTTTGTGGATGTCCTTCTGGTGTGAAAAGGAAGCACACCATCCCACTAGGGGCCACGCGTTCAGATGGTCAAGCACTCGTTACTGGGGTGAAGTCACGAAACAGAGCCACTGACTTCCTCTCCCTCTGTCACCAGCAACTGCAGCAGCATAGTTCTTAGCACTCAGTGAGCAGCACTGGGGGAGTGTGGGTGCTCATCTATAAAGTGCTACACTTTTATCTACTTTTTGAATGTGTGGACAGTCGACAAGATGACCAAGATGCCAGCATACACTTGAGATGTTCCAAATATGTGATCATCCTGCCCTCGGAAATGATTTCCACCATCTACTTGGGTTATGTCACATAAGCCACTAACCTGTGTTTGAGCATCTATCATGTGTGAAACACTGTACAGGTCTTAGGGATGTGAAAGGATGGAAAACAGCCTTACAGAAGCACAGGCTATGTGAGATAGCACATTGAAAAGTAGCCTGTGCGAAGGGCCAAATGATTACAAACAGCTCACGATATTTTATTTACAACTTTATTCATGCATTCAAGCATTGGTTGCTGAGTCCTCTATTGCATGCTAATGCTGAGAAGAAAAAGGCAAGGCCTCTACTCTTAGAGAGCTCTCACCCAGCAATGGGAAAGCTGGCAATAAACCAGTCAACAGTTGTGCAAACTAGATGCTTTCAGACAGTGGGAAATGCTATGAAGGAAAAAAAGATGGTGAATTTGGCAGAGATGGCTGAGTGGGGTGCTAATTTTGGTAGGGTAACCAGAAAGATCTCTTGCAGGAAAGAACATCTGGGGTGACATCTGACTGGTGACAGGTTCAGCCACCAGACCTCAGTGCTGACTGTTCCAGGCTGAAGGAGCATCTTGTGAAGCCCCTGAGAGCTCGGCTCCTCTGGGGAGTGGGAAGAGGCCGGCTGCCCAGTGGATGCTGAATAGGGGTGGGCAGGTATGTGAGCTGCCATTGCCATGGACACATCAGCACAAGCCAAGTGAGTGAATGGACATGGGAGAGGGAAAGAAAGTGCAGGCGTCCTTTGCGTTTTAAATTTCAAAACTGTGTGTCTGGACAAAGACTGGAAGCATTAACAGATGGAAATGTTGATTGGATCATAAATGGCTGCATCAATCCTGATATTTCAGTACTCGTAGCATATCATCATGGTGATTTGGATGACTGATTTGGGCAGTTGTGGGTAGGTACGCAATTTCTTGTAAATTCCACAAGAAAATAGTCAAAATTTTGGCAGTGAATTACCAACTCATTTGCTTGAATGTGATTGAATTGAACCATCTTTACAATACTGTTCAAAAAGTTGAATGGAGAGTAAAAAAATAATTTCTAATAATAGTATATAAAAATGGGGCACATTTAAAACAACCCACAAAGACATAAAAGAAGAAAGAAATATCGTATGATTGCATTTTACTGCTAGAGCTTACAAAAGATCCTAATATAAAATATAGGGGTTTGTATTACATTCAACATACTATTTTTTCTCTTTTCGCAAAGCCAGTAACCTTTATTCTGCTAAACACTGAAACTGGAGTCTGGTATTATCTTGGTCTACAGACTGTGATCAGACACTCCCCAATGCATCATGAGTTTTCATATTTGGTTCATTTTCTAACATTTTCAAAAGATGGGAGGAAATTGCAGTACAAAAGAAAAGAAAGGGCTAGAACGAAAAAAAGAGACTTTTGTACCACAGTAAAAGCAATAAATACATACCCACTCTACACTTGGATGTAGCTTTAATTCTACTGGTAATTTGAATAGCAATGAACTTTTTGTATTTAGAAACCCATGAAAGTCAGACACCGAGTTCCAGTAACGATTTGGTACCTCAGTGCTTTATTTCAGTTGATAAAATCAGGTGTTCTATGTGGGTTGTGCTCATGACCTCAATACCTGTTAACAGGATTTCTGCTTAGAACTCCCAGAGACCCCTTCACCAACTCACCTACATGCCCAATGTCAAGTGAGTTTTGATAACTGTTGGTTCAGATAGAAAATAAGTCCCACTAGCCTGCTTAAGGAGACTTTCAATATCTTCCAGAAACAATTCTCAGTTTGTAATTCAAAAATTCCATGTTAACATGCATAAGGAACAAGACAAGTCAGGATTTAAAGATGCCAGTTAAATAACCCAAACTTAATGATATTCCAAGAATCAAATCCCTTCTGTTTTGTTGAGAAATGGCATGGCCCAGATTCTACCACCACAGTTCTGCTTTCCAGGCAATGCTGAATGACTCCTTGGCCATGTTCCATACAATGAAGAAGGGACTTTCACTGTATGAAAGTCATAGTTTTCAAGAGGAAAGTGGGCTAGGGAAATCTATGGTGGTAACTTGGTCATTGTGAAGCACAAGCAATAGAAAGCTCAGTCAATGGATCAACATCAACGATGAAACCCCAGTCAGTGTTCACTGAGAATCTGGAGACATCACCCAGGTGTCTCTCAGGTAGCTGAGATTCTACACGTCCCAAGTCTTTTCACCTTTGCAGCAGCCTGTCGATGCTCCATTCAGAGCCCTGAGGTCTGATCACGACTCAGCCTGCAGACTTTAAACCTGGTACTTTCATCTGCCAGAGGGCCTTTTCCAAAGTCATGAAAGACAGCTTTGCTTGGCCCTGGTAGGCTGGAAACACTGGAAATTAACAGCCCATGAATCAGGTGGTCACTGATGAGGGTTGGCGTCTACACAGCAACCAGGTCTCACTCTGAAGCATGCTTCCTTGCACCATTTTACAGTGTTCCCTGGTGGGATAGTGCATCCGTCTCTTGTGGAGGGGGCTGACTGGAGAATCACTTCTTATTAGCTACTCCCTGCCCTCGAGCATTTCCTAAGTAAACTAAATTTCATTCAAGTTCTTGCTCAAATTTCTGTGTCAGGAAACCAAAAATAGGATAACTCCTTCACCCACTAATCCATCCTGTTTCTCCCATGGCCCTGAAAAGTATACACCAGTCACCTGTTTTTCCTGAGCCAGAAACAACTCGATTAAGAAGCCCTGAAATTATTCTAAATCTATTTACATACACGGATGTGTATGTAAATGATGTGAAGATCCTGTTAGAATGGAGGTTCTGGCCAGGCTCCAGGTGGTGCTGATGGGGCTGGTCCTGGACCTCACTTTGGAAATCAAGGCAAGAGAGATCAGGGTAAGCACCAAAGAGTCTAAGGGAAGGGGCTAAGGGAAGGGGCTAGGGGAAGGGATGGGAAGGGACTCAAGATTGGAATAGAGCGAATAAAGCAGGGGGCAGTCTGTGTTACATGAAACAAAACAAAACAAGAACTATACTAGTTCTCTAAGCAAAAAAAGAAAGAAAAACACATCCACACAAGGTAGTTCAAAAATCCAACATGGAAGGGACTAGTGAACTTACAGGTGGGTGTCAGAGGAGGGAAGGGAAGAGGGAGGGGCACTGTGAGTAAAGGAGGCATGATAGGCCACCTGTTGGACAAAAGTAAAGATGCAAATGTGATGGGCTGACAGAACTAGCTAAGAGGAAGGATCTAGTTGCAAGATGGGGTTTGGGCTACATCTACTAGTGGTACTATCTGGCTAAATGCAGGGCATATGACAAGTTCTTGACACTTCTGAATGACCATCTCTCAGGGCATGGAAGCAGAGAATAAGGCAAGCACTTATCTGGACAACTTTGGTTAAGGTGGAAAAATGGATGGGTGAAATAAATGTAATGGGCAACCTAAAATGAAGTGTACTTGATACCTTAGAGTGATAAACAGGAGTTGACAGGTAAGATCTAGACTAACTGGTTTCTTTCCTCCATTTAAAAAATATCGATTATAGCTATTGGGAATCTGGAAGTGACCAGGAAAATTGTGGTCAAAGTTCTCATGTAACTTACAGTCCAGCGAATCTTGACTTTCAGAAAATCGAAGGGAGGGGTGAGGTTAAGAATCTTGTCTAAAATCAAGCAGCCAGCAGGTAATAGAGCCAGAAGTTGAACATCAGTAGCCTGACTTAAGAGCTGTGCTCTTCATGAAAGTGTACTGTGCCCAGAACAAACAATAAAGGAATTTTCTCAAAGACCAAGATGAATAATACCAGGAAAGCTAAGGCTTAGAATGAGTTGAGAAGGGTAGAACCTACCCAGGACAACAGCAAAGGTGTTTCAAGCTACTTTAGAACAGATGCTGATTAAATAGTACATTTTTCATATATACATATATTTCCATTTATTTCTCATTCCTTTTGCAGGAGGAAAAAGAGACTTTGAGTGACTAAAAATCTCCTCACTACATAAGTGGTGGAGTTAGTCAAGATAGATGTACATAGGTTTCGGGATCCTTCTTCCTCCCTTGAGATAATTTAAACTATACATGTTCCTAACTTTAGCACTTGCATTCCTCTCTCTCCTTCCCGCTCCACCCTGTCATGAGACTTGGGTTTACATCCACACACAGCGACTTGAACCACCCCAATTCAATGCCAAGTTGGCTTGCTTCAGCTAAAGTCTATCTTTAGAAGTCCTTTCTCAAATGACAACGCCTACATTCTTTGTGTTTCTGTTAAAGTAACTTAAGTATATAGTTTGTGTGAATGTATGGAGGTGGATGGGTCTTTGTGTGCACACAATTTTGCCAAGGGAAAAAATAGAATTTCTTGGTGTTTAGATAACGTGCCATTTTAACAATGATAACAATGATATATTTATAGTCACATGACTCATGAAATAAATGTCCCTGTATCAGGGGAGTGATGTCAAGTGAATATTTAGTTGCAAATAAGGACTCTGAAAATTGTCCCCAGCTCAGCCAAGTCTTCTGATGCCTTCGCTGCTGGGAAGAGAGGTGGATCTTCCATTAAGAAGACAGCTGGGTGGTACTGCCAACATGAGAAGGCCCAAGGAATGATTGGAATGGTGGAAGAGGGTTCAGGAAAATGAAAACTTCCAAACAAATTAAGAAGCAAATGGAAACTTTGCCCTTTCAAAATGCCATGCATAGTCAATTATGCATTTGTGAGTCAATTATGTGCTTGTAAGTCAATTACAAAAAAGAAAACAGATGAGTTTTAAGACTTTGTTATGCACAATGCTGGAAAGGGCTTCAATTTAGGAGAACAATAATTTTTAAAAATGGTTTTAGGTCAAATGAAAAGGGAAGGCTTCCAAAGTGCCTCCTGGGAATTACATTAAAAACGAGTAAACTAATTTTATTTGCAGCTTAAATAAAACTCCCCTGAACTGCTTAATAGGCACCTACTTCCTTTAGGTATATTCTAGAGAAAACTCAATTTGCAATTATAGGCTAAGGAGATTTAATGAATCACTACATTTTATTTGTGTTGGAACCAGTGATTAGAAATAATTTTTTCCCCTGAATTAGATTCACAGTAAGCTAGCTAGAAAAAGTAGGCAGAGCTTTTTCATTAACCTAGTATATCCTGTGTATTTGCTTAAGATCAGAGGCCAAAATTATTTATCTTTACACAAGGAGGGTACCTAGCACAGTGTCCGGCCTATTTTAGGAGCCTAATACACACATATGAAGTAAATGAGGCTACACACATGTTCTTAAATGTATATTTTTGAAATAAATGGGCAAAGGGAACTAGAGGCAACAACTGAGCTTCTTTGCTTCAATACCTGCAGGGTGAAAACACCATTTGCTGAACAAATCCACTTGCATTTGCCCTCCATGAGGACAGGAGGTTGTGTATGCTCTGTTCACTGTGGCATTCCTGTCCCTAGAGGGGTGCCTGGCACATAGTAGGGGTTGAAATTGGCCATTGAATAAACATGAGAGTAACCTTTTGAAGGCCAAAGCCAGTTTTAGAAGGTTCCACTTTACCAGGCATTTAAGGTATGAATTTTGTTAATTTGTGTTTCATAAAGCAATTCCTGTTATGTAATAGTCATAAAACCATTACAATTGTAGCTTATTAACCACGTGTCTGACACTTTTATATTTTTATATATGTTCTCTCTTTTAGACTTTACAAGAATCTGTCAAGGTAGATTCTGTTATCTTCATTTTATAGGTAAGAGAACTAAGGTTTAGGAGAGTGACTTGGTAAAGTGTCCTCAGCTCTATGAAGCAGCACTGGGTTCCTTCTTAATGCGGGATCCCCCTAGAGCTGAGCCTGAGATAAGATTTGGGTGCAGGTGGTTTACTGGGGGTGGGGGGTGGGGGTGGATTCGGAAGCAGGAGTAAAGGAGCCAAAGAAGGAGACAAGAAGGACAAGTCAATAGAGGGTGTGTCACTGAGCTGGTTGCCAGTGTGGACAAACAGGACTCAATTCCACAGAGGACGTCTGAGAACCATGTAGCGCGCAGCTTAGATCTGCCCCTTGTGAGGTGGGCAAAGATCTGCTGACCTCCATCCCCCACTGCTGGAGGACCCCTCTGTTGCTAAGCGGCATCTTTGGCTTCAGAAAAGCCAGAGAAGCTGGAGGCACTTGAGTAGGAAGATGCTAGAGGTCAGGAAGTGCCCACCAGCTGCAGCTTAGATGAAGGGGCCAAGGGCAGGTTATATGGGGTACTCAGAGCATCAGGTACCTGCCCTAACTCTGACCTATGTCACTTCAAAGCCCTTTCTTAGTTTAGCCATATTAGCAATAGTTCTCCTGCTGAGAAGGGAGCCAGGTGCAGTGCAGTGTGATACCAAGCATGGCCTTGGTTTTGAGGTGCTTTCAGGCCCGTGAAAAAAGCTGGTAATGAGATACTGTTAGAGAACAGCCAAGAACATACATGCATTGTGGTCCTTTATGTGCAGATAAAAATGAAATTATGAGAGAAGCAGATGTGGCTCAACTGCTAGAGCATCTGCCTACCACATAGAAGGTCCAGGGTTCGGTACCCAGAGCTTCCTGACTTGTGTGGTGAGCTGGCCCACGTGCAGTGCTGCTGTATGCAAGGAGTGCCGTAACACGCAGGGGTGTCCCGCCCCCTCCCCACGTAGGGGAGCCCTATGTACAAGGAATACATGCTGCAAGGAGAGCCACCCTGCGCAAAAAAAGTGCAGCCCACCCAGGAATGGCACCACAAACATGGAAAGCTGATGCAGCAAGATGATGCAACAAAAAGAGACACAGATTCCTGCTGCCGCCTACAAGTGGACACAGAGAAACACACAGCGAATGGGCACAGAGAGCAGACAACCGGGTGGGGGCAAGGGGAGAGAAATAAATACAAAATAAATCTTTTTTAAGAAAAAGAATATATACTAGCGCAGTGGTGCCATGTAGCTGCTGGAACAAACTAACACAAACATAGTGGCTGAAAATAACACAAATTATTCTCTTATAGCTCTGGAGGTCAAGAGGCTCAAATGGGTCCAAGCACTACATTCCTTCTGGGGGCTGAGGGGTGACCCGTTCCCTTGCTTTTCCTGCCTCTAGAGGCCACCTGCATTCTTTGGCCTGGGGCCCCTGCCTCCATCTGAAAACCCAGCCAGCTCACCTCCTGTCTCCCTCTTACAAGGACCTTATTACAAGGGGCCTGCTAAGCACAGTATAGGATAATCTCCCCCAAATGAAGATTCTTAATCACATCTGCAAAGGCTCTTTGCTATGGAAGGTAACGTGTCCTCAGGTTCCAGGGATTAGGGTACGGATGTGCTTAGGGGGAGTGGGGGGGCATTTTTCTGCCTACACAGCTAACCTGTTCATATATTTTCTTTCTGAAAGAATACACATGGAACTGTTCACATGGTTGCTTTTGCAAAGGGATTGGGACTTTAAAAGAGGGAGATTTTTACTTCCATATTATACTTTCACACACACACACTCCCTCCTTTTTTCTTACTCATCTATAGCTATTACTTTTACTTTGCTAAAAAGAAAAAAGTTAACTCTTCTCTGGATCCCAAGATTATGGGGTACTTCTGATTTCTGCTTTAGACATTTTTGATATTATTAAAAACAACAATCTAACAAATGTTTTTTAAGCTTTTCTGTGGGCCAAGCTCT
The DNA here is from genome assembly GCF_030445035.2 of Dasypus novemcinctus. Classification (NCBI taxonomy): domain Eukaryota; kingdom Metazoa; phylum Chordata; class Mammalia; order Cingulata; family Dasypodidae; genus Dasypus; species Dasypus novemcinctus. The sequence continues at coordinate 5,819,713 of NC_080690.1, forward strand.
GTGTTAACCAAACAGTTCACACAGGCCACTTGATCCTTTCTAAAGCCTGGTGAAGGTGGCTTACTCCCATTGATGAGGAAACCTAGACAAGGATACGATGATAATGTGATAAGAACGATGAGTGGGTAGATGGGTGGATGGAAGGATGCATGAGGATGCGCGGAGGCGGGAGAGGTGGATGGCAGGACAAACGTTTGGGAGAAGTGAGAAATAAGGCGAGGCAGGTGGGACACAGCGTCCAAAGTCACAATGAGGCGCTGACATCATTTTAACCCAGTGGCTCTCACTAGGCATGGACTGCCCTCTAGAGGGCATCTTGTGGGGGTGGTTTTTGGTGGTTACACTCACTGGAGAATTATTAATTGGCATTCAGTGGGCAGAGTGAGTGATGCTAAAGGTTCTGAAATTTGAGCCATAATCGGTCCCCTCAACAAAGAATTGGCTCCTTGTACTTCACTCTCGACGTCCCATCAGGTATTCGTGTCGGTGAAAAACTTCATAATCTTCTGAGCCAAGACCCTAACACTAAATATAAAAGCTTTTTAGGGGTGATTTTCATCTGCATCAAACATATTCGTCTTATTCTCATGTTCACCTCCACATCTGCTTTCCTTTTCTGAGTCATCTTAGTTCTCCTAAATCCAAGCTTATCATAATAACTAGGTACAAACATTTGACTACATCATTATATCTTCCAGTGTAGTTATGGGTGAAAACATTTACATTTGAAATACCTAGTATTTTATTGTAAATTACTTTCCTTTTATGTCTCCTTGCTATGAAAGTCATGGCACAATATTGAGAGATTTTTTTCAAATTATGTAAGTAGGTAGTAATAGTATCCTTGAGTGTCATCTAAAGGGAGGAAGGGGGCATGAAGAAATATTGTTAGGGAAAGAGGCTGTTGAGTCCAGCAAGGGAAGCAGAGCAGGTGTTGTCAGGGGCGGGTAGGTCTGTGTGAAATGGCCTGGGAAAGATACTTCCGGTGGTGCGCTCAGCAGGGCCTCCCACACCCAAAGGTATCCACAGCTACATCCTGTTTAAAGATGGCCAGGCAGACCAAACCTGGGTACCATCTTCTGCCAGCCTAAGGGCTCCCTGGGCTGTGCTTCCCTCTCTAGGAAACAACTCCCGCTTACCTAATCCATCCTGAAGAGGCAGTTTTCCCTCCTCCCCGTTCCTCTAAGCACTGACCACACATAGCTTTTCATCGCATAAGACATATTATTTCATTACAACAAAATGGGGCTAACCTGTACTGTTAGCTATTTGTGGTTGCTAGGCAACCAATATGCCCCTCAGGTTTCAGAAGCAGCTGAGGGTGCTAAATATCACATTTAAACCAGGGTCCAAAGAGAGCTCAGACCCGCTGTAAGGAGGGAAAGGCAGATTGTCGTAAGTTATTGATGGGGTTAAAAAATAGGGTTCCGAATTTAAAAATTTGGATACAGAAATAAGAAGAACAGAGCTCTAAGTTGAAAGGATGGGAGTAGGAAAAATATAGTCATATTACATAAATTTGATAATGTAATTAAATTCAAAGAGTAAGAACCAAATTGCTTATTAGTCATGATAATGATAGATGTAGCTTTTGACTTCCTACTAGCTTTCTACGTGCTAAGCACTTGCATCCTATCATCTAAATGGCACCAAACTACAAGAAGATGTTATCACTGTTTTATAAAAGAGAAAAATGAGGTGCAGGAGTCAAATGGGTCCACCACACACAAATCATGTGGAATTGCCCATCCTTTCAGGACAGTCTTATCGGGTTAGGCAAGGAGCAGAAGGCCAGAGACACAGTGCATTTTAATTTCAGCCAAAAGGGATGGGTCTACCCTTACTTCTGTGCACTGATTAGTACGATCTGGCTAATACAACCTGGAGGATTTATGGCAGTCTGGAAAATCATGGTCCTGTCTTGCAATAACCACACACCAGTGGGAGGTCTCTTGAGTGTGTTTCCCTGTTCTCTGTCCTGTTCTAGAACTTCGTCACTAATTGGCGAGGATGTGTTTGTATACGGCTCAGCGTTGAGAGAGCATAGAGAACATGGTCAGTGGGGGCACTCTGGGAACCAGGTAGTCTGGCTGGAAGAACACTGCTTTTGGGGTATGCTTGTCAGATGCAGCAGTCAAGTTCAAAGCAACCTTCAATACCAGTAAACCAAAACTCTGACCACTAAAACCTGCACATGCTGTGACAAATTTCCCCTGACAAGGAAAAAGCCAACAGCATCTACATTCCTGGATCTTTTTCTATGGAAGGCATTCTTTGGTGACCAGAGAGTCCCAGGATTGTCAAAATCTCCAGCTCCGAAACCACGCTGGGTTCAAATTCTGGCTCTGCTTTGTACTAGTCACGTGACCTTGGTAAAATTTCTGAACCTCTCTAGTGAGGTTATTTTTAATCTATAAAATGAGGATATTAATAGTATATACTGTTATCATGGGGTCATCGTGAGGGTTAAATGAGATCATTTGTGTAAAGAGCTTAGCATAATACATGACAATGAATATGCTCAGGAAATCTTAGCAATTGCCATCATCATTCTTATTAGGAATAATACGAATAGACTGGCTTAGGGTACAAAGGATGAAAAAATATCAGTTGGCTTGAGTATATCTCAAGTGAAGGCTACAAGCTATTCTAAGCAGTATTCTAAGCAGTTGCGGGCAAAATGGAAAGATGGATTTATGGGACTCAGCTCACACTTGAGTCCAAGTACTACCTTGAGGTTTGTCTATATGCCTACATTTTCAGGGACCTGTCAGAGCCTCAGAGTGATTAAGGATCAAAGGACGGCTAATCTGCAGGAAAGGGGTGGTTTATACACCTTGAAGGCAATGACGGTGGGGGTGGGGGGAGTTGACAGGTTGCACATGTCCAGGAGGTTCCATTAATGTATAGATTGTCCTCTGGGGGGCGCCACTCAGAGGCTACACTGATAACAGTGCTGTGGGGTTGGGCCACAGGGTAGCCTTGCCAGCCCCCAGGCTACTGTTTAAGGGAAGAGCAGCCTTCTTAAGAAAGCAGATAAACTTCCTGCTACCGAATGCCAGAAAACCAAGCACTTGAGCTCCAACATCGGTGCTCATTGTAGGCCATGTACAAAGAAGAAAGGTAGTAATACAAACATTCTTGGATTTTTAAAGTAATTCCTTCTGTGGCTATCAAGAAGTCCCAAGATGCCCTCTAAGTGATACCTGTTCAATGTCCTGACAATGCTCCGTCCCTTCTGGTTCTTGTTGGGGTCATTTTAAGGGACATTTGTGAATATTGCTGTAATTATTAGGCACCATATAATTATAGGAAACTAATAAGGATCTGTTCTGCATCATAAAATTTTTTCAGCTTTGCCTTATGATGTCCTATTTAGGCCCTCTGTATAAACCTGAGACTGTTCTAGAATGAATTGGGTATAGGTGCCCATTTGTTTTTTCATTCTTACAACAGCTGTTTCTTTGAATGCCTATTACATGGCACTGTGCTAGGTGCTGGCGATATAATTGTGAGGACGAACTGACAGAGTCCATGCTTCCCAAGATGCCAGAGTCTACTGGGAGAGAGAACATTGATCACATCACCCAAGGGATGACGTCAACACAAACCAAAAGAAGGGCTGGGAAGCAAAGGAATATGCTTACATGGACACATAAAATAAAAGTGAATCTCATCTAGACTGTTAGATGAAGGGTTATCTGAAATCTGAAGACTAAGTAAGTAGCCGCGGGTCTGCAGGTGGGGAGGGAAGAAGGTAGAAAGGACAGCACATTGATTCATTATGATGTTGATGGCCTTCTTGCCACACAAGTAGACCATGGGTCACAATGGTTTAAATGGGATGTCCCCGTTATCTACTGCTGCATAACAAGTCACCCCACGGTTTGGAGGCTCAAAACAAACCAGCAATACTTTTATTTTCTCCTAGGGCTTCTGTTGGCCAGGGGTTCAGGAAAGGCTCAACTGGGCCAGGCAGTTCTAGCTCTGTCTCTCACGGTGGGGCTGGCATAGTGTGGGGAGCTGACCGGGTAGCACTTTCTCCCTTCGTGTCATCTTGGGGTCTCCCTATGGCTCTGCTGTAGGCTAGTTTGGGCTTCCTCCCACATGGCTGCCCCAGGGTGGTAGGGCTCCCGAAGTAAGACCCCCATGGAAAGGGACCACTGCGTGGCCTTTTATGTCCCAGCCCCAGAATGACACAGCCTGGCTTCCCCCGCAGTCTAGTGCTTGTAAGCGAGGCGCTCCTGAACTCAGAGCTGAGAGGAGGGACCGAGTCCTCACACTTGGATTCATCATGGCCACGTTAAAGGCATGTGGTATGAGACCTATTGTTGTGGTCATCTTTGAAAAAGGCAATCTGACACATGGGAAAAGCCAAATTAATATTCTTTGGCTGAAAAAATTTTAAGAACTGCCTTTAGTGCACAAACGTTCATGAATTTACTTCATATATATTTATTCTCCACTCATCGTTATAGAAATAACATATGTTGAAATACTTGACAGTTTATAAAATATTAATTGACCATCATAACAAGCCTGCTAATTATTAGGACAAAATACTATCACGCACTGTTTGACCAGAGAACTAAGACCCAACTTCTCACAACAAAAAGGAAGCAAACTCAGAATCTTTACCCAGAATTGTTATTCCTACTGAAACATGCCTGGCAATGAAAAAGAAACATAATTTACAGACTGATGGTCTTTGTATTCTTTTTAGGATACAAAGCATTTGAACAGTCCATGGCTTTGAATGTTAGCTGCATCATTTATATGAAAATATGAAAAGCCATTGTTTTAAATAGCACCCATTATAGACCAAATATAAAGATTACTTCCAAATTGCTTTCAACATTTTTTGTCCTATCTTCTGCAACTAATTAAGGGTTAGCAACTTAAAAATTAATTCTGGCGGTATGGCTATGCATCTGGCTTAATGGATACCATAAATCAATCACATGAGATAAAATCTATTTTAAGAACTCTACAGAAAAGGTGCTATTTCTCGGGAGGCATCGTATTACTTTTCTCTTTTCAGAGCAGCAGTCTCAGCCCTCACATTGCAGCCTTTGAGTGGCTATCCCAGCTCACTTAGAACTTAAAACTCACCTGTGATCAGGTCACCCTCTGCCTCACCCCTTCCAGTGGCCACCGCCTGTCCTTAGGAGGCCGACAATATCCTGCTCCTATTTCTCTAGTTATCAGGGCCTGGTTACAAGCCAACTTGCCTCTGCTGGGCTGGACACCAAACTGTACCTTTCTCCCCAGCCACGTAATTCGATGCTGAGCACCATTTTGAGGGTGGGCAGATAAGTACTACCCCTGGGTGAAGAGAGGAAGGCTCAGAGAGGTGACATCAGGTGCTCAGGGAGGCACTGCTTGTCAATGGCTTTCCTTGGGTTTCTGACTCAAACCCAGGGGCCTTCTGCAAGGCCCCACCTGCCCATGCAGCTGGATTTCCTGCCCTGCATTGTTCACACTCTCTTGACCTATGTCTCCACATCCACAACTAGTCTGTGTGTCTTTCTCTCCTTTAGGGTCCTTGCTTGGTATCCAGATCACAGGGCTTGCTTATTGAGAGTTGAAGGAAGCCATAAATATTGTGGTAGTCATCATTTCCCTCACCATATATACATATACATAGCATTTTATTCTATTCAAAGCATGTTCTGTACTGTATCTTGGATCCCCAGAAAACTCCCATGGGATAGGCTGGGTCAGGTGAGCCCCTGAGGCTCAGGGAGGGGATGGAACTGTTCATGGCCCCCCAGCAGCCGGAGGTAGGAGCCCAGGCTTAGGGGGTCTCGGCCCTCGTCTGCGGTCTCCGCGCCCTAATTCAAGCCCCATCAGTGGTATCAACAGGGAAAGGAAGCCACTCAGACCTCCATTCACAAACATTTACTGGATACCTGCTGTGGGGTGGCCCCTGTGCCAACTTAGGTTGGGAAAGTTGGCAGGAAGTAATATGGCAGAAGGAATGAGCCCAGAGCAGCTAGTTTTCTCGAAGGGCAATCCCTGGGGCCTGGCACCATCAGCGTCAGTTGTGGATGTGTGAGAAACCCCAGTTCTCAGGCCTCAGTGCAGCCTCTTGTCGGGAGCTGAAGGGTGGCCCCCAAGAAGGTAGGACCATATCCTAGACCCGGGCACTTGTGACCTGATTTGGAAAAAAAAGGCCTTTACAGATGGAATTCAGTTAAGGGTCTCAAGATGACATCATCCCAGGTTTAGAGTGGGCCGTCCATCCAATGAAAGGTGTCTTCATAAGAAGAGAAGACACACAGACACAGCAGGTTCTAGAAGATGGCTCCAGGAAGGCAGAGTAGGGTGACGGAGCCCTGAGCCGAGGGTCGCCAAGGCGCTGGAGGGGGGCAGCCTGGGTCGTCCCGGTAGCACTAAATCCAATGGCAAGTGCCACGTCAAGGTGAAGCCAGACGGGAGCAATGAGGTCACAAGCCACCTGGAGCCACCAGACGGTGGTCGAGGCAAGGCGGGTTCTCACCTAGACCCTTTGAAGAGAACTCAGTCCTGACACCACCCTCATTTTGAACCTTTCACCTCCAGAAAGGTATCCATTTCTTTGTTTTAAGCCACGAGGTTTGTGGTTATTTTTCACAGCAGCCTTAGGAAACTAAGAATCCTAGAGAGCCAGAAACCCAGGGAGCGGGCCAACACCCGGCACTCTAACCAGCGAGCCCGGTGACGCTGGTGCACGCTCCATGCACCATGCACCATGCTCCATGCACCAAAGGTGAGAACCTTTGGTCCAGAGAAATGGAGTGAACCACTCCACAGATGACGCTGACCCCCAACAGGACAGCAGAGGCCTCCCCGAACCTGCAAACAGACGAGGTGTGGATGCAGAACCTCCCAGCAGGGCAAGTTCAGTCTCCCATAGCCGCAGTTCTCTTCGGCGGAATCCCCTTATCTATAACCCATCCTCCTTTTGCACCTAATGTGGACAGGGCGATATGCCAGCCTCAGGAGGGTTGGTTGGCATAACAGTATATGTTTGCCATCATCATAGAGAATTCTGCCCTCCTAGGAGAAATGAGACAAAGATAAACAATTCCATCTCTAGCTTTACACGGGCATAATGACTCCAAAACACGCTCTCCTAACTTATCAAATAAGCAACTCTTCAAGCTACAAGTGTATCTCGAACTGAATCCCTCATAAGCACTGGGATGGTACTGAGTCAACACTGGCGTGCTCTCATTCTAAAATACAAGAGGCTGCTTCTCAATGAATAATGCATCCTTCTCCCATGCTCATGCTCTTTACAGATTAGTTTGCATATCAAGAACAAGTAGACTTTCTAAAAGTCACATCAGAGCAGAAGAACGTTCACTCGTGGACACACTTTCTAGTGCGTTTTGCCCCCCTCCCAAATTAGAGCACCCGAGGGCACCTCGAGAGCAATGTAAATGCATCACAGACTAAGAACGTCCATCAGGCTCTGCAGCTGGTGAGAAAGGCCCCTGCTTTCCACTGAAGAGTTGCACCTCTTGACTGGTTTAACTTCAGCCTAAAGGCAGCAGAGCAGCCCAGCCCCACCTAAAGTGACAACTGTACCTCGTGGCCTTCAGCATCCTCAGGGAAACAGAGGCACACAGGGAGGGGTGCGCCTCGGGAGGCACGAGGGGCTGCTCATGATAGCGGGACATGCCAGGGGTGTGGCCAGCGCAGCTGGGGGACATACATGGCAGGCTGAGGAGGGCTTGGTGCCACAGCAGCTGGCTGCAGGCTTCAGAGCCAAAGCTGCCTGGATTCCAAAGCCAGCCTCCCTGGGTAGCTGCAGACCCCAGGCAGGTACTTCTCCAAGCCTCTGTTTCCTCAACTATTATGAGGGGCCATAATAGGAGCCATCCTAAGACTCACTGTGAGGATTAAAAAAGTTTAGACAGAAAGTGCTAATACAACATAAGTTGTTGTTGTTATTACTATTAATAAAGTAATCTCATGCCCTTCCAACTCAAGGGTTTAAATCTTCTTCTCCTCCTCCAAATGCTACGTGACCTTGAAGACTTGAACGACATTTCACCTTGGAAATCTCACCTGTAAAATGGCTTCCATAGCTCACACCTCTTGCCTCGCTGGTGGGCGAGGACCGAGAGTTCCTAACACGGGCCTCACTCTTCGTGGTTATTAGACAGGAAGCACCGCTATGTCTCCAAAGGACATAATTATGGCCCAACAAGGGGGTAGGGGTTTTAGGGAGGAGACCAGCAAAGCATCAGAGAGGAAAGAGGGGAAATGAGGGGAGAGAATTAGCTGTGTGGCAGGCAAGCATCATTCGTTCATTCTTCTTCCTTAGTGACTGATCATTGACTGTCACATGCCAGGAACTGCGTGAGGTGCCTTACAAACCTCTCAACAATCCTGTGGGGTGGGGAATGGAATTGGCCCCATTCTAGAGATCAGGAAACTGAGGTGCAGAAAAAGAATAAATGTCCATGCTCACATGGAAACTAACTTGAATTCTGGGTCCAGCTGACCCTAACCCATGGCTTCAATCATGACGTGACACCCATCCCGTAAACCTCTAAAGCCCTAACACCACTGACACAGGACTATGTTCTGCCGACTTTGGGAAATGGTTAGGCTGAGGGAAAACTCTGCAAGGACCTTTCATCCCATGTCCTTCAGTGTGAGAGAGATGCAACCAGATGGGTCCAGAAGCAACCATCCCACCTCACTCGAGGTCCAGGAGAGGAAGCCTTGTGCAGCCACTGTCCCTGGAGGGAGAAGCTTGAAAAGAGGTCAATTCTAGCCATGGAACCTTCCAGATGTCACTGACTGAGGGGCCCTGCTTTGCGGAAACGGGATGGCCAGTGGCAAGCAGAAGCTCCTTGGAGAACTCGAACAGGTCTCCCTCGACTTTTCTCTCTCTCACAGCACACGTACACCCCACCGGCAGCTCTGCCTGCTCTACCTTCCACGTGGACGCGGGCTCTGGCTGCCCCTCGCCACGCGCACTGCTGCATGGTTCAATCTGCCTGTCTAACTGAAACAGTCTCCTCGCTGGGCGTCTTTCTTTTGTTCGCAGCCACTTCAGTCTCTTTTCCAGACATCAGCCAAGGAGGCCCTATAAAAAGCGAGTTGGATCATGCTCAAAACTCCGGCTGGCACCACCCCTCTCTGTGAGTAAAAGCTGGGCTCTGTACAATGTCTACAGGATTGGATATGATCTATTCCCGTGCCACCTCCCCCAAACTCTTCTCCTCCTTCTCCTCACTCCCCACTTTACTCCATCTACACTGTCTTCTTGCATCTCCTCCAATACACCAGATGGGCCCCTGCCTCAGGACCTTTGCACAACCTGGTCCCTCTTCTTCCAGTTATTGGTATGGCTCATTTTCTCACCGCCTCCAGGCTCTTCTCAAAGTTACCCTCTCTGACAAGCCACCCTGACCACTCTACTGAAAACTGCACCCCTCCCATCCTCACCCCAGGACTGCCCACCCCTTTTCTTGCTTATTTTTCTCTATGTCTCTTATCGCCTAATATACTCTACACATTCTTACTTGTCTTGTTTATTGTTTGTCTCCCTCCATGAGTAACTCGGCAGGATGACGTCAAATGCCTGACATCCATAAATGTTTGTTGAATGAATGAATTAATGCATGTATGCATAGGGTTAGCCCAGATCCCCTGCTTTATGAGAGGTGCCCCCACCACCTCTTGTACCGTCTCCACACAAAACTTTGGGTAAGGCAGTTGTGGCTCAGCCAACCCTGGTTCCTGGCAAAGGTGGCATTCCAGCAAAGATGAATTTTGTTCCTGAGTCACTCAGCTCTGGCAACAGATTTTAATGGAAATTCTGCGCTGGCTTCTGATGCCATCTCCAGAAAAAGAATCATTTTAGCTTACCACTGAGCCAGTCATCCATCATTGTAAACAACCATGCAGACTCAGAAAAGTCCCTCACAGTCACTTGATGTCCCACAGCCCCTCTCGAAGGTGAGATTGATGTTCTCATGGCAACACTTCCTTTCCCAGGCCACGAGGACCAGGGCAGAGCCAGATGCCCCTGCCCACCCAGAAGCAGGGTTTCCATGGAACTTCTTGGTATCAGTTTGGCTCCAGCTGTGGGTGACATGTCTCAAGACATCTATGACACTTTATTTTTGCTTTAAACAATATTTTACTAGCAGAGAACTTTCTCTGGCTCTCGAAAGGGCTGTTGGCAGGCCTGAGTTCCCAGGGCTGGGTGCCGACGCCCACCGCCTTCCGTCTCGGCCGCTCTTCCTGAGTCAGATCTCCCCTGTCCTTCAGCGACCAGCTCAGGACGCCCCCTTCTCGAAGCTGTCTCCAGCCCACACTGAGCTTTCCTTTCCTTTCCCTATTTCCTAAATCATTGAAAGATGGTACCAAATAATTTAGTGCGTAATTGCAGAAGCTCTTACATTGTTTATTCTTTCCCATGTACTGGTTCTTTCTTTTGAAGCAGGCTGCACTCTTGGAGCCTTTTGTTGTTTTACATCTCATCTTAAGGCTGGCTCTGGGGAAGACGTGATCCCAGATGGAGCCCCAAAGCCCTGCAGTGAGAACTGCCAGGCAATTCGTGTGTGCATTTCTGAGCAAGAGTGACAGTCCCTGCAATGTCCTTGCTGTGAATCTTCATCAAGAAACCGCTTCAGATTCTGGAGCCCCAGGTACCATGCAGCTCCCCTAAGTCAGTTCTTTAAAACTCATGGCGTAGCATGACGACGCTTAGCTCACTGCTTCTAAGCACTTCCTGATGGTAATTTTCTATAAATAATAATAGGTAATATAAATTATAAACTAAAACATTTAATTCTTACAACTTGCTGGGCACTCTACTAAGTGTCCTTTGAAATTGGAGTATTCTTTAAGCTCCTCCTTACACCCACTTTGCAGATGTGGAAACAGACTTTGTGAGGTTACGAAGCTTGCCCTGGGCCACGTGGCTGATGCGCAGTGAGGTCACGATGAGAATTCAGGCCATTTGGCTTCAAAAGAGACAATATGACAAACATGCCTGGCCTTTTGGAACCAGGTGGGCGTGTTTTTGGTGGTCGCAATGATTGGGGATATTAGTGGCTTTTGGAGGGGCAATGGCTGCTATACATTCTGACATGCTTGGGATCATGTCCCACAAAGAACTGTCCCCCCGCAAATTTTGCATGACCCTGATGGACATTCTTTTGGTGGAAAATACAAAAGCCTTGTTTATAATGATCTGAGCCCTGAGACTCATAACTCAGTTTTCCATTCAAACCCCACTTTTTTCATAGTTCAAAATACTCCGTATTTCACCAGAAACGCAGCCCCCATATAAACCCAGGGAGCTTGTGTTCTGTTTGGTTCTGAACCCTGTCGGATCTGGAAAATCACTCAGCAGATGGCACCGCCAAGCGTCCCTCGAGAGCCCATACGATCCGAGCCCCAAGCCTGTCTGCATTTGTGGCCGCCAGTTTGTGGGCCCTGGAGGAAGCCCGCGCCCCTCTGACGGCCTCGATCTCACTGCCAGGCGGGAGCGCCTGTGCACGCCCGTTTGAACCTGGCCGTAATTTAATTGCAAATTATTTTTGCCTTTATACTCCTGTTCGGGGTTGTTTTGTTTTCCAATGTGTGTTGGCAGGTTAAAGTTTTATGAACTTCATAGGAGAAAATGAAAGAGTATCTTCAAAGGTACCTCTCAGCCACCCAGGGGCCCCAAGTGGGGAGGGGCTCGGCGTGCCAGAGAACAGCATGAGCCCGTTAGGGTTGGGACCTGCCAGCAGACACCATGGCAAGATGGAAACCAGGGATGGGCTCTTTGAAAGCAAAGAACAGAAGCCTCTCTGGTCATCACGGAGGACAGAAGGCAGGGAGCCCAAGCGGAGGGGGCCGGCTCACTGCTCAGCCCGGTGGCCAGGAGCGCCACTACAGTGGATTCCCCTGGCGCCTGATTGGGAGGAGGTGATGAGAGCAGGCTCTGAACTCTCGAACCTCTGAACTCTTGAACCTCGAAGCCCCAGGCCCAGGGCATCTGCCCAGAGCTGGGTGAAGGGCCTGGAACAGGCGCAAGGTCTTTGAGGGGCACAGCTTCCGAGCCGGTGTCTGTGGGGTACTCAGGTTTCCTGCATCTCCACTCAGTCACCCATGGCCAGTTATCCTGAACCGGAACTCAGAGAGAGTGACGTTGGCTGGGAGAAGTGCAAGCAAAGCTAAGACCTTTAAAGGCATCCTGCTGCAAGCCTGAGATAGAAGCCATTTCCAGCAAAGCTGACTTCCTTATCACCAGATAAATATAAATAAATAGCCAAGCCCGGATCCCATTAGTCAAAGCATCAGAGAGAGACTCAAGTTTCCTGATGTCATCTTGCCCTATCTGAGTCAGGAGCTGGAGGCAGCACTTGATAGATTTAGGGCCATCTCATCTTCCCTGCTGAGTGTGTCAGGACTCTCAAAGGCAGCCTTGTGAACAATGCAGATTCCTGGGCACCACCCCCGAAGATATTAATTCTTTGGAGTTCAAGTGGAATATTGGAATCTGCATTTAAAAAACACCACCACCCCAGTATAGAGCTACAAGCTAAGTGTCACCATGAGAAAGTGTCCAGATAAACTCAGAATGTGGGACTTTCTGCAGAATACGGTTCAGGCTCATCGACACGTCAATATTGAGGAGAAAAATAAACAAAAAGGGTGCTGGGGGTGGGATGAGAGTAGCAGGGCTCACGAAAGACATGAGGGCTGGAGTAAGGAGACCCAGGGTGGACCTGGAGGGGCTGTCACCTTAGGCCAGGGCTCCTTCACCTCTCTGCTCCACTGACTCCTTTGCCATCAGGTGAAAACCACAGACCCCTTCCTAAGGCCACACTACACTGTATATTTTTTATAGCTGGATCACACCCGCAGCAGCACGTCCCCGTGTGACGTTTTCTTGAATTTCAGTTCAAGCTCATGGACCCCTGTTAAGAACCGTTCATTGCAAAGTAATTTTGGCCCAACTGGGGAACATGAAGCTTAAAAAAAAATTATTTCAGAGAAAGACAGAGATTGCTAACAGAGAAACACAGGTTTGAAAATAGTATGCACTGTATGATCTCATTTTGGTGAAACATACACACACACATTTGCCTAGAAAATGTCTACAAGGACATAGACTAGCTAAGGTGTGGGCAGCACTGCCTCTGGGTGGGATGAATGTGGTGCTTTGATCACCTTAGTTTTGCTTACCTGACTTTCCCCACTTTTCTGCAATGCATGAATCATGCTCCCGTAATAACAAAATGCCTTTTAAATTAAGAAACAAAAAGTGCTCTAGGTGATTCTGATGCTCACTGATGTCTGAGAACCAGCAACATGCGCAGTTTTCTTAGCTGACCTGAGCATAACCATCAGCTGGGGCACCCGTTAAAGTGGGGATTCTCAGGCCCTGCCTGAAGGATTTGACTCTGACTTGGGGGTGGAGCTGGGGAGGTGGGTTTTCACAAGGGCCCTGGTTGTTCTGATTATCAACCAAGGTCCCGAAAAACTCTGCTTTACACCAGTGCTGCTCCTGTTTCATGTACACACGAGTCACCTTGGGATGCCCCAGATTCTTCATTTCTAACAAGTACCTGTTGCTGCCAGAAGAGAAAAATCTTGACTCAACACATATTCACCTCCTGTCCTCTTAGAAACAGTTCAGCGATGAAGACGGTCTGAAATAGGAGACACCAACCCAGGTACATATGATGACCAGGCAGGGAGAGTGAATAGGTGGTAGACTGAAAGCAAGGCAGCAGGGCACGGTGAGGACTGTAGACGCTCTGATCAGAACAGGCCACGGCCTCTCGGCTCCAGTGCAGAGGTGCCACATGCAGACACTTGTTCAGTATTGTCAAATGTACTCATTTTTAAAAAGATGATAAACAAGATTCTTAAGTGAAGTCTCCCATTTTAAAACAAGATAGGCCCACCAGCCCAGGGCCATCCTGGGGCCATCAGAGCCATATTCTTGGTCTCACTCAGGATAGCAGGCAAATCTACGAGGGTCTCTCACTCCCATCCTGATGCCTAGAGCCAGGGAGTCTGCAAGCTGAAAGTTAACCACCAGACATTCTTGCTGATAAAGTAAAATCAAGCACAACTAGAATTCCTGAATACTCAATGGCTCCTTTGCTTTTGCGTGAACGCAATGAAAATGAATTCCAACTATCACTTTGATGTGCATGTAAACCCTATGTTCCAAGGCAGAGTAAGGGGACATGCAGGTAAAGTGTCAGGGGGGCCATGGAAGGTATCCTAAGGCAGACATCCCAAGAACCTCTGAGAACCACTTCGCAACTGGCCCCCATTGTCCACTAAGCCGTTCATAAGTCAAATATTCTCAACCATGTCCGAGATACGCCTTCAGCTAAAGTTCTTGAGATTTGCAAGAAGACCATATCAAAGCTCCACAAGAAAGCTAAGTGTGCAGCTCTTAATGAATCGCATTTACATCTTTCAGCTCTTTGATTTCTGAGCACTATTTAAGGGGGAGGTTTGTTCAATTAATTTACTTTGGATTTTTAATTGTCCAGGTGACAATCCTCAGCAGAACAATTTCTCTCCTGTGCCCAAATCAATAAAATGCACCCAAGAGCTAATATCCATTTAGAGCTCCACTGGGGCCCAATGCCTTCTGGAATCACAGTGACTTGGAAAACAGTAAACAACCAGAAATGAGCTGAAACCTGCTGTAGGCAATTAGTTCTCAGTGGAGAATGAGAGAAACTTCTGGGCCCACGTCTCATGCCTTCTTCCTTTAAAAGATAATCCTCAAATGGAAGAATTACGGAGTTAGAGGGGACTGTCTACAGCATTGTAGGGGAACAAAGGATTAGCAGGAAGGGACGCTCTGTCTCCTCCCTTTCCCATATAGTATATTTGGATTAATTTCCAGGGGCAGACATTGTAGGTTGATTGACATAACACCCATTTCTGACCATCCTTCTTCCTTTCCTGGTTCTAGGATAGAGTCTAGGAAAGCAAGAATTTAACTGACCATACTTTCTTGTGTGGCCATGTGACAGAGTTCTGGTCCAAAAAAATCTAGGCTTAATTTTATCTAGATGTATAAACTAGAAATGGAGTATAGCCCCATTTATATAAGCTATTTCAATACCAGGAAATAGATTTTACTTTTCAAGACACTGAGAATATGGGGTTTACTTGTTTTTACAGGATAGCCGAGTTTATCCTGACTAATAAAAAGGGTCTCTGAAATATGATCAGACTACCTTGCTTGTAGCAGTTTGACCAAAGAGGGGATTGTAATCTGAAAGCTATTATAATAGGATATGCATTTATCACTTGGGTTATTCTACAAATCATAGCATGCCTTATCTGCCTAATGAAGCAGAGAGTTTCGTAGAATTAACATGAAGATGTTACGTGCATTACAAAATTTGGCTCTACTTAATGGAAATGATCGTCCTCTCTAATTTCAACTAATACTTCCAGCTGCTGCCTCTCATGAATTTTGTAGTTTTGCCTCATATTTTCATTGGGTAAGATGTTTACAAAATATATGTAGAAGCGGCTACATACTAACGGATGTAATTTCATGATCCATTACACTTTCCATACAAATGAAGAGAGAGTGGAGCTGGCTGTGCTGGAAGATGGTTGAGTTTTCCAACTGCCTGGGCTCAAGAGGAAACCAAAAGAGCTTATTTAAGATAAAAATATACACTGAGGCATTGAAATGCTTACTGAGAATATACTAAGTGCAAGGCACTTTCCTAAAAGTTGGAGGCAGAGCATTAAGCAAGACAGAGAGAGCACGTGATTCACGGGACTTGCATCTGACAGACGGAAATGGACTTCAGAAATGACAGTTGGGTTCCTTTGAAGGTGTTTAGAGAATCTGCGGGCTAAGAGCGTGTCTGAAGAGAGAGTGATGAAAGGTTTTACCATTAGTCCGAACTGCTGCATTTCAGTCTGGCTCTGCCCACCTGTCCAGCCTTATCTCTATCACTCTCCTTGCCACGCACTGGCCCACAGGCATTTCTCAGAAGTCACCATGCTCTCTTCCCCATGCTTTCAGCTTAGGCATTCAAGACAGTCTTTCCATCCCTTTTGGTGCTTACTTGCTAACGAGTCTTTGCCCTTGAGACAGTTCAAGGTGTCAGATTCTTCAAGAAGCCTCCTTGGATTGCCCCTAGTTTAGCTTATATAACCTTCTTAATGATCATACCTTGTTCTGTCTACCAATTTACCTTATCAGCCTTTCCCTTCCATCACTGGCATAGAGAAGTTGGTCCAGAATAGCTGCATGGCAGCAAGGGACAGAGGGAGAATGGGAGGGATGGAGGGAGGGGCTGTGGGAAGGAAGGTGGTGAGAGAGGGAGGGAGGGGCCGGTGCCTGCTGGCATCCTGGGATGTGGGGCAGAGCAGTGAGTGGAGCAGAGGTGGCAGGCAGAGGGACGGCTGACCTGGTTGGAGAGTGAGTACAATGAGGGTTTGATTAAACCAATAAGTAAATAGACCGACTAGCTGAGGATAATAGCAGTCAGGTTTCTCATTGCTACAGAAGGTATTTCCAAGCATGGAAAGGTGGGAAGGCTAGAGAAAACCTGGGATGATAGATTAGAATTATTGGTTTGAACTTTTGTTTTTTCTCAATATATGTATATTAACCTAAATATATAGTTGTAGTTATAGTATATATTATAGTATAGATTTCATAGTTACAGCATATATATATTATATGCAGTATATTATATATACATTATATATGTGCTGTATATAACATAGTATATATACACACAGAGACAACTATATAATTATAGATGTGTGTATGTATATATAAGAATGCATACACATGTGTGTATGAATATACTCATGTTTATACATGTGTATATATTTGCATATGTGTGTATGTCCTCACTCCTTTTGCTGAGAGGGCCTAGAAGCAATTTTATCCCAGCAGCAACAAGTTCCTCAAACACCCCCATTTTGACTTCTAAATACTGTCCTCCACTAAAAGAAATCATGAAATGGCTAAAGTCAGGGCTTGGCAGGAAAAGTACGAGACCGGGATACCTTACTATGCCAGAAAGTAAGAACTGCTTAAAAATGCTGGGGGAATATAAAAAAGCTCCATTTAAAGCGTTCCCAATGGCTAAATAGGGAACAGCATGGGCACGGTACTAAAAATGGAGATAGTAACTGAATACAGCCCAATAAATAAAATTAGAATCCCATGAATCCATACCCATATAAAGAAATAAAGCAACAAATAAATGAGGGAGAAGGGAAAGTCCTGCCTTACAGAAGAATGCTAATAAATGTAGAAGGACTGAAGGAAACAGGAAATCGCCATTTGCCAACCATGGCAGTGGTCGCTGCTGCTTGTGGGATTCATCAGTGGAGGCAAGGCTGGCGAGGTGAGGTTAGACGAGAACAGGATATGGATGGTCTGGAACAGCTTCCCATAAACACAGCTACAAAGGGAGAACTGCAGACTTTCTGGTGGAGGAACCTGACAACACTGTCATGACCAGGTGGCGGAGGTTAGCACCCCCAGAGGGGGTAAGGGCCTACTGCGTGTGCCCCGTGAGGCAATGCACTAAAAGCTCAGCATCATTCCCACGGCGTCCGTGCCCTGAATGTAGGAACTGAGCCTGGTCCTGCGGAATCATCAAGTGGACCAGGTCGGAGGTCATCCAATAGAATGCGAGATCTGCTGGGGAGATGGACACCAGAAAGACTGAGGAACAGTTCCAAATTGGAGGAGACTGAAGAAGCACGAATATTAAATGCAACATTTGTTACTCAGCATTTCTAAGCCCCAGAAGCATTGACATATTGGATCAGATAACTCTTGGGGGGCTGTTTTGTGCATTGCAGGCTCTTTAGCAGCATCCTTGGTCTCTACCCACTAGATGGCAATATCGATTCCTAGTTGTGCCAATTCAAAATGTCTCCAGGCATTGCCAGCAGTGCCCTGGGTGGGCAAAACCACCCTGGCTGAGAACCACTAGTGTAACTCGATGGCATCCAGGGCTAGAAAAGAAGAAGAGACATCCTGGGACAACTGAGGAAATATGAATGGGGTATTTGGATGGTAGTGTTGAATCAATGCTCATTTAACTTGGAGGTTTATATGATGGTTATATAAGAGAGTGTCTTTGCTTAGGGGGGAAACAAACAATGGCGTGTTTAGGGGTACTGTGCTTTCCTCTTGCTCTCAAAGGGCTCAGCAAGGTTTAACAGCAAAGGGCATATGTTTGTTTCTGTCACCTACTTTAGTGTGTATGTCTCTGTATACACATGTATAGGAAGAGAGGGAAATGGATTAAATTCAGGAGAAAGCCAATAGATGGGGATCTAAGTGAAGGAGATATAACTCCTCTGTTCTGTCCTTGAAACTTTCCTGTAAGTTTCAAGTAATTTCAAAACAATGAATTTTCATGAATTCACCTTATTACAGTAAACTTGTGGAGGGAGGGGGTGTTCATTTATGCAGTCTAGTTGAGGATGGTGGTAGCAGTGCTGAAGCTGAGGATGCTGCTGAAATTAGCCAACCTTCATTTTGGTCTTATTAGGTTCTAGGTAGCATGGCTAATTATTTGATGGCAATTATTTCATTTTGTCCTCAAAGCAGCCCTGTGATGGGGGATTTCCTCTTTTATGGATAAGGGAACTGAGGTTCTGAGAAGTTAGATGACTTACTCAACGTCACATGCACAGATAAATGGGGGAGCTGGGGTTCAAGGCCATTTGTGGTGGACCCTGGAGCCCATATTCTAAACCATTAGGTCATAGGGGGCAATTTTCAGACTTTCCTGTATCCGCAGAGGCATGGCATGGAGCGGGCACTCCTCTGCCATTTGAGAGCAAGGGACATAGGGCATATGTATATATTTTTTGAGGTGAATTCACTTAACATACAATTTCAAGTACACAATTGCATTATATTCTCAGTGTTGTGCAACTACCACCTCTATCTAGTCCCAGAATATTTTCATCACCCTGTCCCCCCAAAAATACCCATTAGCAGTCACTCTCCATTTTCCTTTCCCCACAGTCCCCAGCAACCACTAATTTTTTTGTGGAATTCAACTCAACTATAGTCTATAAAACTCTAGTCTATAAAAGCCAAAGATTAGGTGGCAATGGCTGCATTTAAGTTAAAACATGCTCTGGAGCTCACAAAGGAAGGAGAAGCCTTAAATTCTCACTACCTGCTTCTATTCCTAATCCAGGCATGTGCAGCTTTTACTTGGAGTTATTTTGCTCAGATGGACAATTTGGGGGTTGAGGGGAGCTTTCTAGTGGAAGTGGCTGGAATTATTGAGATGATATGGGATGAGGTGTGGTGAAGGGTAATTGCTGCCTAATGATTGGGAGAGAAGAAAAAAAATCTCTAAGGAGTTTATCATTTAATGAGTTCAGGACTTGGAACCCAGAAGGATCGCATCTCTGCATAGACAGTGTCCTTGCTGATGTGCACTCAGCTCTAAAAAATAACAAAGATGGAGAGAGGTGGCACGAAACAAAGTCACTGCTGGCGGGCTGGGGTCATCAGCAGAAGGCAGGAGAAGCCAGATGTCAGAAACCCAATAGGATGCAGAGAAAGCAGGTGGAAGGCAGAGCCAGCATTTCTGAGAAAATTTCAGACTGGGAAGCATTAGAAGAGGTTAAAGAGATGTGGGTAGAACAGAGCGCAAGGGAACCTCATCTTTAGGAAGGAAAGAGGGACGAGTTTGATAGTGCTGTCAAGAGAAATGAATGAATAGATGGTTTGTGATCATGAGGGAAGGACAAGAAGGCAATAATTGTGGAAGTTGTGACAACTTTTAAATCAATATAAGCACCACTGGATATTTTTATGGATAGCAATGTGCTTATTTAATTATAGAAATGCAGACAAGAGGGTTATATACTAACTCCAAGAGAAAGTCTATCTCCAGGGAGGGAAGGAGACCAGTAGACAAGAGTAGTTTTGCAGCAGGGCTGCCAGTTGCCTCCCAATATATATTCTTTTCTTCTTCACTAAGAACCTTGGGTGTATGCCCTAATGCAAAATTATATGTCTATGTGTGTCCATGTAACTAATTCTGGCCAATGAGATTAAATATAGGTGCAGTTTGAGAAGGGAAGGGGCTGCCAGTCTGGAGTATGGATGTGAAGGCTGGCACTCCGTCAGCCGTCTTGCACCAGGAAGTGGCCTTAAGGATGGAAGCCTTGTCCTGAGAGTGGCAGAACCTGGCCCCAGATGACATCTTGAGGCTACTCTGAACAAACTTCTGGATGTCCTTTGAGAGAAATAAACTTCTGTTAATTACGATCCTTTTCTGCTACATGCAGCTGAGCCTAATCCTAAATAATGTAGGTAAAAAAGTTTCAACTTTATTGGTCATGTATTATACCTTCAAAAATACATGGGGCAAAAATAGAATGAATGTGTTGATTGTCAGTAACCAATGAGGCTTACCTTTCTTCTGCAGTTTTATATTTTGAGAATTTTTAAAAAACAGAAAAGTTCAAAGAGCTATAGGATAAAAATCTGTACACCTACCATCTGGAATTTCCAACTGTTAGCATTTTGTCCTATTTGCTGTGTCTTAGTTTTATTAAAAAATAAAGCATTCCAGATCTAGCTCAAGTCCCTTTTGTTCACCAATCCCTAGTCTTTCAACCTTTATACAGATAACAACCATTGTTAGAGTACATGTCCTTCCATTTCAGGTCATTTTAGGCATGTATCTATTTCCATGAATATGCTATTGTGTTATTTATGTGTGCTTCTTAAATTTTTAATAAAGTATAGCAAATGGAATATACTCTAAAACTGGCTTGCTTGTTTTTGAACTCTATCTTCATTGATATAATTTTTATATATATAATATATATTATTGAGTTTGTTCCTTTGAATTGTAGTTTAATACTGAATTCCTTGTATTTTATTTACCCATTCACCTATTAAAGCATATTTAGGCAATTTCCAATTTATTTCTCTTCAAAGAATGCAGCAATGAATGTCCTCGTGAATGTTTCCTTGTGCACATGTGTGAGCTAGTCTTATTCCTGAGGCTTATTTAATTATAAGACTGATAAATCAGGAGAAGGACAAAGATCTTGGATCATTGTTTCACAGGGCCTATGAAAAAGCCTCTCGTGATCACACTGTGGACACAATGGGAAAAGGTGGGTGGGGTGCACACTGTAGAACTGAATCTAGGTGAAGAGCTCTTGTGATGTGCCTTTGCCCCAGGTGCCATGGTGGACATCGGAGATAGAAGAGTCAGTGGCTCCCAGTTCAGTTCTGGGTGGTATCCAACTAATACCGGTCAGCTCAGCCCTTGAGAGACGTGGTTAGTGCCTCTCTAAAGTGTATAGGCTTGCTATAACTTCAGCAATGGTTCAGAACACAGATTTTAAGTTGAAAAATGCTAGGAACAATTGGAAATAAGCTGAATTAAAGAAATAAGACATCAAACTCTCTCTAGAAAATAAAGCTAATGCAATAAAACCTATCACAGGTAGATGTGACTTCAGGAATAAGCGCATTATATACATGCACAAATATATGCATACATATAGGCTGGAAATACCTACCTTGGCAATAATTTTATGAAACTATGCTCAAGTTTCTAGTTGAACACAAGTTTAGTTGAGACAAAGCTGTGATCACAGAAGGCAAAAAATACTTGCTGAGACCGAGGTTGAACTGGGGTGTATGTGCCAACCTTTCTTGTATGGCCACAGCAGTCCTACTGTTTAATGTGTGCTTACTACAAGTCAGGGGCTTTAGCTATAGCATCCTCATAACAAACTGCAGTTATCCCAGTTTTAAAAGGAGGGAACTGAGGCTCAGGGAGGCCAAGGAACTTGCCCAAGCTCATGAAACCGACAGGGATGAGAGCAGGGATTTAAGTCCAACCGCATCTGGCTTCAGTGTCTTAAGCATCCATTGCACCCCATAACTTCCTCGTTCCTATGTACAGACCCCAGGACTGCAGCCCACATGAAGACATGGGCAACTCAAATCAAGTGGACCCATTTGTTGGGGATGGGAAATAAAACAGACGTATTATCAGTACTGACAAGTCAAACAAAATAGTACCCCTGTGAAAGCCAATAGTGCCACACACGCACAGCCACAATGTATGCCTTTGTCAGCTCCGCTCTCCAAGAAACCACCTTCTACCCAAGAAGCACAGGCTAGAAATGCCAGGTTTGAATTACAGCTCTCCCATTCCCAGCCTGTATATCCTAGACATGCAGTGAAATCCTCAGTCTTTGTTTCATCCTTTGTAGTAGCATCTACATCACGTGGTTACTTAAAGGATCAGAGACAATGTTTGCAAAGCACAGTGCCCATCCCATAGGAGGAGCGCCATAAACGCTGCTGCTGATGGTGGGGAGGGTGGTGATGGTGGTGAGGATGGCTGTGCTGGTGCTACTGCTGGCTGTGATGCTCAGGAAGCTGGATATGACACAAGGCATCATCTTAAGAAACAAAGAACTAGCTCTTTCAGAAATGTTTATGGGGGCTTAGCAGGTACTGAAAAGCTTGCCCTCCTCTTGCTCAGTTTCCTGAAGGAGTGGTTTTTATTTACACAAACTCAACTTTCCCTCATTAAACCAAGACCTCAACTGTCTGCTTCTGTCCACAGGGAACACATTTTCTAATTTCCTAATTTTTACACACCTGTGTGCTAGGGTCTTTCTGCCAGTCAGCTTGACAAGTCACCTCTACTATCTTTCCTTTTCTCAGTCTTTTTCTGAAAGGCCCCCCCGAACAAGGTTTATCTAATTAGACTAGTCAGTGATCTGCATATAGCGGGAGTCATGTGCAGGTAAAAGAAATGAAAGCCCACTGGCTGGGGCTTTGCCAAGGTACCTCCTGGTTCTCAATCCAATAGCTTTTTTTGGTTTTTTAAACATTTATGGCCTCTGATTGCACGTTCAAGAATTTGTCACCTCCAGTGGGCATATTAAAGGACTTGACTGAAATACAGCTATGGAAAAGCTGACAGCAGCCATGAATTTCCATAAAGCTCACCAAAGGTTTTGACAGCCCCATTAAAGAGAAAATCCCAGGAGGAAGAGAAGCTGCAGCCTAAACCTGTAACTTATCCCCTCTAGTAGAGACATGCTTTGGGACTCAGCAAGCAGAGGAAGGGATGGACTGGGCTTCTTAGGATCACAAGGGATGGGGTGGGCTAGATGTGTGGTTTAACCCGTTATCTTGGCATTTGCTAAAATTTATAGTAGTGATGGCAATTACGCATTAACACTGACTCTTACCTCTCTCATGCTTAATTCAGTTCCTGTACTAGTAAGTTAGAAAAACCCTACAATTTAATGCCTTAAAAACAACCATTTTGTTTTGCTTATGGTTTTGTGGGTCAGGAATGTGGGAAAGGCTCAGCTGGGTGGTTCATCTCGGATCCACGTGAAGTCAGCTGGGCTGGAAGATCCACTTCCACGATGGCTTCTTCATTTCCAGGACTGCAGCCTTGCTGCTGCTTGGCTCTCTCTCCACACAGCATCTCATCCTTTGAGGCTCTCCCCATACAGCTTGGCCAGTCCCCAGGTAGTCAGACTTTTTACATGGTGCTGGTTTCCACCAGAGGGAGTGTTCCAAGAGACAGTAAATGAAATCAGGCCATCTCTTAAGGCCTGGACCCAGTAACTGGCAGAGTGTTACTTCTGCCACCATCTATTGGATAAAGCAGTCACAAAGTCCACTGACATCTTGCGGGGGGGGGGGGGGTTCTTGATGGGAGAAGTGTCAAAGGATTTGTGGCCATGTATAGTCCACCAGAAACTCCAAAGTCCTTCTCTTCTACTTCCTAAATCTCTCTAGAAGGTGCTCCATCATCACCATCCCCACCACCACCACCTCAGTTCAGGGCTTCTGCCTCTCTCATCTGCAATTCTAACTGCTCACCCAGGGTCTCTCTCTTTCTCCCTCCCACTCATTCTCCACACTACAGCCAGAATACATTTTTTTTTCCAATGCAGAGCTGTCAGTTTCATGTTTCTACTTGAAACCCCCAAGGGCTCTCATGTAGATGTTTTCAAGTAGTAGTCATTAATTTCCTATCTGCCCTGCATCTGTTCCCTTGCCCTTGATAGCATTCTTACTTCTGTTTGGGCTAATACCTCTCTTTCTCTCTGAGTTCCTGGAGTTCAGGGAGGGCTGACCTCCCCGCTCCCCCAACACACACACCTGGCTTTAGGTGCAGGCATGTGACCCAGACCTGGCCAGAGAGAGCACTCCCACCTGTGCATGCGGTGACTGGTCGCCATGAGCACACAATAACCTGAGTCAACAACATCATGTCCAGGACTCTAAATGGAACTGTCTATTAACAGTGCCTTTATAAAGGGTGGGAGATGGCTGAAGTTGCTAAAGTAGCAGGGAAAATGCCAGGGGAACACTCTCCTTTGCCGCCACTTGGGGAAAGCCAGCACAGAGAAGAGAGCCAAGGGATGGGGTGGGAAACATTCCCGATGACATAGTTAGAGCACTAGATCCAGCCACCCCTGGAGTCATTCTGGGCCTTTTTTTGTGAATGAGCCAATACAATCTCTTTTCTGCTTATACTCCTTGGGGCTGAGCTTCTGTCACTAGCTACCAAGGAGTCCTAACACGTGTGCTTTGTGTGATTTCTGCCCCTCTTGTTACCTGATCTGTGTTGGCCCTTCCAGCCCTATTCTGGTCCCTGGAGTCCCAGCAGCCTATTCTCAAGTCATGCCCATCTTTACCTGTGTTCCCAAACCATGCCTTACTCTTCCAGGTCTCTGCACATGTGCTCCGTCTGCCTGGACCAAGATGCCCAGTGTCCCCCAGGGCGATTCCTGCTTAACCCTCCAGACTTCACTCGCATGCCACTTTCTGCCTGAGAACTTTTCACATCTTTTCTCTTCCCCCTTCTTGCTCCATCAGCTCATTTTTCTCTCAAAGCTCTCCTGGAGTTTTTTTACTCATTTGTTTTCCAGCATTTAATATCGTTTTAAAAATATTGTATATACAAGCCTGTTTCTTCCATTTTACCCTGAACTCCATTAAAGATATGACTATGTCTTACTCCTCTGAGTTCTCAGGGCTCCAGAACACTTCCTTGCAAACAGAAGCTACTCATCAAATGTCAGCAGAATGACTACAATTTTTAATCCACAAATATACGGCTCCACAGCTGCTGTGGACTGTGTCACCGTTCACGTGGGACTGTCCTTGCAAAGAACCGTGCAGACAACCACACAGCACACACTCAGTCCCTTACCTGCTGCAGCCCAAGGGGGTCTCAGCACTTCTTTAAAAATTAATTTGCTCCTTAATTAAGAAACATGATTATTTCTAATTAATCAACTTCTGTGTAATGTAAACAGATCGCAAGCAACTAAATCGCTCTGCCTAGCTGGCTTGAAGCCTGAGAGTAGTACAGTGAAACCATTTTTAGTACATCAGCTGGGAGGCTGGGGAATATGCAGAAAGTTCCAACTTGCACAGGCGGAATTAAAGGAACTAAAGGAGAGGGGATTTGTCAGCTCTTAATCCTTACCTAGCAAATTAAATTGCTGTGACATTATATCATTACAGCATTTTCAG
This sequence comes from Dasypus novemcinctus, assembly GCF_030445035.2. Classification (NCBI taxonomy): domain Eukaryota; kingdom Metazoa; phylum Chordata; class Mammalia; order Cingulata; family Dasypodidae; genus Dasypus; species Dasypus novemcinctus. The sequence goes on from NC_080690.1 coordinate 5,845,265, forward strand.
AATTTCCTGATATGCAAAATCCCCAGGTTTATTAAAGAAAGAGTTGACTCAAACCCTTTGCAGTTCAAATCTACATCCACACACACATACATCCTTGCTGCCCACATGGAGATGTGGCAGAAGTAGATATTCTGAGGGGGATCTGCTGGTGTGTGGGAAGCTCCATTGAAGCAGTATGCTCACACTAGGATAAGCTGGAGTTTGAGAGAAGAAAGGAGGCTAGATACTGTGCATCCTTAATGAGGAAACTGTCACTCTCTGATGCCATCAGGTGTGTGGGAATTCATCCAAGACACACTAATGGTTTTGTGATAACAAATGCTAATGGAGGAACACACAGCCCAAGGTACATTCATTAAACATCTTCTACCTTGAAACAAATCACTGACTTGGATCTTTTCATATACTGAAGCAGGTATGAGTTTCAACTCAGATGCTCTTTCTACCTTGACAATGCAAAATGCACAAGCTCAGAAAAACTCTGGTTTGGGGACTTTTCCATATAGATACTGACTTTATTGAGTCAAATACTAGTGAATAAAACAATACATATATTGATAGTTGGCTTTATAAGAAAAGGAAGTGTGTTCTCTTGGAGGCATGAGTGTCTAAACACACTGATAATTTTGTCAAAAGTAAAATCTCTAAGATGCTAAATTTAGGAAACAATGGAATGTGCCTGAGAATCTTTTTGAAATCACATGACTATTCATTCACAGTTGTTGAATGGATCCAAAAAACTATCTTAGGTAAATTCTAAGTATATCTGGGATTCAACATTTGTTTTCCCAAAATTCTAGAATTTGCAGGGCAGGATTTTGGAATAAGGATCCCCTCCATACACATCATGCAGACCTTGTCATTGCTTTATGAATAGCAGCTGGAACAGGTAAGAAATCTTACATCGTGTATGAAATACCGTTAGCTTCGCCCTCTAGGATGCCCAAGTCACCATTCTCTACACGACTGTGTCCTCAGAAGCTGTCCGAATGGACCACACCCACAGGCTCCTGAGCCTCTGCTTTCTGTTGAGTTTGGAAATCAGAAGGGGGAGGTGAGTGAGGTCGTGGTAATTAGTCCCCGGGGCCCCTTCCTTCTGGGTCGGCATGTTCTGGCCATATCCTGGGTGGAAGCACACTTCTCCTCCCCTGGAGGCCTTCTCTCTTGGACTTTCTCTTTCCAGGTTCTGTAATGGCTCCTTTACTCTCCAGGACTAGCTCTCTTCTTACTCTCCAGGGGTTACCTATCCCTTGTAATTGTCCTGTAGCAAACAGGCCCCGTGGAAAACAGGTCCTCCTTCAAAAAATCCTCATGACCAGCACCATAGTATGTGGAAATTAGAATCTCTGAGTTGAGGTTTAACACAGTTAAGAGAACAGGCTCAGAAATTAGAGAGCTTGTGTTTGAATGTCTGCTTCATCTGTCAGTTGTCAAGTGATGGTGGGTAAAACACCTCACCTCCCGGATACTCGGTGTTCTTGCCTAAGAAATGGGCACACGAGAACCTCCCTCGTAGCACTGTTGCAAAGTGTAAAAGAGTGAGCTGTCCATGGGAAGATCGCAGAGCAGTGGTGGTCCCTGAAGCATACTTAATAACTCCTGTTGATAATGATTATATTAACTCCCTAGAGTTGCTGAAACAAAGTCCCACAAACGTGGTAGCTTAAAACAAGAGCAATGTATTTCCTCACAGTTCTGAAGGCTGGGTGTCTGAAATTGAGGTGTCGATAGGACCATGCTCCCTCAGAAGACTCTAGGGAATGAATCCCTTTTAGCCTTTTTCTTTCCTTTTTTTTTTTTTAAAGATTTATTTTTATTTATTTAATTCCCCTCCCCTCCCCCAGTTGTCTGTTTTCTGTGTCTTTTTGCTGCGTCTTGTTTCTTTGTCCGCTTCTGTTGTCGTCAGCGGCACGGGAAGTGTGGGCGGCGCCATTCCTCAGCAGGCTGCTCCCTCCTTCCCGCTGGGCAGCTCTCCTTATGGGTGCGCTCCTTGTGCGTGGGACTCCCCTACGCGGGGGACACCCCTGTGTAGCACGGCACTCCTTGCGTGCATCAGCACTGCACATGGGCCAGCTCCACATGGGTCAAGGAGGCCCGGGTCTTGAACCGCGGACCTCCCATGTGGTAGACGGATGCCCTAACCACTGGGCCAAAGTCCATTTCCCCCCTTTTAGCCTTTTTCTAGCTTCTAGCCCTGGTGGCAATTCTTGATGTTCCATGGTGTAGCAGTTTGAGATTACTTATGAATTCCAAAAATAGAGATTGGATTACGTTTGTGAACTGATCTTTTCCTCTGGACATATTAGAGTACATTGGATTCAGAGGTTTCATTTTTACTTGATTGGGCCACATAAGTAGGAGGCTGAGTTCCCACCACCTTGGTGGGTGGGGAGTTACAGAGAAATTGCTCTACAGAGAAGGAAGTTTGGGGTTTTTGATCCTGGAGCCTGGGAAGTAAACTCACAGAGAAGCAGATCTGTAAGGAAGGAGAGAAGGTTCCAGTAGACACGGCAGAGGCCCTGAAATGAGCCATTTACCTGATAGTATACAGAGGAGCTGAACCTGAAAAGAAATGAGGCCCCAGAAGAGAGGAACCCAGGAAGCCTGAACCCCCGCAGACGTCGGCAGCCATCTTGCTCCAACATGTGGCAACAGACTTTGGTGAGGGAAGTAACTTATACTTTATGGCCTGATAACCTATAAGCTTCTATCCCAAATAAATACCCTTTATAAAAGCCAGCAGATTTCTGGTATTTTGCATCAGTACCCCTTTGGCTAACACACATGACTTGTAGCTACAGAAACTCCAGTCTCTGCCTCAGTCTGCAAGTGGCCCTTGCCCCTCTCTTCTTATAAGGACACTAGTCGTATTGGATTAAGGACCCACTCTAATGTGGTTGTCACCTCATCTTAACTTGACGACTATCAAGCAAAGACTATTTCCAAATAAAGTCAAATTCACCAGCACCAGAGGTTAGGACTTCAACATCTCTCTGTGGGGACACAGTCCAACCAGTGACAATGAAGACACTTCAATTCAGTAAACACATCCTGAATGAGATTCTGGGCCACCCTGCCTTCCCCAGAGACTTCCCTGGACATTTGCAGAGATATCCCAAGCAGGGGTTGGGACATGATTAGTTACCACATATTGAACCCTTTTTTTGAGCAATGTTCCTATTCCTTTAAATACATTAGCTCTAATACTCGTGGTCCCTCTGTAACGTAGGTTTGTGGGCTACTAACTCTCCCGGAAGAGAGTTTGCAGAGCACTATCCGTTCCAAGGCTTGTCTGTCTTTAAAGTTCTGTTTCTCTTACCACTCAAGGCTTTCCCACATTTTAGCCATTCGGGGACTATTTTATCACATGTGAGTACCACTATTTACTTTTCAATATGCTTTAAATTGAATTTTAAAATAGCTATTAAAATAAAAGTTCATCACTCTGCCACATAAAATTATCTTTTATGTCACCAGAGGAATACATGGCTTACATTGAAAAACACTGCATTTTTGGAAAACATTACTGTGACAGTAAAGAGAAAAAAGTGTATAAAAGGAATCATGCAAGGATAGTAAAGGGGGGAATTGTGTTCTATTAGGATTGGGAGACTTGGAAATTTTTGTTCACTGAAGGGAGGGAAATAATGGAGGATGTGACTAAAGATGCAAGGAGGACAGTGTGATAATAAAAAGAGCAAAGCCATGGAAGAACCAGTAGAATACAGAATTAAAGGGTCAGAAGATAAAATTATAAGTACAGGAATTAAATAAAAGAAGAGGAAGGCTAGGTCCTTACCAAGACACTTGAGGAGACAAAGATATAGGAAACAGATGGAAATTCAGGCAGAAGAGATCCAAGTCCAGGAAAATCATTCCAGATGGCCTCAATTGTATTCTCAAAGAAGAGAAATTAAAGTTTGTGTTTCACCCTGACTTTGGTTTGACGTTGCTTATCATACATATGTAACAAGCAACAGACTCAACACTTAGAGATGGCTACATTTTTAGAGAAAGATGTTGGTATATAAGTGACAGGAAGTGACCATAGAGAGAAACACTAAGGCTAGAAGGGTCTCTCAGGTCACTCTGAAAGTGGAGAGACAGCCTGGGCCCAGGTGTCAGTATTTTAGCTGTGAGATGATGGGAGATGGTGTGCTCAGGGAGAAGCAGGAGACGTTTGCTGGGGAGATACACTTCTACTAGGGCATCAGTCAATTTCAAAGGTTTAGGGTGAAAGACACCAACTAAGAGTAAATGGAGAGCGAGTGAATGGTGGCTAAGAGATTCACATCCTCACATGGCCAACCAATTTTTCCCCCCGATTAATTAACATGTAGGGAAGGTAAACCCAAATAGAATGAGGATTTATGAAAATACTGCATTAGCGTGAAAAGTACCAGTTTAATATTCATCTTTTCTATACACACTTAAAGAATTATGCGAGAGCAGGAAACAGAACACTAGTGCTGGGCTCAGATGGCTCTACTAAGAGACCTGTGCAAGTCACTGAACATGTAAAATAAGCATAAGAACGTTTGTGATAAAACTTTGCACAAGTTTTCAGGATACAAGATCAATATACAGGAGTCATTTGCATTTCTATATACTACAGTAAGCGATCCAAAATTGAAATTGAGAAAACAATTCCATTTATAATGGACTACTTAAGAATACATTTAACAAAAGAGCAAGATGTATACACAGGACACTGCAAAACATGGTTGAAAGAAATTAAAGATCTAAATAAATGGAAAGATGTTATGGATTGGGAAACTCAATATTGTTAAGGTGACAATTCTTTCCAAGGTGACCTACGGAGTCAATATGTTCCCTATAAAAATTTCAACTGCCTTTTTTTTTTTTTTTTCAGAAATTGGTGAGCTGATTCTAAAATTCACATGGAAATGCAAGGGACCAAGAATAAGCCCCTATCCCCCCAAAAAAAAACTTGAATAAGAAGAATAAATTTGGAGGACTCACACTTACCAATTTCAAACCTTATTACATACTACAGTAACCAAAAATGTGTACTACTGGTATAAAGATAGGCATAGTAATCAATGGAATAGAACTATACATCCAGAAATCAACTCTCGTATACATATTTTTTAATATACTCAGCTCTCATATTTATGGTGAGTTAATTTTCAAGGTGCCAAGATTATCCAATGGGAGAAAGAATAGTCTTTTCAACAAATGTACTGGGACAACTGGATATTCACATGCATAGAATGAAGTTGAACCCTCTCCTTATACCACACGCAAAAAAATTAACTCAAAATAGATCAGAGACCTAAATATAATGACTAAAACTATAAAACTTTGAGAAGAAAACATAGAAGTAAATCTTCATAATCAGGAGTTGTAGAGTACCTTCTGAGATATGATACAAACAACAAGAAAAACACCTACATACGTGAAAAAAGAAAAATAGACATCATAAAAAATAAAACTTTTGAACTTCAAATGATACCATCAAGAAAATAGGGAAAAACTAAAGAGTGGGAGAAAATATTTTCAAATCATGTATGTAGTAAGGAACTTGTATCCTAGAACATACAAAGAACTCTTGCAGCTCATTAAGAAGAAGACAAATCACCCAACTAAAAAAGGCAAAGTACCTGAATTGACATTTCTTCAAATATGATATTCAAATGGCCAATAAACACATGAAGATGCTCAACATCGTTAGTCATAGGGAAATGCTGATCAAAACCACTATTAGACACCACCTCACACCCACTAGGCTGGTTACAATAAAAATGACAGATAATAAGGGTTGAGGATGATAAATAGAAATTGAAAGCCTCATATACTGCTGCTGGGAATGTACAAAGGTGCAGCTGTTTTGGAGAACATTCTAGCAGCTTCTCAAATGTTAAAGATGAACTTACCATATGACCCAGCAAGTCTACTCTGTGGTATGTACCCAAGAGACGAAAAGATGCCCACACAAAAACTTATAGACAAGTGTTCATAACAGAGGTATTCATAATGGTGAAAGAATGGAAACACCCTAAATGACTGTCAACTGTTGAATGGAAAAACAAAACTGCTGAATGGAAACATTTGTTCCCTGTGTATCTATATGATTATTGTTCAGTCATAAAAGGGAATGAAGTGCTGATACGTGCTACAGCATGGATGGACCTCGAAGATGTTACACTCAGGTAAAGAAGCAAGACAAAAAGGATCACATAGCTTACGTCCAGAATAGGTCAATCTATGCAGACAGAAAGTAGATTAGTCATTGTCTAGGGCTGAGGGATTTGAGGTGAAATAAGGAGTGACTGCTAATGAGTATGGAGTTTCTTTCTGGGGTGATGAAAAGGTTCTAAAATTGATTGTGTGGGTGACAGTTGCACAACACTGAAAACCATTGCATTGTATCCTTTAAATGGATGAATTGTATGGTGTGTGAATGATGTCTCCATGAAGTTGTTACATCAACAAAAGAAACCAAAGGGGACTATAAGAAAAGGTGTATTTTTTTCATTTGTCATTTTGATTATACTGTGCACTGAGCAGCCCTAAGAAGGCATGCCGTGGCCTTTTCGAGCTACAGTTTAGACACCAGGGAGTTCTAGAAAGGAAGACAGGACAGGAGAAGTGATACTCCTGAGCAGGAGAGCTAAGGGATGTATCAGAAAGGGTTGATTTCAACACGTGTGTTATCTGTGCCTTTGGCAGCAAAATATCTGGGAAAACATCGACAAACTGCACAACCCTTAGCTCTCTGGCAGCTGCGCTGGTCAGTCAACAAAGGTTTTGCTCAACTTCATTAATGACAGCGGTTTATTCCAATTGCAGCAATAACGCTGCTTTGTCGGTGTCATTTCCTCTTCAAATTCCAGCTTCTTATGCAAGATGTCTGCTCTGGGAAAGTGAGGGGAACTGTGGCAAGTGGAAATGTTACTTCTGAATGCTGGATGGGTTTGGAGACTTGCCCATAAAATTTCTTAATGCAGTGACCACGACCTCCTCAATGAAGGGTTTATGTAATTAGTGACATCACATGGCTGACAGAAGAATTCATGATTACGCTAGTTTCATTATGATGTTTTGCTAAACATGTCCTGGAGATGGCTTTTGGTATTGTTTTAATTTAAGAATGATGTTGGTATTGGGAATACTTGAATTATAAGCTGAGAGTTAATTTGAAAAATTGGACTTTTTTAATTGGAGAAGTTGTAGGTTTATAGAAAAAAAATCATGCAGATTTCAACAGAGTTCCCAAATACCTTCTCTCACACATAGTTTTCCCTATTATTAACAGTTTGCACTTGTGTGGTAACTTTGTTACAATTGACAAAATGACCTTATTATAATTATACCATTAACTCTAGTCCATAGTTTACATTAGGGATTACTGTGCTGCTCAATCCCATGGTTATGTTAAAACTTTTATTCTGGTAACATGTATTCAACCTAAAATTTCCCCTATTAACTGTATTCAAATATATAATTCAGTGGAGTTAATTACATTTATAATGTTGTGTTACCCTCATCACTATTCATTACCAAAACATTCCCATCACCTCAATCAGAAATTCCACACCAATTAAGCATTGACTCCCCATTCTCTAGCCCCACTCCAACCCCTGGTAACCTGTATTTTAGTTTCTGACTCCATGAATTTGCTTATCCTAATCATTCTGTATCAGTGAAATCATGCAAGATATGTCCTTTCTGTGTCTGGCTTATTTCACTCCACATCATGTCTTCAAGGTCCATCCATATTGTTGTATGTATCAGAACTTCATCCCTTTTTAAGGCTGAGTAATATTCCATTGTATGTATACTCCTATTTTGTTTATCCATCCATCTGCAATTGAAATTTTGGTAGCTTATGAGTTTGTATGTTTCTCTTTATTTCTGTTATCTGGTTGGCTCTTTTAATTTAAATTCTTGTGAAAAACAACTGTAGTCACTACTGGTATGTAAAATAATATAAATCATATATGAGTTTTATGGCTGCCAAGCAAATGACCACAAACGTAGTGGCTTAAAGCAATATTGGGGGGTCTGGGCACAGCGCGGCTCATGGAGGCTCCCTGCTTGGGGCATCACAGGGCTGAGACACCCGTGCTCGCAGTGCTGAGTTCCTCACTGGAGGTTCTAGGGGGCAATCCTCTTCCAAACCTATGCAGGTTGTTGGCTGAATCCCCTTGGTTCTTGGGGTTTGTTCAACTTGGCAATGGGTGGGGGTCTCCTGGTGCTTCCAGCCTCCCTGAACTGCCGTCTACAGTCCCTCTGGTGCACTCCTCTACTGTCCTCTTGGGCTCTTAAGGGCTTGATTGTGATTACCTGGGCCCACATGGATAATTCAGGAGGCTATCCCGATCTTGAGCTCACCTGAAGAGTCACCTCAATTACATCTGCAAAGCCGCTCGTGCCCTGAGATGTAATGTAAGCACGGGCGTAAACCACAGGCAGATGGCAGGGACAACAGCTCTTCCTACTGCATCCACTTGCAGTTGGGCATAACCACACGACATGGCCCTGCTCAGGGGGTGTCACTGGAAGAGCGTGGAGAACTTGTGGTAAAGCCTGCATTTCTACCATAAAGCTCGGCCATGGCATCCTTATCCCCTTTTTGTTTCTTGAGTGTAGATATAGCGGGGATGCCTAGGGCTGTGATAGGCCTTTCAGCCACAAGGGAAAGCCTGGAGGGTGGCAGAGATGCCGATCTCCACAATCTTGGGCACCGCAGCACAAAGCAGCAGCTGCTACCTCCAAGCTCCCTGAAGTATGAGAAAAATCAACGTGCAAAGCTAAAGCCATGTAATTGGTATTTTGCTACCTTCAGCAGAAAACTTTCCAGATTGATATTTTGTCAGATGAATTTAATCTCTAGATCATGGGTTACAAGTTTACCAACTCTAGAAAATTTTCTCCTGGTAGTCTCTGCCATGTTTTAATGTAGCTTGACCTTACCCTTCAAATTGTCAGTAGGACGAGGTGTAGCCAGACTGTCTCATGCTATAAGGAAAATCCCTATGGAGAGCCAGGACCTAGAGCAACTTCTTAGAGTGCAAACTATCAGTTGAAACCACACTGCAGTTTGTGTTTCTTGTCCATTGCATCTCCCATGAGCAATAAAACAAAACATTTCCTATCTAGATGCACAGCCCAGGCTAGGAAATAGCACTGAGTACTTACATTAGAGACAATTGAATAAGAAGAAGTTGATCTTATTTTGGGGGACAGACAGGCATGCTAAGAAGTAATCTACCCACATTGAGACAGGGGAAATGTGGTCTCCAGGAAGGAAAATGGGGTCTATCTAAGCAGACACACCTGGACTCATGTGGCTCCCCCTCTATTTATCAGTGTCACCCCCGAGCTTCTGTTTCTCACTTGACACGTGGAACAAGTGGTACCCAGTGTTGTTAAAGAAGGACTAAATGATGATGAGTTTGTGAATACCATCCCAGAGCCTCTCACCTTGGAGCAAGCTGTGATGGACTGGTGAATGGGCTTGGTACCTAACTACCCTGGGCAAAGGGAGACGGTAGAGGACACGAGCTGGCTGAATGGCATCCTCTTACACACCTTGCTGGAATAAGATAGGTAAGCTCTGTCGAATGGTTGTTTCCAAAAACTGCCTTTCATTAATGCTAACACACCAAACTGAGATATGGCCATAATAGAAACGTACTGGGGTCCCCATTGTAAAGATCTCAGATTAATTTATGCAGACATGAGCTTTGGTGGAAATTTATGAAGGGGTACCTAACTTGGGCCATTGATGGGCTTCCTAAAACTTGCAATTTCAGTGAAACACGGAGTTTTTCAAAAATAGCATTTTAGAGACATTTGGTGAACAAGCCTGTTGGAAGAAACTTAGTAATTATTTTATCTATTGGAATTTTCATAGATGGGAATTTCTTTAAGTGAGAGAAGCAAAGTAGCAGATGACAAAAGATCTGCTATAATACAAAGCAAAATAGGAAGGTACCATTTATTGAGCAACTACCATTTGACTTTGCTGCTAAGAACTTACATATATTACCTCATTTAATTCTCATAGCAAAACTGCAAGGTAAGCACAGTATAAATATATTTTATCCAAGTGACACATTCTCAAACATCTCAAATAATTCAGAATTGGCAAAAATCAAGTCTAATCTTGACAAAGGATGGTGACTTTGCATTCTCAGAGCTAATGTAACACCTTTTTGTGGCAAGAGCAGAGTATTTAAAAATGAACCCTGCTTTTGGCAATAAAAAAGAGGGATGCTAGAATGTGGACGAACCCTGAAAACCTTAATGTGAGTGAGAGAAGCCAGTCACAAAAGACCTGCTGCTGTATGATTCCATTTATATGAAATATCCAGAATAGGCAAATCTACAGGGACAGAAAGTAAAGTATTGACTGCCTAAAACTGGAGAAGTTGGGGGAAATGAGGGATTAACTGCAAAATGAATGATGAAAATATTCTAAAAATTGATTTGCGCAATGGTTGCATAACTCTTTTAATATTCTGAAAACGATTGAGTTGTACGCTTTACATAGGTGAATTGTATGGTATGTGAATTAAAGTCGATAAAGAACTCTGACAGCTCTGAAATTATGTAATTTTGACAAGTGTTTAAAATTTGTGAGATCACATTGTTTCTACATTTGTGCAAAAATGAGATTTTATTAATATTTTTCTATTGCACTATTTCAAATTTGCCTAATTCCAAGTCCACAAAATGCTGCCACAATGGATTACCACCAATTCACACATAGGAAATAGAGGCTCAAATTAACACAACTGATAAAGAGAGAACTAAGCTCTTCTAAATACTACAAGCACCCAAACCCTCCCTAATCCATTACCATGGGAAGAACCATGATCAGTGGCTACTAAGATTCTGGGTGCATGTAGGATTTGTCAGGCACTATGATTGGAGCATTTAGCTTTCACAACTGCCCTTTGGGGGCACTGTTAAGAGTTATCCTCATTTTACAGAGGAGTCAACCAAAGCTCAGAGAAGGAAGACAATTAGTGGTGGAAACAGAACCAAAAAGCAGGTCCTTTGGACACGGGAGCTGGTGGCCTCAAACTTTGTGTTGTATTCTTGTTGCCAGAACATACTGATCTGTTTGATGAAATGACAGGTATATCCTCTGATACATTTCCAGTTGTTTCTCTGGCAAGAAAAAACTCAGTATTCTCTGAAAACCTTCCCAATCTCTGCTAGCACTCCCTCTACCATTCTCCTTCCTCTGTAGCCTCCTAGGTGTGGAACTGAGGTGTAAATGGCGGCCACTCAGTGGCTTATGCTACTGGAGTATCTTAAGGTCAGCAGGGCTGACCTATGAGCTGACATTACAGTGGCCAGAAAGAATCAAAACAACTGTGCTAAGAAACTTCCCATCATGAGGCACTGAATATGTTTTTAATCTAATAAAAAAACATCTAATGACGAAGATATCTTAGAATGCTTTCTTGAACTCTAAGATAATGGAGGAGTCAAAGACCATCTTTTTTCCAATAAAGACTCAATTTTCTGATTAACATACTAAACTGTTTGCATGAAATGCATACAGAAGAATAGCTGGGTTTGAATGTATTGGACAGCGTAGCACAGCAGTTAAGCAGCATGGGATGGAGTCAAAATGTCTGGGCTATGATTCTTACTGGTTGAGTGACACAGGATATGTCAGTTGTTATATCTGGCTATTTGGCTATACATAAAGAAAATTCAACATAACAGTGAGCTAAGTACACCAGGCGTTCACTTTGTTTTATGTCAAATAATTCTAGAGAAAGGCAGTCCAAATCTGGCCTGGTGCTCTACAGGCAACAGAATCCAGTTTTGGTATCTTTTGCACCACTTTCCTAGCACTGTCTTCTACCTTTGAGGCCACCTCACAGGAAAAGTGGCTGCTTGAGTTCTAGCCACTGTATCCCCATTCTGAGCAAGAACAAGAAATTGCAGGTAGGAGGAGGACAAAGGACCCTCTTCCCAGCTCAGTCTGCTCCCTACAGGATACGTTCTAGAAGTCTAACGTAAGAGCCAGCTTAGAGCTCACTGACCAGAACAACATCATATGACAGTGTTTAGCTGCAAGGGAGAAGGACACACTGCCTCCACGGTACACTTGAGGTCTGTTACTAAAGAAGGGGTATTGAGGAAGCAGCTAGTGATTTACGCTGTCCTGGACAAGTTGTTTTCTAACTTTTCA